>NW_023596545.1:32466231-32477472 GCF_011947565.3 Pollicipes pollicipes
GAGAGAGAGAGAGGGAGAGGAGAAGAGGAGATGAGGAGAGGAGGAGAGAGAGAGGAGAGAGAGAGAGAGAGAGAGAGAGATATATATATATATATATATATATATATATATATATATATATTGTACATATATATTGACAAGAACCGACTTCGACGTTTCCCCTGTATTTAACACGCGCTCCCATGGAGGTCAGTTTGAGCCCCGAGGGTATTTACAAAATTATTTTCGAACGGCGCGGTGTAGCAACGGCAATATTCGCAACCACATTCCCTCTTCGGAGTATCAAGAGTTGTCTAGTCAGTACGTCCCTGAAGTGTCTGGAGCGTTCCAAACCGTGTTGTTTGCTATTAAGCATTTATCTATTGTTAAGCAAGTCGCTTGAGCATGTTATAACGAGTGGAACCCAGACCGACATTTTTACGTTCTTGCTCTAGTGCTGCCAAGAAGCCGCTCACGCCCAACTTTGTCGACCCTGCCAAGGCTGTTAATAATGGCGTGAGCAGGGCCCATATGTGGGAATGGTGACAAGGCCATAAAAATGAGATCTTTGAAAGCATCGTTTTCATGAACAGATCTGTAGCATTGAATCTTACACCGGCACGGCCATGCACTAGTTGGCTGAAACTAAATATATAAATGCATCTCACGTCGTAGACTGCTGAGTATGTCAGCAATGTTTTTCTCTGACAATTTAGGCCAAATGGTTCTGTCTGAAGCAACGCTACTCACCAAAGTTGGCCCAATATAGGCCAAAAGCTTCGTCTGGCGATCTAATCACCCTTCCTATAAAGAAGTCGGACATAATTATCAATATCAAAAGCGTAATATGTTGTTTCCTTTTTCTCGTTCAGCTTAGCTATGACGTTTTGTTACTCCAGCGACGGCGATGTTTTTCCTCAAATACTGAAGCTCGTCCGCACAAATTACAGATCAATTTTCTTTCCCATCCGTAGTCAATCCCAATAGCTGAGTTGGCTAAATCGCCGCTTTCCGATTTAGCTACTTGTGGCGGGGAGAATTCGACTCGCGTTATGCTCCCGTATTTAGCTCTGGCTGGCATGGGCCAAGCCAGAGTCAAATGTTCTGCAACCTTGTGCTGTGGTGCGTGACTACGCAAACCAAGTATCGCGCATGTAGCCACTCTCAATAACACATATACGTCATCAAATTGGTCGCGTCATACTTCGGAGGGGCTTGCGGGTGCGAGAATGCTCACTTCGTTGATCTGTACGTACTCATTGTGGATTTAAGCCGGAGAATATTGTGGACATGTCCCATTCGCTCTCGTGCAGCTCCAAGCGTCGTGGTACGTAAAGCTTCCGCCATATAATTCTTCCGTTCGCCCGGAGTTTCACGGTCGGATTGGCTTGTCAGGGTTCACGTGACAAACGGCACTTAGCCTGGACGCTGACCCGAAAAATGTATTCAATCATAAGGTAAGGACTAATTTTTATTGAGACGCCGCAATCGATTCCTTCGCTGTGTTTGGTATATCTTGCCGAATCAACGTTAAATGGCGATGTATGCCTACCGCATACGCGCCTGATATGCAAATAGAGCCGGCCGCATACACACTGTCGAAAGAATGCACCGACCATCAATCACTCCACCCCTCTGACCTGTCTGCTGCCGAGGGCATGCGCCGGGATCAGGACTGTTCGGCGCAACAGCTAGGTGCTGCAGTACAGTCTAAGGTTCCAAAATTTACCTCCGAGAAATGAGTCACACGGAACCGTGATGGGACTTAATTGTTGCTGTAAGTGTACCTACTGGCCGCGTATAGCCATCCGGTATCACGCTCGGTAAGAGTAAGGTGAGGTAGGCGGGGGTGAGACAAGTGCCTCTCCGCCCCCCCCCCCCCTTGTTCTCGCCTCTATGGCGTGGTGCCTCGCGTATCGCTGCGGATCGCCCGTCGCGCTCACTACGCTTACGAGCCGGATAACAACTTGGACTGCATCGACCACATGATCTCAGTTCCAGCGAATGTAGAGATGGACGGAGGTTATGACAAATGAAGGAAAGGAAGACGGAAAGAAAGGTCATGCGCGGAAAGAATTGTGTTCGCGACAACGTGAAGCTGCATTAGCGCCGATGGCGGCCGTAATCAAGTCCCCTGCTATCAGCCTGAAACGGCCGCCATTGCCGGTAAATGGTGCGATGAGACGGCCCACCAATCTCCGGCGCCGGGCAGACAGTGGCGGTGGGTGATCGATGCCCCCTGCTGGCAGCCCCACCGGCAGTAAGGTGACGCTGTCCCGCACCCCGATGGTCGGAGGCGTCCGGCCATCAGGGTCCGGCCCCTGCCCCGGTGATGGCCGACACCAGCTCGGGCGGCGGCCGAGCGCTCCTTTGGCTCACAGCAGGGGCAGGTTGGCTCAGAGCCGGGCACAGCCGCGGACCGCCGCCATTGTCGCTCTGCTCGAGTCGGGCTCATGCCGTGCAGCCGCTGGGACGGAGCCGGGCCCGCACCGCGGGGCCGCCGGGACGGAGCTGAACTCGCGCCACCAAGTTGTGGCGCCCGGCCCCGGCGAGCCAGATGGCTCGCCTCCCATGGCTCGGTGCCGGAGCCATGGGAGGTGTACCGGGCTCCCATGAGCCATGGGAACCCGGCACGCTGTCCGTCTGCGCGGGGTCCGGCCGGCGGCTGCCCGGATCGTCAAACGAGCGGCACCGGCACTGTATCGCTGCCGCTCCTCGCAACGAGCTCGAATCGTATGCGACAGCGCACACAGCACTGATTAGCCCAGCCAGGGGAGCGCATCGCCTCGTTCTAGCTCCATTTCAACTCAGAAAGCCAAGAGAGGACACTGCTGTGCTTCAAATCCGGTCTGGCTCGTCAAGCCAGGAGAGAGCAACGTCGTGATTCAATTCCTAGTTCAAGCCAGTAGAAGGCACCATCGTGCTGTAACTCCTAAGTCGTCCAGTCAGAAGAAGGAACCTTCGTTCTCGTCACCTCTTGAACTCTTCAAGTTAAGAAAGAGCGTCTACGCGGCAGCTTCTTTCTAACTTGTCAAGCTGGAGTTTGTTCTTATAAATAAGAATACGAATCTAAGCACTTCTAAATTGCGTGTTGTCTAAACCAGCCAGAACGAAATACGAACCAGAACAGTCTCGACTTTGCTTGATATTGCGGTTCTTAGTGCGCTGATAACAAGTGCATGCTAGTTGCACTAGGTTATTTTTGGCCTATAGGCTTATGCGGCTCAGATCAGAGTGCGTAGGTTCGCATTTTCGTGTTATGAAATTGGGCAGTGAAGCGCCCTCAGATTTCTTCACGCAACCAGCTTTAGCAAAGATGCCTCTTATAAGCAAACGGTATCTGGTGTTCCCATCAAATCAATGCCATAGTGATCTCATTTGACGATTCGAGGGTAAACGAGTGCAAACGCCTAGCAAAATGCTTTTGTTATTTGAATTTACAGTCGGGACTCACGTGACATGCTCAACAAACATGCGACGGGCAAGACTATCGCTACTTAGAGTGACGTGCAAATTAAGGCAGAAGGCTGGTCTAGGAAATTTTAGACCATAGATAGACCCCCCCTGACCTTTGTGAAGTAAGAAAGAGAAACTTTTAAGGGTTCCTGTGATCCAAGAATTCGAAAGGAGCGCCAAAAACTACCTCATGAAGTAAGATTTCCAGTAACAAAGCGGTTTGATTTTGACGTTGATCCGGCGTTCTTACCTGACCTTAGTCATTGGAGGCATTCCTAAACCAGATCTCAATCGTCTAGGCTTCCCAAAGTTGCATGACTTCGCCCATCACTCTGCTGCCGTGCCAGACAGAACAAGTCCCCGAGAATCGCTCTCGCTGGCAGCAATGGTCTGCCCTTGATCTGTTTTGCCAGCAACGTTACAAGGTGTATCTTTTTTCTACCAAAAGCTGTACAATCGCCTACAGCTAAACAGGATTTGGTACTGGTACGCTGCACTGTTCGGAAGTTATTCTAGAAAAAAAAGATTGGGGGGGGGGGGCATTGAACCCTTCTTCACTTAGCTACCCAAGCGCGTGTTATCCCGCAAGACAGAAGAGGGTATCGCTGTGCCCCAAGTCCTCTAACTCGTCACGGTAGGAGAAGATGAGGAAAGGAAGAGAAAGAGGGGAGGCAACGTCGTACTTTAACTCGTCAAACCAGGAACATCCTGCGCTTCAGCGCCTCTCCTTACTCACGGTCCGGCGTCACCGTGATGGGCCATGAAAGGTTGGCGGCGAGTAAAAGAAAGATCACGATAGGGCCGCCCCCGGATGGTGCGTATCGCCGCCCGCAAACACTGCCTGTAACTGTCCTGGGCCATCGAACCCAGGTAGTCCGCGCCGAGCACATGGCAGAAGTGATTGTACATTGAAGTATCCGGCTGGGGACAGTGCAGTGGCCACGGCGACGCCATTACATGTATGTGCTGGTCACGGGCCGCTCACGGCCACCGCGCCCGGCCCGCCGCCGTTCGGTGGGCCCGGCGTGCGGAGCGGCGGAAGGGCCGGAGCCGGCCGGGCGTGCGGAGCGGCAGAAAGGCCGGAGCCGGCCTGGCGTGCGGAGCGGGGGAAGGGCCGGGGCCGGCCGGTGACTGGCGTCAGTCGGTACTCCGCCACCGACAGAGCGGGGCTGTCCTGGCTGGCACTGCCGCACAGTCTTCACGTGTTGCCCAGGGCCGCGGCTCCATCGCCCGCCTCCGTTCTTCTCGTGGCGTAGCCATCCCGCGCAGGTCTGAACTCTGACCCAACATGGGCGGTTAGTTATTCGCGTCGTCACATTGCCATTTTGTAGTGGAGTAGTTACGAAGTGATCCATTGAAATCGGGAACGTGCGTGATTCTTTTGATTGGAAAATTATTTAAATTCTTCCCCAAGTTTATTCTTGATACGTTCTAAAAAGAGAGCCTTACAGATGCATTTAGAGGTGCATTGACCCGCCTGACCCGCCATGATTCCTGGAACCCGCCTGCCCCTCAGGCTCACATTTCCGTTATTCAAGACAGACGGCTCGAGTCAATAAAATCAGCGCGAAATATTCTCAGTGAACTCTTCCCCTGCTCTCCAGAAAATCATGGCGGGCCCAGCCTCCTCGACGGCCAGTGTCCAGGACAGACTACATATTTTACAGCCAGGCCATTTGTTATCATTTGCATTGGAACCGAGGGACTATTTCCGTCTTAGGCTATGGGAAATCAATGAGACCAAGCGATCTATCATGAACAGTTCACGATAAAAGAGAGTTATCTAAGAGAGGATATTTGCAGACTTTGGCGGGTGGAGATCAGCCATAATATTAAAAAGGGTCAAGGACCTGCCAACATGGGTCTCTTTCAGAGGTGTAGTTTCACAAATTGAGTTGATGGGGTGAGGGGCTAGTGGGTGGTGGGAGGCTGGGCAGTAAAGAATTATGAAACCTAATCTCCAAACACGCAAAAAGGTTTCCGTGCGGATTCAGCAAAGTTATATGGCTAGACTCCGAGATGGGAGCGGGGGGGGGGGGGAAGGGGCTGGATTCGTCCCTCTCAACTTAATAGCAAAATGTACCCCTGGTCTCTTTGTTCCTTTGAAGGCCGTCCTCTGAAAAGACTCCGCCCATTGATGATATCACGCGCTCGAATGGGGGGCCAGTTTCACACTCGGTAAAAATTCCAGAACAAGCTTCGAACGGCGCGGCGTAACAGCCCTGAGCCTTTGGGGCTGTATGGGTTCCTATGAAGACAACTGAAGAGCCGATCTTTCGGTACACGAATAAGACGCACCTTTCAAGGTCACCGACCTGTAGTGAGTCAAAGTCCGGCTAGTGGGCTATCAGCGAGGGCAACTTTTAATTTGTTTGCAGCTGAAGAAGCGACAGAGCTATAGACGAAGACATACTACTTTTAGATAAATTATTAGACAGTTATACAATTGATTAGTATTACAGCTCATTACATGAACGTTGGATCAGGCATTAATGTCAAAGCAAGGTCAAAACCACATAGTTTTTATTGGAAAAGGACATGGTGGTTGTGTTGGACGCTTTTTTTATTCCATGACCGCACAGATGCTAATATATGTAGTTTGTTGGCTTGATAAAATGCCAAGGGAATTCTCTGACCTAAAAAGATCTTGAGCGCTCTTTTGATTCGGAGAACTCGTCGTCTAGGGCACTTTTCGACGCTGATTTTGACTATAGATCTTAAAAATGATCTCAGACTTTGCTTTGTCAATTGACACCTAGGGCTGCTAACCTGGAAGAAACCTGAGTAACATTTTGCTGTAAAATGTATAGGTTAAAGCTGGCTGCTTGAGGAAGCTTAGGGAGATTTGAGACACTGATCTCGAGTTTGACCTTATTTGACCCGAAATGAAGTAAGGTCAAACGGGATACACGAAAACCTTAAGATAAGTGTAAGACGCCTAGAGGCATGCAAATCAAACATGAGATGTAAAATATTTTTAAAAAGTGAGAGCAGGATCATGCCACCATGTTTTAAAACATCAGCCCAATCACTGAGGGCAAGGGGTTCACAAAGAGAGTTGTGCCTGAGGCCATTCTAACGGCTTAAATAAGCATTTCTTCGGGGGACCACCGTGTCGCTGGTGAGGCTCGAGTTAGAGATACACGTTGAGTTTCCATGTCGTCTGCTCAGGGTCAACTCATGTACCTTTTCTCTAACATCCATGACTTATGACCCTCTCAGCCCTTTCCTCTTTTCTATTCAGAATTCAGGAACTTTTGGATGAGGCCGAATTTGCATTAAAACAATCTATACTTGCCTCGAAAGTTTTGGCCACATCATCTTTCCGGCGAGTGGGAAAAAATTGCGCAGGGCCCATGATCGATTAAGAGTGCCCGGAATGTTAGCAAAAAGGAGCCCAACAACAGCGTAAGCCCCTCCAAACAAATGCAAAGAGAGCAAAGGCAACATGGAAAGCTCCCTAGCGATCAGAATGACCTGACAAGTGGACATATAGGGCACCGGCAACAGCGGGGCCTATGGACAGCGTAATGAGCCTTAAAATATCCTCGATCGCTACCCTCTCTCTACCCTCTCCATCAGCGAACTATTATTTTTGTCTGCCCATGCGCGTTCCACATTCGCTTGAGCCTGTTGATCGTCTGGACGCCCAATTTGGGTTATTTTGTGTTGAAAAGCTGCATTCTTTTAGCCAGTTATGAAACTTTTCGGAGCAGGGTGGCCTAAAGGGGAAGGACGGATGGTCCCGTTCCCCCTTCCCCCCCCCCCCCCCCCACCCCCCGATCCGCGCTACCCAAACTTCAGTGCCGCCCTCTCCTCTTTGCTGGTTCCATTATAAACATACGTATTCACTCGCTACTATTATTGATTAACACACATGTCTTCTCAATGACGGTGGACTTCCTGCATTGTCCACTCTAAGGTGTGTGTTGATTTTAACTTTCTGTCAAGACTCATCTATGGTGAACAGTGGAAAATGCGGGCCTAAGGTAGTATGTAGGTAATATGTGAATTTAGGCCTAAGGCAATGGCCCCCCCTCATCATTGGTTGCGCTGACCTGGAACCGATCTCCAGGATTTCTCAAGAAGATGAGCATTCTCAAGAGGATGAGCAGCCAGGACCGAAGGGCCCTGCTGGTGGAGAGGCACCATCGAATCCAATACCCCCTCCCCCCCCCCCCCGTTTTAAAAAGCTTTCCGCTGTATTCGGCGCATTCTATTTGGAGGGGAAAATTGTTATGGGTTTTTCAGCTTCTTTAACTTAAAACGAGGCCAGAAAGCTACCAGAAGATGCAATTTTGTATAAATGTGAACGTTAATAAAATAAATTAACAATGATTAACATAGCTTCCTTAGATAAAACGCGGGCGCTATTCGCTTTACAATTGTGCATTCGGCCCTCCTGAACCGATAACAGTCAGAATGCGTTGCCAGGACTTTCCCGGGTTTTCCAAAGATTATTCAGGGGGTCCCATGAGTTGAACACTAGCGTGGATCAAAACCGAGACAAACACTTGCTGGTATATCCAAGCCCATACGGATTAGCAAGTACAGCATCGTGAGCTCCTGACGCATTGCGCGCATTTCTCCTGTTTCGTTGCTTCTGGTCACTGCTAATCCTTTCAAACAAAACTGTTAAATCCGTTCAACAACAACTGCAAATCGTTCAAAACATCTGATAAGCCGATCAAAAAACAACTGCTAACCGTCAAAGCAACTTGATAATCCATTTCAAACTAACTGCTAGTATGTTCAAGGACACTGCTAATCCGTTTTTAAAACAGCCGCTAATCCGTTCAAAATAACTGCTAACCCGTTCAAAACAGCTGCTTATCCGTTCAAAAACAATCAACCTGAGAAACCGCACATTCCCGGTCAGGGGCTGTGAAGGTCATTCCCGTTCAAGCCCAGGGTTTCCTAGTAGCTACCATTCTGGCAACGCAGGGGCCGGTGTCACCTGGTCGCTCCGGGCACCCTCAGAGGTCACAGGCATATATCATACACGTATACGGATATGTCATACATCGCTCCGGACGCCCTCAGAGGGATGCACGATACACCGGTCCCCCTCCTGATGCGGCAGGTCCTCTGACGCACCCGTGTGCGTGCGCCCAGGGCGACATCGCCCCATGGCCCACGCTGGCAGCACGGCCGGGCCGCAGCGACGACGACCTCCGTTTTTACCGGGCCGACGTCATCGCCGTCATTTGTCGACGGTCGGCGCTCCTTCGTCTGGCGGCGCCGAGTGTAACACCACTCGTCACCGGCCGGCGTCGGCCTGGCGCCGGCCGGAGCGGCGCCGGGCGGCTGGCGGCTCCGGTCAGCGAGCCGGACGTCGCTCGCCGGCCCAGGTCATCCCCACCGCTCCCGGTAGTTCACCGTCGGCAGGAGTCGCAGTCCAGGTGCCTCTCGCCGTTGTATGTACTTCCGCTGCGGCCGACGGCAGTTTGTCGTCATTGGACTTCACGATACACTCTGGTACGGAGACTTTATGGCCTTTCCCGGCCTCTCACCCTGGCAGGAAGCACAGATACCGCGGGGAATCGAACCCCGACCAGATCCCAGACGTGCAGTCTAACCACTACACTAACGAGTAACGGTACCTCGACGTCACCGGGCAAGCCATCTTGATTTACGGTGCAGTTGCATAAGCAAGCATTTCCCCCTTGCCCGTTGTTCTGGTGTCAGCCAGCCTGGCGGTGGTCCTTTAAGGTGCTAGCTTGTTGCAAATTCCCTAACTGTGGATGTGTTTGTTTCTGAGTAGCCACGGATAAGTTCCCTTAAATGTTTGGCCGGCCAAAAGCCATCACTGATGTAAAATTTGCAAAGGTCTGCGGTGTATCATCCTAGTTCCTTTCAACTTTACATTTTTGTCACGAATTTTTGGTACCATGATAGATCTGAGAGATGATGGCTTTAACAAGGCCTATATGAAAGGCAAATGCGTGCCGATGGTTACGTCATAACAGCGCTGAAGTTGGGCTTGCCGTAGAAGAGAGACCACAACGGTGGCAATGTTTTAGGGGAGTTGTTACATAGATCGCTGATTGAAATAGCGATGACGTACTTGTTTTAAAGGAAAACAATGACTTATTGGCGTAATAGTTTTGCGCTCGTTTCCGGACAAATAAAACAAAAAACTCCTTGATAAATCGAATTCCTTTAACCGCAGTCATAATGGTCACATCGTCATTCACGGAAGGCTACCCGAGATTGTATTTCGAGTGCCTGAATACTCACTTGTCAGTTCGTGCAATGCCCGAGAACATTTTGAGCCAAGTTGTTTGGGTTCAAAACCTACTGATGCTCATTAAAGGTAGCCAATTTCGGAACAGCACAATTATACTTTACCCCAAGCGAAGTTTGAATGACAAGGTTCGGTGAAAACGGTCCACTCGGTAATTTTAAGAGTAAAGAAAACCAAGGTAATCAACGTATGAGCTGTGCTATTGTTGATTAAGCTGGTTATATGTGCACGCCGTGTAGCTGAATCGTGTTTACTGGTGTGAAAAACAGTAATGCGACAGCAATCAGTGCTGTTGACTAAAACAGTATTTGGCAGCGAGCTATGCAAACAATAGCGCTGTTGACATGGGCTCCGTGTCTGCTACCAGGCAAAAACAGATGAACAAATTACCCCAACGACCTGATAACAGCTTACCGTCGGTGCCGCTGAGACATTTACGTCATGGTTTTCTGGGACGAAGATTCTGTCCATGGATGTAACACGGTTGCGGTAAGCATACAAGGTGTGTTGACGAGCTGATCAGCTATGCATCAACATCATCCCTCGCATCAGTCATGACTGCTGACTGTTCACTGCCGCTTGCAGCTGTCATCTGTAGGTTCATCACTGGCACTCTCAGCACTTGGTGGTGTCAGTTGCCGCCACCGCAATGTCCGGCTCAATTTGAGCACTGCGCTTGTGAACGCGAACAGGATTTTGAACATCTTTCTCGGGTTTGAAGTGTAGATGAGGAGCGTGCACGAGCCCAGCCTAATAAATCTACCTATTTGCTTCGTGAAAAAGCCTGCATGTTGTGTGGGAAGACCGCACTGTCTGCATTTCCACCCTGCGGACGACAGTCCGTAATGGCCGTGCCCAGAACGTCATCATCTCAATGTCAGAACAACTGAATGTTGCAGTCCCTGTGACTATGTAGCTCACAACTTTAAATATTTTGGAATGGCTGGTAATTTTGCTTGTCTTGAGAAAACATATCGCATGTCTTATTGCCTTCTAAACAACTGGTATAAAAGTACAGTTCCATTGAGAATAATGTGCAGACGATGAGTCTTTCAAACTGAAACTCACGCGTCGAAAATTGACCTAAACAACTACCCACACTCCATTGAACATCGACAGAGACATCGGCATCGATATCGAACATCTACAGGAATATCGGCATCGACATCGCGTATTGAAACATTCAGATGTCACAAATTCCAAGTTCGAAATTATAATTTGGGGAACATTTGGTTGGCTGGCCTCAGCCTGATTCAGTGGCATAGCCAACGCTGATATTTTTGGGCCTTTTCCCCTCCTTCCTTCGAAGGTGGAGAAAGTTTGCTGGGATCGAGGGACCGATATGTTTTTGACAGTCAAAACACCCAAACATCTTCCAAGCATGAGAGAGACACCCAAGGCATTGGAATGGAACACGGACCCTAGCAAAGTCCCCGAATGCACGAAAAATGACCCAAATAGAGACGAAGAATGGCCCCTTGGCTAAAACGACCCATGCGGCCCGATTTCCCCCCTCCTCCTAGGAGGGCAGAAATATTATTTGTGACACCAATTTGCAA
>NW_023596545.1:32478472-32506607 GCF_011947565.3 Pollicipes pollicipes
GCCCGATAACAAATCCCCAGGCAGTGTCACTCACGCAAGCCCGAGCAGCAAATAAGCTCGATCGCATGTGGAACGCCAGACGGTACGAGAAGCCGTCTCCACCTCCCGCACGCGCTGCCCCCCCCCCCCGCCCCTCGCCGACCCCCTTTCGGTACAGATCGCTTGCTTTCCCAGATACCAGTTGGCACGTGTGCGGGGATAGCGCGGCAAGCACGAGAGGCCGGCGCCATACTGATCCCTGGGGACCGCCCGGGCCACTGGAGGCGACGCGGCTGCCCCCGCAGCAGCGGCCGGAGGCCTACTGAGGCAGGTGAGCCGTGAACGCCTCGTCCAGAACAGCGACGGCGAAATCCACGTCCTCGTCCGTGATGCACATGGGCGGCTTGATCCTCAGCACCCTGCCGGCCGGCCGAGGGGTCACTGCACGGGCAGGCGGCGGTCACCATCGCCGGCGACGTCACATCGCAACCAGGCGTCCGAGAGCACCGGCGGACAGCGACATCCCACACACCGCCGACAGCACAGGCGTCGACAGCCGACATCACCACACCGCACCGCCGACACCACAGCCGCATCACACACACCACCGACATCACAGGCGACATCACACGTCCACCGACACCACAGCCGACATCACACGCACCCACGACACCACAGGCGTCCGACGGCACCGGCGGACAGCCGACTCAACACCCACCGCCGACACCACATCCGACATCACGTACCGCCGACACCACAGGCGTGGACTCAATGTTGACTGTGATGTAGCGAATCAAATATGCGTCCATGAGGTACCTAAACAGCAACCTGATAGCACGCATTTGTTCTTCAGCCCTTTAGCCAAAACAGTCGTTAACGATGCGAAATATTTCCAGCACCAATGCTGGTCTGATGTATAGTTTAACGTATGTGGATATCCATGCACCAGCATAGCACATGAAACAACACGCAAGAAGAAAACGACGCTCATCACACCATCACACAAACACGTTTATCTCCAAACTTAAACATGCCACCAAAGTCAGACGTAAAAAACGGGCGCAGCGGACTGGTAGTCCACCCACACACAAGCTACGCCTGCCGGCCGACTTGTAACCCCCCCCCCCCCCCCCCCCCCACGTGATGTCCCCTGACGTTCCCCACCGCGTCGCCGCGCGTTCGGCCGCAGCCGGAGGCACATTCCCTCCACACCGCCGTCGGCGGCGGCGGCGCGGCCGCGTGCCGCTGCTCACGTTTCCGAAGTGTCCGCCCCTGCCGACGAGCAGCCCGCGGTCCTTGGCGTGCTCCCAGACGTCGCCGACGGCGTCGGCGCCGAGCGGCTGCCGGCCGCGCGGCTCCGCCACCAGCTCGATGCCGATCATCAGGCCCTTGCCGCGCACGTCGCCCACGGCCGGGTGGCGGTCGCGCAGCTGGGCCAGCGCGTGCAGCAGCCGCGTGCCCAGCCGGCCGGCGCGCTCCTGGCAGCCGTCCTCGGCCAGCGCCTGGCCGGCGCCGGCAAGGGCGTGAGATGTGCACACGGCGCCGGCGCCGCTCTTCAGCGACGCTCCGTACAGAAGACACAGTGAGAAAGCGACGTGACGCTCCTTGCCGCAAACGCCTCTTACACCACCGGGGCCAGGGACCATGGCGCAAACGGGCTTCGAGCCCGAGCTCCTGACGCGGCCACCACCAGACCATTGCCGCGGCTCAGGGGACATGGCAGCGAGGCAGACTGTGATCCCGACGCTCCACCCAAATCCCCCCGCTCCACCCACCCGCGACGCCGACGGGGCACCTCTGACTGCCCAGGTTGGTGCGTCGAGATGGAAAGTGGCCCCGCTTGTACCCAGACTGGCGACATGGTGCTCAGCACAACAACCGGGCACCGAAGCCACGCCCAGCTGCACACGCGCCGCCCTCGCCCCTCGCCGCCGCGACCGCACAAAACAGTCGGCGACGCGACCCAGCACCCTTCAGCGGCGCGGACCCGACAGGAAACGTCCCTCCCGCCCCCGCCCGTGTACGGGGCGTGTGTGGCCGCTGGCCAACGCCGCCGGGGCGGCCTCCCGGGCGTCTCACACTCACATCAAGTACAGCGATGCCAACGGCCGACGAGACGGGCCCGCCGCCGTACGTGTTGAAGTGCAGCGCCTCTGACATCTTGGCCGCCACCTGCAGGCACCAACAGACGAAGGCGTCAGACGACAGGTGTCAGACGACAGGTGTCAGAGATGTCAGGCGTCAGACGACAGATGTCAGGCGACAGGTGTTAGGTGTCAGGTGCCACCGGATCAGGTCCGTACACGCCTCCCGCACGGGGGCAGGCACCACAAACAGACAGCTGAACAGGTAGTCGCCACCATCGCGTAAAAAACGTTTTTGTCAGCACACACCAAAATAGACCGATTTATCATGAGCCACACAACACTCTGAGCCCCAACAGAGCAGCCTGTTTCCTGCTGCGCAAGCAGTTCTTATTAGGCAAATTCATATCTGACAACTCTCCCATGCGGAGTTGAAATGGGACTCCAGTACGGTCTCACAGTGCTACAGCACCCAACACCCGGTCGGCCAACTCAGGTCGGTTGCCGTTTCAGCAAAGCTTCTCAGGTAACTCGAGCCAAACAACGCGCACATTTTGAGACTTGAGACTATAAGACGTGCTGTATGTCTAGAAAGCCATTTCACCGGCGGCTATCCGCCTCGCGCGCACAATGACGGGTCAGGTGGAGGCCCCGCAATGCCCGGTGAGCTCTCTACACACAACTGTGTGACCTCAGAGCAACACAAGACAATAAGGACACGTGCCACGTTTTGTTTGGTCGTTTTAATGCGCCAGGGACATGCTGGAGCTTTTACAGACACCAGATGGAGTTGAGGCGATGGTCAGCTTTGCGAAGGAACGTAACCTCTCCCTCCTCGCGGGGCCCCAGCAGGTCCCACCCAGGGCAGGCCCGTGGCCGCTCCCTTGAAGCCGTCACTACAATCAAGGAGAGCAGTCTAATGTTAAAGCATCCATATCTTCGTGTTTCAGTCCCAGATATTTCAGATTATTTATGAGGCCTTGGTTACATAAACCGTCTATCAAAAGCCGCCACTCGCTGGTCCAGATCAGGCATATTCCAACTGGCGAGAATTAATTGGTGCTGGCAGGCAGCCAAGCAACATCAATTCCGGCCAATTGTCCCATCGTAAGTAAACGAAGCCGGCCTTTGTCGGAAAATTGTGACAGAGCGACGCATAGGAAGCGCTGAGCGAGTATACGAAGCCATCACGCGACGCCTGGCGGCTAGCCCGACCCGCCTGTAGGGGGCCGGTCGCGTGGCATCGCCGCCTCACCTCCTTGGTGGTGACCACGGCCGCCAGGGGAAGCCGTTTCCGATGCCCTTGGCCATGGTGACGATGTCAGGCCGCACGCCGTGACCCTCGAACGCCCAGAAGTGCTCCCCGGTGCGACCGAAGCCCGTCTGGACCTGCCGGCAGGCCGGCTGACGTCGGCGACAGCCGCCGGGCGGGGGCCGCGGACGGCGCGCGTCGCCCGGACAGGTCGGCAGTGCGCCGGGCACGAGCGTGCTCGTGATGGCGCACGCGGGGAGGCGCGCCGGAGTGCCGAGACGAACAGCTCCACAGAGCTATTCACCGCTGACATTTGGCACTCTTGCCCAGCCATACCGCTAAAGCATGCAGTCAAAAAAGCAGAGTGGTTTGGCATTAACAACACGCCACGGATCACAGCACAGTGGAGACGAACTAGCCGATGACGTGTTTCATGGCGTTTGTCATCCGGCTTTTGGCCATCAGCCTTGGGAGCCTAATGGTGGCAGCCATGCCTCAAATCCAAGTCTTGCGCACTGTTCATGACAAACGACAACGCAGTCAATAATGATATGAATGCACACCCGCCACACGATACAAACAAACGCTCCCCCTCGACCTTCCAACCGCCCTGCGACTGAATCCGGCAGCCTGGCCCGGGACGCGGCCCTTGCCCGGCCGTACCCTCGTCCATACCAGCAGACCACCGTGGTCGCGGACCAGGGCCTCCGCCTTCTGCAGGTAGCCGATGGGGAACTGGACGGTGCCGCCGACAACCCTGCCGGCGGGGCCTCCTGTCAGTGGCACAGCGTGACAGCACGCTGACGAGGACACGCCAGCCGAGTTGGGTGTATCCCCCGCCCCCTCCCAAGACACGCACGGCCGTAATACCTACGGGGGCACGCTCAGCTGAGCGTAGTCACAAACCCCAGACAAGCACGCCGTAGTACCGACGGGGGCACGCCCCGCTGAGGCGGGAGGTGGGCCCTAGTCACACCCAGAGACACGCACGCCGAATAACCGACGGGGACGGGCCCAGCCGAGGAGCGCCGATGCAGAGAATATCACATCGCTACACATACGAAGGATCAAAACCACTTCGTACTTTACTGGCCAAACTTGTCGAACTCCGCACTTCACTCCCTCAGAAAGTGACTGACATCGCGCCTGAATTTACCGTCCCCTCTGATGCCACAAAGTTGGACGATTTTCTCACGGGTCAATCTCTCACGAAAACCCGGAGTCCCGCGTGTCGCCTCCGTCCGGGCGCACGTGACCCGAGCGGGAGGGCTTCGGCCTGGAGCGAGCAGGACCGAGCGGGGCGGTGTCGCCCCCTAGTGGGTACCTAGCCGCCACCCGAGCTATTCATCGGGGCCCCGAGGTGTCCCAGAGAGCGTACGGTGCTGTTTCTCTTCGTGCGGACTGCTGAGGGGTTAGCGCGGTGCCGTCTTTCACACCACAGTCCCCAGACGAGGGCCGGTCTTTGCGTCTATTTGACTCAGCTGCCAGACTGCGCGTACGGGCATACACAGCTACAGTCACTACGATTCCATCTCCAACGCAGCCAAGCACGCGTTTAGCCTGTACGCGTCACCCTCAGCACGGCCCGTCAACCTCTACGTATCCGTCCCCTCCCCCCCGCCGCCCCCCCCCCCCCCGACCCCCCACTCTGAGCAGCGGACCGTTCACCTGTATGCTCTCGGCGAAGAAGGCGGCCACGCGTCCCTTGGGGCAGGAGTAGCGGAGCGTCTCGGCCAGCTGGTCGGCGTACAGCTGGCTGGCCTGGCAGTGGCCGGCGGCGCAGTCACAGTGACGGTCCGTCTGCACCGGCGAGTCGCGGCACCGGGCGCCGCCCCACGGGCCGCGGTACGGGTCGGCGTTCATCGCCTGTCAGGTCAGGTCAGGTCAGGTCAGGTCAGGTCAGCGGAACATTGCCGCCCCACGGGCAACTATACATGCTCGGATCACAGCCTTGACCTAGGTCACCAGTTGGCTTAGAAACGGTAGATCTGGACGCTGATGGCTCCCCGTCATCACAAGCAACTCGTAGCGGCTCATTGCGAGGCTCTAGCTCAGACGGTCGAACATCAAGAGAGGTGTAATCATCCCTTGCTTAGTTTGCTTCTTCTAGCATTTCCCAGGTTCCTTGGAATCTCTAAGCCCAAGTAAGCCCAGGATTAGACTCTGCGAATAAAAAACAACCAAAGAAGACACAGGATTGTCCCATTCGGTCGGCCGCCCCGTCGACAAACTGCTGGTTTCGAACCGGCAAACCTGGTCCATTGTACGCCGGTCAATCACGGATTGGCTCCAGCCCCACACACCCCATAGGCGGCACTGCAGTCCGCCCCTCTCACCCGCCCCAGTCACCAACAGCCCCCCTCCCCTGCCCCGGTCACCGACAGCCGCCCTCCCTCCCCCCCCCCCCCCCACACTCATGGTCCAGGCCGTCCGTCCCTCCCACCCGCCCCAGTCCACCGACAGTCCTCCTCCCCCCCCCCCCCCCCCCCCCCGGCAGCCCGCCGCTCCCGCCGCCCCAGTCACTCACGTGGTGTACGCCGAACATGTGCGCCACGTTTGTACTTCCAGGTGCTGTGGTGCTGTGAGCGCCATGCCGTGCGGCCCCATGCCGTGGTAGGCGTTGCGCAGCGAGATGACGTCAAAGTGGCCGGTGGAGAGCCGCGCCAGCAGCACCGCCAGGTCCGTTGGCCTCGAGCCGCTGTTAACCAGGTGCACCACCTACGCCGGAAGAGGAGCGTGACTGGTCACAACGGAGTGGTCCCCGTCGGTAGGAGCGGTCACCAACGTGTGAGGGCACGGATTGTTTGCCGTTCCGGGAAGTGGGGGGGGGGGGGGAGGGTAGTCGCGGCACGGCTGTACAAACGGGGTCGCTTCCCGGGTTCAGGCGATTCTTGTGAAACGGTTTCAAAAGGCCAGTACAGATGAGCGAACCACGAGCTCGGGAACAGATGATGCGCTAGAGAACGGCCGACGAGTGCAAGAACAGACAGCGGGTCCCAAGGCCGCTAACAGGTAGTCTGAATCGAGTTGTTCAGCCGTCGCATGCCGTCCCAAGTAACACAAAGTATGCAAGTCAAACCATAGGAGCCCTCAGAATACGGCCA
The DNA here is from genome assembly GCF_011947565.3 of Pollicipes pollicipes. Taxonomy (NCBI): domain Eukaryota; kingdom Metazoa; phylum Arthropoda; class Thecostraca; order Pollicipedomorpha; family Pollicipedidae; genus Pollicipes; species Pollicipes pollicipes. The sequence goes on from NW_023596545.1 coordinate 32,484,892, forward strand.
AGGATCTTCGGGGCGATGGGCAAAGCTCTCATCTCATTCAAGAATTCCAGAAATTCATTCAGCAAAGCTCTCATTCATCCAAGAATTCCAGGAACTTTCTGAGGGCCCGAAGCAATCGTGAATTCCAAGGTCATCACCGGATCCCTGCGACTGTCGCACCACTGTTGCCCAGTCCCGCGGCCTCGACCCACCTGCAAGTGGGACGGCATGGTGGCCAGCAGTCGCTCCGTGTACTCGTGGATCTTGGGGTGGCAGGTAGATGTTGGTGGTGTGCCAGAGCCGATCCATCTGCTCCCTAGCGGCCGCCGTCACCTTCCTGCAGCCAAGACAGCCAGCCACTGCACGCCATCGGCGGCACACCAGGGTCGGATCACCACAGGAGACCCCGGCACGGAACGCCTGACGTTGAGTTCCAGGCGCAGCCTACATATCAGGTTATTCAGCGTCGTTATCTCTACGCAAGCACGACTCTTTGTAAGCAGGACGCAGCTCTGAGCCGGCAGCGAGGTTCAAATCCATGCCCTTTTCACATACGGTCGACAACGAGTGCTTTACCAACTGACTAAGCTACCCACTATGAGAGCTTGGCCACACTCATGCATGAGAGGGTCAGCTTAAAAGTTCTAGCCCGATGGCAATCGCACGATAAATGTTTCATACCTACTGTCATCCAGATCTCGATGTAGATGGTAGCAGCTCATGATAGCCTGCAGCTCGACCCGCGCTTGCGACCGGCGAGTCCACACAGATGCGCCCAGGACGGCACGCTAGAGTGCTATGCCCGATCCCCCGAAGTCCCCCGACGGGACCGGGCCACAGCGCGGTCCACAGTCCACTAGCGGTGGCAGCGTCCCACGCTGCGGGTGCTATTCCCGAATCCCTGACGACCCCCGACAGGACCGGGCCGCGGCGCGGTCGACAGTCCACTCACGGGTGGCAGTGCCCCACGCTGCGGGTACTATCCCGAATCCCTGACGACCCCCGACAGGACCGGGCCGCGGCGCGGTCGACAGTCCACTAGCGGGTGGTAGTGTCCCACGCTGCGGGTGCTATCCCGAATCCCTGACGACCCCCGACGGGACCGGGCCGCGGCGCGGTCCACAGTCCACTCACGGGTGGCAGTGTCCCACGCTGCGGGTACTATCCCGAATCCCTGACGACCCCCGACGGGACCGGGCCGCGGCGCGGTCCACAGTCCACTCACGGGTGGCAGTGTCCCACGCTGCGGGTACTATCCCGAATCCCTGACGACCCCCGACGGACCGGGCCGCAGCGCGGTCCACAGTCCACTCACGGGTGGCAGTGTCCCACGCTGCGGGTACTATCCCGAATCCCTGACGACCCCCGACAGGACCGGGCCGCGGCGCAGTCCACAGTCCACTCACGGGTGGCAGTGTCCCACGCTGCGTGGTACTATCCCGAATCCCCTGACGACCCCCGACAGGACCGGGCCGCAGCGCAGTCCACAGTCCACTCACGGGTGGCAGTGTCCCACGCTGACTGTCACGATGCCGCCGAACAGGTCCAGGTAGCGTCGGCCGGTGTGGTCGAACAGGTACCTGCATGTGGCCCTGGTGGATGATCACCGGCCGCAGGAAGGAGGCCAGCAGCGCCGGCTCAGGTGGTCGCGGCGCACGCGGCTCACCCCGCTCGGGGTCGGGCCCCTGCCGGCCGGTCGGGCGCGCCGGTTAGCGCCGGCTCACTGTGGCGGCCTCCACAGCGGACCGGCCGCTGGCCTCAGCACACGGGCCGCGGCGGCCCAACAGGGGTCCGTCCGAGTCAGTCACACGCCTCGCTGAGCCGCGCCGGCGGGCGGGTTAGCAGCACCGCGTCAACGGCGGTCATGAACACGTCCGCACAGCGGCGCGGGCGGAGGTCGGGTCACCGCCTCAGCGACAGGCAGCCAGCGTGTGAGAAGGGTCTATCCGCAAAGGTCACAGACCGGTCACACCGCTTAGCAGCGGGTCACAAGGGCAATAGCACGCCATGGGCAATAGCACGAGGGGTTAACGACTGCGGCCGACTGATACCATAGACCTGCCGGACAGACGAATGTCAGACAGGCATGAAGACGGGCCAGAGAGGACAACACGCCGACCAGCGGCTTCAGACTGGACCAGTCAGTGACAGCGCTGTCATCCATGCTGGGTTGGAATGTGACGGCTCACATCGGCGCCCGTCGTCCTACACCAGCCATGGAGGACGGCTGGTCCAGCCCGCCGTCCAACACCGGCCATGGAGGACGGCTGGTCCAGCCTGTCGTCCTACGCCAGCCATGGAGGACGGCTGGTCCAGCCTGCCGTCCTACACCAGCCATGGAGGACGGCTGGTCCAGCCTGCCGTCCTACACCGGCCATGGAGCAGCTCAGCCAACGTCCCAGCTATCGGTGTGGGAAAATTGTCTCAAGCGAGAGTACGAGCTAGACAAAACCGGTGCATTCTGCATAGCCCGCGGCCTTCACTGACTACAAAGGATGTAACCAGCGGTTCGATGAGGAGCACTGACGCGGCTTGGTGGAACGGGGTCGTGCTAGCCGAGGCCAACACTGCGGAGGGGGCGTATGCACTGGGTCGTTCGTTTAGAGTTCTGGATCGGAGAGTATAAATTTTGAACACAACATGGCGTAAAAATGGCATATTCTGAAAATCACTAAAGCACGTCCAATTTCACGTACGACATTCTAGCGACGTTGTATTTCACACGCAGCCCCAGTGTCATCCTGAGTACATAGCAAGTCCCATATAAGCAGTTCCCATCAGCCTAATGCAGCCAGTTGCATCGCGAAAAGTGCACACAAACTTTCAGAAAAGGAACGGAGTGTCGTTTTATATGTAAAAGCTGAGCAGCAGCAACCCTTGTCCAGCCCTGGCCCCGTTGCCCCGAGCGCTTCCAGGGCAGCCAGGACCCGCCGCATGCCCCGCCCTCACACAGCGGCCGTCCCATTCGCGTCCGCCTGAGCGTCTGAGCACCGCGAACGGACCGCGACCAGCGCATCATTACTGGGGGGACCGCTAGTGGCTGCCCGGACCGTAAGTGGCGGCCCAAAGCCAGGTAAGAGGGCCGACGGACCGCGGGGAGGACTGGTGGCTGCCCGGACCGTTGGTGGCAGCCCACCGTCAGGTTATAGGGCCGACGGACCGCGGGGAGGACTACTAGTGGCTGCCCGGGCCGTGGCAGCCCACAGTCAGGTTAGATGGCCGACGGACCGCGACCGGCGCACCACTACTAAGGAGAACCTTGCACACACGAGCAGACGTCAACCCCGACAGGTGGGAGAGGAGAGCTCTTCGGTAGGCACTGCCGCCGGTCCGCTGTCGGGTGGCCGCGACTCTAGCCCAGGGCGGAGTGTTCTCAGCAGACCCGCACGGCCCGTTGTCGGCCCGCCAGCGCTCAGCATGCTCACAGGCATCCGCTTCAGAGGGCCACCGGCAGGGGAGGCAAGTACGTCTGCTGTCAAAGAGGGTCTACGCGCGGCGATAATGACGCGGAGCGGCCAGCGCGTCAAAGCTGGGTGGCAGCGCCCCCAGACGGCAAACGGCGCAGGGCTAGAGAACGGCTGCATGTATCAGTCGCTGAGAAGCGCCGCCCGCCTGCTCGGAGTGTTAGTGGCGACCCACCGTCAAGTTAGAGGGCCAACGGACAACCGACTGTCGGCGAGCCAGCAGAACTGCCCGAACTGCCCGCTACTGCCCGGCCCGTTAAAGGCGGCCCACCGTCAGATTAGAGGGCCGACGGGCAACCGACTGTCGGCGAGCCAGCAGAACCGCCCGGACTGCCCGCTACTGCCCGGCCCGTTAAAGGCGGCCCACCGTCAGGTTAGAGGGCGACGGACGGCCGACTGTCAGCGAGCCAGCAGAACTGCCCCCCGGGACTGCACGCTACTTGCCCGGCCCGTTTACAGGTGGCCCACCGTCAGGTTAGGGGGCCGACGGACGGTCGACTATCGGGGAGTCAGCAGAACTGCCCTGACTGCCCGTTACTGCCCGGGGCGTTAGAAGCGGCCCGCCGTCAGGTTAGAGGGCCGACGGACGGCCGACTGTCGGAGTCCGCAGGACTGCCCGGACTGCCCGTTACTGCCCGGAGCGGTTAGTGGCACCCGCGGCCGCAACCCGGTACCTGGTAGGCGGATGGCGTGAAATCGCAGGGCGGCAGCTCTGGTGGGGCCGAGCTAAGGCCGCGGCCGGCCGCTGTCAGCAGGCGCGCGCGGTCAGACCGCCGGCTCGGCCAGTACCGGGCCTCAGACTCAGTCCCAGCCGGACTTCAGCCTCATTCAGACTTCAGGCTCGGTCAGATTTCGGACCGCGCCTAATGTCGATCGCACCCAGTCACACGTCAGACTCATTCAGGCGCCAGTCTGTCATACCTCAGTCGCAAGCAGAGCTCAGTTTAGGTCAGACTCAGTTCTCAGTCACATCTTAGACCCAAGTCTCAGACTTAATTCTTAGTCGAATCTCAGACCGAATCCAGCTTCCGTATCAATCAGGTACTCAGTCTGACTTCGGTCTCAGCCAGAGCTGATACCGTCGGATTTCCAGCCTTGGTCACACATCAGTCTCAATCAGACTTGAGTCCTGGCCATATCTCACAATGTCAGACTTCAGTTTTGGCAGACTTCAGGCTAAATTAGCCCTGGCTTTAACAGACTTCAGACCCACACATCAATGTCAGTCACGCATCAGACTCAGTCAGATCTCAGACTCATACAACCTCAGACTGAAGCAGACCGCAATCCCAGTCATATATTAATCCCACATTAATCTGACTAGTCTAGGTCCGATTGGTCTGTCTAGGTCAGGCTTCAACACCAGCCAGCATATCGGGAACTGGTCAGAAATCAGTCACATTGATGTACCAAACTACGTCAAACTCTAGCCATCTTCAGATAACCGACTTCCGGCCCTGTGTGACTTAGCCACACCTCAGTCGGAGCTCAGTCACGGTCCATCCTCAGCCCCAAACCCACACGCGCACCGGTCCCAGCCCCGACTTCAGCCCACTCAGACGCCGGCAGCGGCCCCAACACCTCATGAAGCCACAGCAGAATCCGGAAGACGGAAGTAAAGTAGCAGAGCAGAAAAGAGATAGCAGTAAGGTAAAGAGATGGCTCGTTACCGGACACGATGCCCGAAGAAAATAGCACGCCGCACCACAAGTCAAAAGTTAATGACAAGAACGAGCCACACCTGACGCGAACACGCATGCACTCTGTGCGCAAGTAGACCACAGGAATGTACAGTGACTATCACAGACATGCAGTCAGAAGTGACACACCAGAATGTATGTCATTCTCGCAATACGACATCCAATCGTACTAACTGAGCCATCAATAGCCATACCTTTGACAAAGTTGTTGCTCCCAATGGCGGAAGCAGACACTCGTCGACTCCTGAAAAAGGAAATAACCACATGTATAAACACATACAAGCTTATACACAAGCTACGACCGACACAGTTGTTGCTAGGACATGCTACGCGCTTTTCTACAACAAAAAAAACACATTGAGGACAGGCGATATAACCAATTTTCTTGGCCTGGAAGAGGAGCAGGAATCCTTGACCAATCGCCAATATTGGTGGCCCAGTCTGAGAGCGTGTCAGACTCTCGATAGCATATCCCATAGCATGTGTCTGATTGCCTTATGTACTCAAACGATGACCTGGCGCTGTTGTTTTGGAACGACTATTTGACTATGAATGATACGACGATGAAAATGTTTGCACAGGTCAACCGTTCCTGCGTGCCTGGGTCGCTGTTCCCTCCGGAATATGGTGGCAATGACAATTACTCATGCCCATTTTCTCACTCCCCCCTCCCTCTTAGATATTATTGACGGCTTTTATCAGAGGGCTGAATATCAGCGTAATGCGTTCTCCCTGAGCGACGGACCCCCTTAAAGACAATGTTTGACACTTGCAGGCAAGTGATGCAAGCATCATATACGATGAAACAAGCTCAATTGTTACTTTTTGTACGCTTCTAAGTGCAAAAGATTGCTCTAGACAGCACCACTGCACTATCAAGTACATGCGCTACTCAACACGTTATCGCTTGATCCCGCCATGAAACTTTGCGTGACGTCAAAGTCGCTACCAGACTGGTCGTGCGAAAACTGCTACTATAGCGGACGGGCTGACTCACTTGCAGTACTTCAGCTTGTCGAGAGGTAGCTCGGAAATCGGTGCGTATTTGCGAAACCCTAATATCGTTATGGGTGCGCATTTTTGGCACTTCCTCGTGCTGTTCTTGTATATATCCGTGATTTTGTTTTTTACTTGTATTCACATAGTGGGTTGCGGCGCTTTTCTAACGTTATTCCATTATTCGATTCGTTATACGATTCGATCTTTTCTCCGTCCTTACTAGTACCGACGCCCAAATTTATGTACTATGAAGCACAAAACGTGATTCGCGTTCGAAAGTTACCCTGAACACATTGCATCGGTTGAGCGCCAAAGTAAAGTCCGTTGATGCCAACAATCGTGTAGAAATACACCAGACAGGAACAATTCAACGATTCTAGCTTGCTTTACAGATCTGAACGACTCGACGATCGCATTCCTCCTAGCCTTGAGCGCTGCATGGCCAATACGGCGGCAGGATTTGAATGACGTTTCTATGGCGTCACGCACGCCTCGGAAACCTTGGAAATCTGCACATCTCCGCAGGCGCAAACGTCAGAAACGAGAGGGCGTTGGGTCCTAAAGGCGGGACTGTGAACTGTACCGAGTGATCTCCAAGATGCATATTTCAGTTAAAACCCTATACAAATATAGTACACTCACCTTTCAGCGCTTACACATATATAGCTTGGACACAATGGAGAGCAAGCAGGCAGCAAAGAGCCTCAATAGTAACATACCAACCAGGTATGATAGTAGATACTTACAAAGCAGCCGTAGCTCCAGCGATGATCCTCATAGTGAATCGTGTTGAATGCTATTTGCTTTCTCTCTTTCTAGTTGAACTGAAAGATAATGAAGAACCTTATCATATACAGACATAACTATCAAAAAGGCCTCCCGATGTTTCGAAGTGCAATTTTGTATACAACCCGCTCAGATCTGGACAAAACTTGGTATTCTTAGTTATCTCGTGCTTTGATCACGATACATGATTTTGTAAGCCTCTGCACCTAGCCGTTTTCCGTCGGTGATGACGTCAGAAATGACGTAATGATTGAAATGCGCTACGTAAAACGATGACAACTTCGCAAACATCGCGCTTTCTTCGATCGTAGTATAACAGAATATGTTGGGAGCACAATGTTATAGCTGACAATAAAAACATGCATTGCATCATTGGCATCATTATTGGTTTCTTTGCTTAACTCATCCAAAAAAAAAAATAATACAAAATTCGATGACACCTCGGATTCGTTGGGAATTGATTGACTGAATCATCAAAAGAAAAGTGGGGGTTCGTTATACACCCGAACAGTATGGATGCGATCATGCCGGGCAGACCGGCGCGGCGCGGCACCCCTGGCCATCCGGCCCCGTGGACCCCTGCCGGCCGGTCCGGCCGCGCCCATGCTAACGGCAGTTGTCGGCCACCTACAGCGCTGATCCAGAAAAACCACTCCAGACGGCTGGAGTCATGGTCTAAGGCGATAGGGCTGTGGTGTGGTCAGTTAGCGGTGCAAGCCTTGACTGGGTAGGCAAAATGGTTAGAGCGCTTCTGAAATTATTAATTTCTAGGTAATCTCAAGCAGGGGGAGCGAACACAACACGGACATGGAGTCGGAGGTCGATGGAGATGGAGTCGGCGAAAGCCAAAATGAGGAAAACACCTTCAGTGCCATAAGGGTTTGACCTGGATGAATAAGACACGGAAAAACATCCTTAGACATGAAACTACAGAAACTTGATAGCGGATTTTGCATCCAACTTTAGCAACCCATCCACACAGCATGCAACCAAACTGCCGATTCCTAAACTGTCCCCATCTGCGATCCAGAAACTTGCCTCCAGGTTTGAAGTCATGGCCCATATGATCAAAATAGCCCAAACAAATGAAGTCGACTGACAGGCAGTTCCAGAGGTGCAGAATGCAATCGCGATAAGTGCATTTGTTCGCAGTTGTGTGGACGGTGATGAAGATCCAGCTTGAAAATGGTTGCTAATGAGACGCTTAGTTGTCTGGAAGTCCGCAAACGGAGCTGAGCCCGGGGCCCGGCTGGAAGGGATCCCGCTGATTGACGCTCCCGGATATGTGAGCAGGCTCAATGGGCCTCACCGTGACGGATCCAGTTCAGTCAACGGGTTCATATGTGGCAGACACAAGGCCGCAAAATCCCTGTTCGGGACTTGGTTTCTGCATTCTGTCTAATGATTGCAAGTGACTGATACAAATCGCAGAACCGAACGGTAGGCAGCAAAATACTTTTGATGACAGGTCGCGGCCCTTTACTGGTCGTTGTAAGCTTCCGGTTAACAGGTTCAAACCCTGCCTTTTGAAGTGCGTGAAGTTAAACGCTTAAAAATCACTGCAAACGTGGGCCCGTCTATTCAGACGAAGCTCACGCCGCCATGTCAGCCACAGTTGACACGACCGACGCCGTAGCGTGTGGAGGGAGAAGCCTGATAACGCGGCGCTATCGTCCTTCGAACATCGATTCCAGCCGTTTGGAGTCGCCTTTCTGGATTACCACGAGGGGGGGGGGGATGCTGGGGTTTCACAACATTAGTGCTCCACCAAAAACTCATGCCGACAGGGGTGCTTCGACGTTACTTCTGCTGACAATACTTCTACACGACATAAAAGCTACACAACAAAACTCATGCCTCAATAACTTATACGTCACTTCTTTTCCAACAACTTTTACAGCCATGGTTTACACGTAGCATTACGTCTATTGCAAATACTTATACACATTAGTGCTACATGACAAAACTCACACTTCAGTAACGGCATTACTTCTACTGCAAACACTTATACGCAAAATTAGCGCTACATGACAAAAATTATACCGCAAAAACATGTGTAGTCTTGGCGTACACGTAACATTACTTCTGCTGCTAATGCCTGCCGCGGTGCGCGAAACGCGTGGACACCTAGCTGGGGCATACAAACAACACAGGTTGGGAAGGAATCCGAACTGGGCAATACTGCGATTAAATGTGCGTGGTATTGATGCAAGTTCTTTACGTATTATGTTCCGTGACTTTGTGTTTGTAGCGTTTGGCGTACGAGCAAAAGTTGTGGTTTGGGCCGTAAAATCTCAATGATGGGTATAACTTTTCACGTAAAAGTAATATCACGTTTCAGTGAACACCGAGCCAAGAGTGTAGCTTCGTATTCAGTCGGGGACTCCATCCAGCCTTCATCTGGGAAAGTGAGCGACATTCGGGGCAAACATCCTGTTCCATGCATCTTGAGCAAGTTTGACCGTTTTTGTTTTATCTACTTAGCCCCAAAACTTATTTTGCAGCACTATGACAGTACACCATACGTTTTTCAGCCGGAGAAAATGCCCCATAGAACTATTTTCGTCGCGGGGCTGTCGATCACGATATTTACAGCAGCAATCATGCATCGACACCACGGAGTGCGCACCGGCAGTCTGATTTCGCCCAACCAAGTCCTCACATGTGTTCGTTCTCTCTAGGATTGTGCTGACGTTAGAGTACCGGCGGTTGCAATTTGCGGACTGTGGTCTATACGGCGTTGCACAAGTGTCGCATGTAAGTGTTGGCCGAAGAAGTAAAAGTCGCTTTAAACCCTGGATGTTGATGATTTGTAAAAACCGCGGCTCGCCGTTTGAAAAGAACCTGAAAAGTCGAGTGGGATCGGCATGCAGTTTTGAACTTTTAATTTACTGCCCTGTTCGCTTCGGTTAACGCATGTGGGCGAAGTACATAACATCTCTCCTTTCCCCAGATTTTTCTTCGAGGGACAAGACACGCAGTACTATCTTATCTGTATGTATGACGTTTCTCGCAAATACATTTCACAGCTTACAAAGCTTTCTGTTACTTTTCGAACTGTGCTGCGTAACATTTACGTCGCCTATAACTCGTTTCAGTTGCAGTAATATCGCCTATAAGACAATACCATATAAGTATGCAGGATAAGTAATGACGGGATGCAGCACACGTTTTGCCGTGTAGCACTCATGTCGTGTATTAATTTCTGCAGTAGAAGAAATACTGTGCATGAGTAAAGACTGTATAAACTGTTGCCATGGATGTAATGACATGCATAAGTTTTAGAACCATAAATTTTGTCGTTTGGCACTCATGTTGTTTATTCTAAGTCTGCAGCAGAAGTACTGAAGAAATGTCACATATAACTAATGTCTGAGTAGCCTCTTGCAGAACTATGCTGCATTTCACTGATGTCGTAGCACTCCTGCCAGTACAAGTATTTGCCGTAGCACTAATGCCGCGTCATCCTGTCTGGGCATAGTATGGGGCCGGCCGGCCGGCCGGCCAGCGGCGCCGCACCGCGCCCGTCCGCCTGGCTATGATCGCATTTGCACCGCAGCGGTGTTTAATGGGTCCCCACTTTTCTATCGACAGTTTCCTAAGTAGTATTCAGTGCCAATTCTGAAAATAGGCTTCTAGAACTTTAGGAATCATCAAATGAGGAAATTGGATCCCTGCATTGGAAAAGAATAGTATTCTTGCATCTGTGCAGGACATTCAATTTTCCTTTCAACTCTCACTTGGGCATTGCATGAACTACATACTGTCATTTTAAGACACCAAAATGTGTGATGGCTTCACACTCACCACCATTTTATTAAGAGACCTTCCATCATTATGTAACTTCCTGACATCATCAACAACAGAGAACAGCTGGGCACAAAGGTCTAATAACTACAGAATCATAATTGGATCTCAAGATTATGTCTAGGACCGAATTTTGCACAGATCTGAAATGGTAGAATGTACTCAACTGGTTGAGTTGGTGTGGAATAACCCAGTTGTTTTATATGATAACAGATGCTTATTTTCTTATAATATAGGAACCCAATCTGAGTCACTATGCTTATATAATCCTAACTTACCTAAAAACTGAGGTAAGGAAATAACAGTTTGGTGTGCCAAAACCTGATGAACAGCACTAGAAATATGCTTTTCAATGCCCAAAGCTAAACTTCACATAATTTTACTACTGAGCTAAAACTTAAGTGCCAGTGAGAGCTTTAATGACATTTAAATATGCAAGAAAAAGGCATAGTATTCACAATCTTTTAAACAGTGCTACTTGTTGATGTTAGCATTTGTGGATTCAACAACTTTACCACACTTGGTATTGACTTTCAAACTCATATATGAAAACTTTTGTAGGCTCTATTAATGTACTCTGAAAGATCACTTGGTAAAATTAAAGTGAGCCCAGGATCTTAGAAGATCCAGAAGCACGGATTCAACAACATCTCTTAAGATCCATGAGGAACTTTGACATAAACATCTCAATAAGACTTTCCCAGAAACCTTCACACAGCCATTTCACAAGAAATGAAAAATTTAGATTCTAGCTTATAGAAGATCATTTAACAAAAGTCCAGAAAAAGGTCTAGTTGAAAAATAAAGAATGAAAAAAGAACCAGGACTCTAAAGAATCTACAATCCTAACTTGGTAAATTTGTTCCTGGGACTCCCTCTAGAGTCTTAGCTAATATTTGATCATTGGCAGGGTATCTCACTGCAAATTAAATCCAACTGGGTGTGCAGGATGTAAATGTAACTTCATGCTAGTGGAATCCTTGCTAACTGACATGGCATTTTCTGCCCACAACTTTTGTTGACTGCTTAGCTTATACCATTTGACCTGCTAGTTCATAATGGCCAATCGTGTGCTCAGAAACCATGGTCTTGGAATACCCAAGCAAGCAAACTGAAGCAAGCAATTGTCTGAGGAACCAAAAACAGCCACTCTGCGAAGCGTGCTGCCCGTAAAACACACGTGACAACAGAAACATTACATTTTCAAGACAAGCTTTTGCACACAACACAATAAAAAGTATGCTTAGTAAACGGTCAGAAAAGTGAGGAAACAGTTTAGACTTCTTATGCCAGCTTCATTGATATTCGTGCAAAAACGGTTGAGCAACAGTCCGGACCCCCAGTTCAGTACCTCCCCGACATACCGCCCCAAACTGTCATGCCACCACGTTATCACGTCAACGTCGCATAATAGTCACACGATGGGCGACCAATCACAGGTATGGACTAAACGGCTGACCAAACCTATTGGCGACCCCATACTCCGAGAATATGACAGGGATCGACACCAAATCTTTGCCATTGGATGCCGCCTGGTCAAAAGTCCATCTCATCCGAAACATGGTGACCTTTGGGTCAAGTCAAAGATCATCAAGTACCAGAAACCGGAAAAACAGGGTTGCAGAAAGCCCATGTTCCGATGCTATGTCGCCGATCGGCATGAAACATTCACAAAACTATCGGCCATAGTCGATATCCTATCCTTTTCAGAACATGGTGGCCTTGGGCCTGGTCAAAAGTCGCCAAAAACGCCCCAAACCACCGACATAGGCAGCAGACAACCTTATGCTCCGAGCCTACGGCACTGATCAGCATGACCTTTGCCAGTTGATGTGCAATCATTACTTGGAGCGGAATCACCTCTACTCCTAAACATTTTTGATAATTTCGGGTGGGTTTCGCCATTTTGGGTATCTTTGACCAGGACTAAGGTCACTGTGGTTTGGAAAGAATAGGTTTTTGACCGTGGCGCATCGACTGGTAAAGATTTTGTGCCAAGCCGTCTCAGGTAAGGCTCGGGTATGGAATTGTCTGCAAATTGATTTCAGGTGGTTTCGGCTGCTTATGATGACCTTTGACCGCAAGCAAGGTCACCATGTTCTGGAAAGAACAGTTGGTCGACCATGGCACATCGACTGGTAAAGGCTTCGCACCGATCGGGTCCATAGGATCGGAGCATGGGCTGTCTCTAAACTAATTTCAGATAATTTCGGCCGTTTTTTGGTGATGTTTGACCTGGTCCGCGGTCACCATGTTCTGGAGATGATAGGTTGTTGACCGCGGCACAGCAATTGGTAAAGGTTTTGCGCTAATCGCCGGCAAAGACTTATGGCATGGAGTTGGCCGCAGCCCCTTTTCCCTTTTTAGTATTTTTGTTTTCTTTTAGCCTGATCCAAGGTCACCGTATTTTTTTTGGAAAGGTTGTTGACCAAGTGGCATCGAATGATGAAGCCTTGGTGTTGATATGTGCCATACGCTTGCAGCATGGGGATGTTAATAGGTTCGGTCAGATATTTAATCCCTCCCCTTATATTCCGCCTTGGCACGCGTGCACAGTGGCGCACCAGCGGCGAACCGCAGGATCTATCTAGCCATAGAGAGGCCACGGTCCTAATTTACGTAACATTGGAGTCGGGGATAGGAGGGGGAGTTGTGCAGGCTTTGGACGCTATTGTTACCAGGTGCATACCCAAGTCAAGTCACATTTTCTGGGCTGCAAGCCACAGCCATACCTTAGTGTCTAAGAAGGTAAGGCATCGCCTTTTGGTACGTCGATAGTTTCCTCGATAATGTCGGCGCAAGCTCGAAACAGCCCACATGAATGTGCAATTGTTGAGTAATTACCCGAGGTTAGTGAGTTGCTTTCTTATAAAGTAGTAACCGTGATAACGAGCAAGCCTTTAAAAGCAGCATTGGTTCGGTGATGGTGGTGTCCTTTTTACACAACTTCTAGTGGCCGTGGTAATTTGATTCACCTGCATCTACTGGCATCGAGGGGTGGCTGTGCACATGCCATCAATGCCTGTGCACTTCATATGTATGACCATATATGTTGATATGTTGATACATGACCATATACAATATATGCTGCGATACCACAGCAAGCTTTGCATCACTGATCTATTTTTGCACTAACACATCTTTAAGTTTTCATGGTTTGTGCTTTATTTGACTTATCCAGAGCTTCTGTGTAAGTAGAGGTGTACATGGCCAGATCACTGTTTCCTGGCCTAATATGGTGCACTGTGCATTATTTGTTTGGTTTACATGCAAAGTTACACATGATAGGGTGAACAAGTGTCAAGGAGGGTTATGTAACACTTGGTATACAGTTTGTATGTATATTTTTCATGGATGTGACACTACTTGTTGCTAGTCACAGCAACCCTGGACACATTATTCAGCCTTTGATTTGAACTAATGCCCAAGGTTGACACGATTGTCATTGGAAGTGAGCCATAGATGAAAGCATTGAATTTATGTACAGTGCAGTTGAAATATATTGATTCACACCTAGTTTCTGTGAACATATTTATGATATGCCTTTAAGATCAATTGGCAACTAATTTTGCCAGGTTGCTGAAAAGGGGATGGTTAGCAGTGTTGGAAAAATAAATGTTTCCTGGTATTATGTATACCAGGAGATTTTGTACTCCAGGATTGTGACTAGGTAAAATGAAATATCTTGTACTTGATCAGGTTGCAACAAGAACAGTTTTTGGAAAAGCTTATTTTGCCTCTTTGTGTCAGGGCAAAATAAAGCCAGAAGGTGCAACAGCTTGAGGCTTGCTGCTCCCATTAGGAGTCATATATTGATATCTAAGAGCACAAATCTTGCATCCACCAGACTAAGATGCCCATTAGCAAGCAGCCTGTGTTGCCACCTAGGTATCAGATAAACCATATATGGAAATGTGAAAAACAAAGTAGGTGAATTGAATTGGCTTATAACATTGTCAGGGGATGAGAAACAAGTGCTAGAATTGCACCGGTGTGTAGATTAGCGAGGCTCTCACTTCCTATGCCCATCAGGCACCCTGATTTGTATACTTTGATTGCATTGTGCATGTTCAGTTCTGAGTATCAGCTATGAGTTTGTGTCATTTGTGCCACCTTGCATCCCTCAAAGAAATGAATGCAGTGGTATCAGAAGGCAATATTGGGCATAAAAGCATTAGGCACAATGGCCTTCAGGCCATGAAACATGCAATCAGTCTCATACAATTCACAGTAAGTGAAATGTCTATAAATCCTCCAACTTCCTGTTGCTACCTCTTGATTGGAGCTGCCTTAGGGTGAAACTTGGTGAGTAAAAAAAACAGCAAGGAAACAACTGAGCATTTGCAATGTGCTTGCAGTGGTTCACAATCTGGGCATAGGAAGTGGAGCCCTGAAAGCCTTTCATCCCACCCACAGAGGATATGAGCATATCACCTGGATAATTGGCACTTCAGTTCAAGGTAGACTTTGTGTCACATACAGATGTGATGTCAAGCATGCAAATACAGACTTTGTTAAAAGTATGCCACAGAGGCTCCACCCCTTTGGTTCTTCAGCAAGGATCAAAACAAGAAGGATTACTTACCTCATAGTGGGAATGAAAGAACAAGGAGCTGCCTAGGAATGAAACAAAAATAACCATCCTGTGAGAGGGGAAGAGTGCTGTCTGAAAACTTTAAATTTGACGATTTTGCTACTCCCAAGGAAACATGTGCAAGGAGCGTTAGTTAATTACCTGCGTGGCTCTTTGGTGTTGGGCACGATAAATCAGGCCAAGCGCCGTCATTTCCGTCGGGCCGCCGGGTAATTAACGAGCGCTCCTTGCTGCAGCGCGGTCATGTTCGCGACGGGCCTGTTGGTGCTGACGTCATCGCTGGGTCAGCTGGCGCCGCAGCTGCGCCAGCTGCTGCGCAGCGCGGCGCGGCGCGTGAGCGGCCGGCTGTACGTGCAGCTGCTGCCGGGCCAGGAGACGCTGTCGCGCGGCGCGGCGCTGTCGCCGTTCTCGCCGCTCCTCTACTGGGACGTGGTGAGCCGACTCTACGCCGAGTCGACGAGCGCGTGTCCGCAGCTGGACGTGCGCGTGCTGCTGACGCACCTGAAGCGGCGCGCGCTGACGGCCGCCACGGCCGCGCCCGTCGACGTGCTGCTGCTGGAGCGGCCGTGCGCCGGCCTGCCCGACTTCGCCGCCCGCCACGTCACCAACTGCTCGCCGCAGCTGGAGACGGTGACGCTGCAGTTGCAGGAGCCGGTGCAGGAGGAGGCTGCCGGCCTGTGCAGTGGCGTGAACGAGGAGCCGCGGCGCTGGCTGAGCCCGCAGTCGGAGCCGGCCAACGCTCTCACGGCCGACGCCGTGTTCGGCAAGGTGGCGCTAGGCGGCACGTTCGACCAGATCCACACGGGCCACAAGCTGCTGCTGACGGCCGGCCTGCTGCACTGCTCGCAGGAGCTCACCGTCGGCGTCACCGACGACGCCATGAACGCCGGCAAGACGCTGCGCGAGCTGATCGCGCCCTGTCTGGAGCGCGTTCAGGGCGTTGCCGACCTGGTGGCCGACCTGGACGAGACGGTGGCGGCGCGCGTGGCGCCCATCACCGACCCGTTCGGCCCAACCGCCGACGACCCCAGCCTGCAGCTACTCGTGGTCAGCGAAGAGACAGCCGGCGGCGCCGAGCGCGTGGCGGCCGAGCGGCGGCGCCGTCACCTGCCGCCCATGCAGGTGTACACGGTGCCGCTGCTGGCCGATACCGACAGCGCTGAGCACGAGGAGACGAAGCTGAGCTCGAGCTCGCTGCGCATGCGTCGGCTGGGCGCGGTGCGACGACCGCGGCTGGGCGTATCGCGCCGCGCCGGCGGCCCGTACGTGATCGGCCTGACGGGCGGCGCCGCCAGCGGCAAGAGCTCGGTCTGCCGCCGGCTGGCTGCGCTCGGTGCGCACGTCGTCGACTGCGACCGGCTCGGCCACGAGGCCTACGAGCCCGGCACGGTGGCGCACGCGCGTCTGCGCCAGCTGTTCGGCGAGGAGATCGTGGCAGAGGACGGCCGCATCGACCGGCGCCGGCTGGGCGCGCGCGTGTTCGCCGAGCCGGCCCGCGCTGCGCCAGCTCACCGACTGCGTGTGGCCGGAGATTGCGGCGCTGGCTGAGCGCCGGCTGGCGGCGCTGCCGGCCGGCCAGGTGGCCGTGCTGGACGCGGCCGTGCTGCTCGAGGCCGGCTGGGACGCGCAGCTCTGCGACGAGGTCTGGGTGACGCTGGTGCCGCGCGAGGAGGCCGTGCGTCGCGCCGTGCAGCGTGATGGCGTCACCGGGGAGCAGGCCGAGCGCCGACTGGACGCGCAGATGAGCAACGCGCGGCGTGTGGAGGCGGCCACCGTCGTGCTGAGCACGCTCTGGGAGCCAGAGTACACGCAGCGCCAGGTGGAGCGCGCCTGGAGCCAGCTGATGGCCGATCTGGGCAAACGGCAGTGATTGGTCGGCACGGTGTGATGTTAGATGGGTGTTTACCGGCAGGTATCTGATTTGTTGGTGGTGATGGTCAGGTCAGGTCAAGATTGCCAGACAAAACATAGCGCCGTG
Source organism: Pollicipes pollicipes (assembly GCF_011947565.3). Lineage (NCBI taxonomy): Eukaryota > Metazoa > Arthropoda > Thecostraca > Pollicipedomorpha > Pollicipedidae > Pollicipes > Pollicipes pollicipes. The sequence continues at coordinate 32,502,199 of NW_023596545.1, forward strand.
GGCAACGAAGCGGTTCTGTTTGATATAACAGTCACCGTTGCAATGAAGCTCGGGTAGCTGGTGGATGATACTATGTTGTATGAAAAAGGTAATGTATTGCTTGCCTGGTCGTAGGGTTTGATATTAAGTGAATGGGGATGAATTCCAGTTACTTAGCAATTTCCAGCCATGTTCTGAACATTGATGCTGCATATCGCAGACAAGGGTTGCGCGTTGCGGACAGCCTCTGTTTTGGGCAGGTTGATATTCTGACACCTACTCATGCCGCTTATCGATCAGAAAGACAGCGTTTAATATGATTCATGTCATTGTGTACTGCAACGAGATGTACGTTTAACAGATATGCCTTTAACAAATGTGTGGAGGTGGTTTTCTGTAGGCGAAGCATTTGTCTAGCGTAACCAGTAAGCATGCGATTGTGCCATTGGCGTTATGGAAAAGGTACCTAGTACGAGCTGATTACCTGATGGTGGGAGGGCATCGGATCTTCCAGTGAACATATTTGTCCTAGAGCTTGTAGCTTCCTTGCCAATATATGCTGGGCTCGCATCATTCTTGTATTGTTACCGGGTCATAAAAGGAAGCACGCGAAGCGCTCGCAAATTTCAAAAGAACGCAGACCACCGTCGCATGTGTAGAGAGTTGCCGAGGTCAAGTAGTCATGAGCTGCACGTGCAATCTGTACCGTCCAAAGTGGTGGCAACGGCAACATGGCCGTGCTGCGCTGACCTGTTGACCATTCCGCAGTTGATCAGCGGCTTGGGAGGCGCGTTAATAAAATATTGCTCGTGCTTGCTGACATTTTCTCTGTTCTGTCCCTCTGCCGATAATGCAAAACCAGCCAGGGGGTCCACAGCAGCAGCGGCCACCGCGCATACGTATGTAGCGCACACTTGCTGTGCCGCTGCCGACAGCCGTGGATGAGCTCCGACGCCCGCGCCGTTCTCACGTGGTGGTCTGTTCCAGCCGCGCGGTCATGGGCAACGCTACCTCGACGGCCGCCATCCGGACGGCCTCGGAGCTGCGCAGTGAGCTGATCCAGCCGGCGGCGACCGCGACCGGCGGCTCAGGTCAGGCGACGACATGGGGCAGGCTGCACCGGGCAGCGCTGGGCAGGCCGCTGAGGCAGACTGCGCTGGGCAGGCCGCCGAGGCAGGCTGCTCCGGGCGCCGGAGCCGCTGACAGACTGTGCCTGCCCTGGGCAGCCGCCGAAGCAGACTGCACGGGGGTAGACCGCCGAAGCAGACTGCGCCGGGCAGGCCGCCGGTAGCCCTGGGCATGTTGGCCGCAGTAGAGCTGGACGTCGAAACGAGCTACTCTTCTCATTCGGTGTTGGGCAACGTCTGTAGCCATCACGCAGAACAGCACGGTTTCGTCATTCGTTCGAATGGAATTGCGAGGAAATGAACACCGGTTTGCGGTACTGTTTTCAAATCTGGTCCGCTCGTCTCCCTCCCCCTCCCCTCCCGCCCCCCCTCTTATAGAGCAGTTCGTTACCGGCGTCTGTTTCCGGCAGACGAGGCGCCGCCTCTGGCCCCGACGGCGGCGGAGCCGGGCGGCGGCGCGACCCAGCCGTACCGCTACCTGCCGGCCGAGTGCCCGATGTCGGCCGGGGCCGGCGGCGCGCGCCCGCTGCCACCGGAGTGCCCCATGTCGGCCGGTGGCGCGCTGCCGCCTCACCAGCATGGCATCGTCACCGACCGCGCCGGCGCCGTCCTCCAGATCGACCCCTCCAACATGGTGCGGCAGTCCCGCTGCGTATCGCCTGGGCGGCTCCGATCTTGGGCCGTGGCTGTTCTCAGCGAGCGACTGCGTTTGCTGTGGTGCTCTGCGGGCGACGTAATCCTGATTTGTTCATGACATTAAAACATTCACTCCTCGGCGTATGTCTAGCAATGTGTTGTAACTGTTCAATGGGATGAAGTAAGACACCCGTTATTTTTTGTAAAGCATGCAAAAGGTTATGACTAAAATAGAATAGTCCTGCATTGTTGCTTCACATGTGATACCAACATAACGTAGAAGTTGGCTTGTGGGCTAGTCAGCACCGCTGGTCTGCTTCAAAATGGTTTTGGCTTTATGTTAACTATAAATATGTTAAGGCGTTTTGGCGTTTTGTTTTTACATCCGCGCACCATGCTCGCGGGCTGACGTAGTTCCCGGCGTGCCCGACAGGAGGCGCCACCTAACCAGGTGCCGGCGGCAGATCAGCCGTTCCCGCTGTCGACGGAGCGCCAGGTGTCGAACATCCCGCGCGCCACCGAGGAGACGTCACTGGGTCTAACCCGTCGCCACAGGTCACTGCTTTCACCTCTTCGGGCCGGGGACCACTGCCTTCTGGCCAGGTTGGGCCAGGTAAGAGTTTTGCCATGAAACCTGATACTTAACTGATCATTTATTTGCACCAGTATTAGGCCTCATGTAAGTTGTGATGTAGTCACCACTCCACTCTTTGCCACGCCGGCACCCAGCCTGGACGGAGCGGTGGGGGGCAACGGGCGGGTCCCGATTCATTGACGTGCGCGACTTGCGTGCACCAGCACGGTGCAACGTGAGGCGTGCGTGCTGGCCGTCCGGTTCTGCTCGCCGACGGTTGGCGCTGTCCAAGTAGCGTGAACAACTGTTTTCCATACGTTTCTGTTATGAATGTGCGCTCGACGTGAATCGTATAGCTATCATAGTAGCTGTATTGTCATAGTCATGGCGTAGCGACATCACCAAATAGGGCTGCCTTGCTCGAAGTACACCGTTTTTGGGGCACCGAATTGCAATGTCTCTCTCACGCTTAGGCTGAGCTTATGTTCTCATCCGGCCCGTCAGGGGACTGCAGTGAAGTAGCGTTTCCCTCGGTTTTCCTTGCAGATGTTCTGGAACGCCATGCTGCGGAAAGGCTGGCGCTGGAAGCAGGATGATCTCTCCCAGAAGGACATGGACAACATCATCAGGATCCACAACGTCAATAATGAGCTGGCTTGGCAGGAGGTGACTACCATCCTAACTTTGAGCTGTTGGGCCATTTAGCGCGGGCAGTTGTATGAAGCGCGGAGCGTGTGTGTATTTTTTCTTTCAGAAATATGGTATCCAACATGCAGGTATTGCAATATTTAATGGGAAGTGCTTTCCTTTGATTTTGCACAACACCTTCTGGTCAAAAGCCAGCGTCTTCGCGTTCACATCTGTCACATCTGGCGCGACTACATAATACTGCATAAGTTGAGATCCTGGTGAAGCCAGCCTTGTTACATTATTGCTTGTGTCTATGATGTTAGTATTGGTTGCTGATGCAGAGTTTGTTGGAAGAGGTTTGAGACACTGCAAGGGAGAGGTCAATAAAGGCTTTTCATAGTGGCCTCGCCTGCGTGACATCATCCCGAATCTGGACAGGGTCGTGATGGCTTCACACCCCGCTCTCCTTCGCCAGATTCTCAAGTGGGAGGCGCTGCACGCGCACGAGTGTGGCGAGCCGAAGCTGAAGCGCTTCGGCGGAAAGGCGTCAGACTACTCGCCACGCGCGAGGTTCAGAAACTGGCTCGGGTACGCTGGCGCGTGCGGTAGTCACTCCCTTTTTGCGTGGCCGGTGATTCACGGGCGGCGGATAACGCGCAGCTGCGCCTGTTTTTTGTCGATTAAACTGTGGTACTCACGCGTGCGCCGCGTCCGTCTGCCTTCTTAATGTTGAGGGACGCCAGCGCCTGGCGCCCGGCTCAGGCGCTGTGAGGCCGGTCCTTCGCCATTTCCCGCGACCTCGTAGCCAGACAGTCACGAGCTGTGGCGTAGGAAATATCGAGGCCACCTAGCCAAACTAGCTGGCTAGATCCATGATCGGCCACATTTTATCGAAGGTTAACGTGATTTCCCGGGCGCGGCCAAGGCCCTATAACAACGGCGCGACCAAAACATTTGCAGTCGGATGGTTCAGCAGCTGCACAACTTGCAACTTGCGCGCTTTCTACCAGCGATATGCAAGCAACTTTTTCCCGATGTCCTGTTCGTACCAATGCTGGACGGTTTTGCGAGGGCGCGCTTTGTAAAGACACGGATCAGCGCCGTTTTTTGTCCGAACACGGAAATGGCCTGTGAACTCCTCGATGGAAGTCATGCATTATCCCAGCGGTGATACCGGAGTGAACTGGCTTGGTTTGAGGACTGCTGAGCGAGCCTCACTGTTTTTCCCGACGTTCGTACTGCCTGTACGGCGCCGGTCGGCCCTAACGCTCCCCCGGCCGGCGGGCAGGTACGAGCTGCCATTCGACCGGCACGACTGGATCATCGACCGCTGCGGCAAGGAGGTGCGCTACGTCATCGACTACTACGACGGCGGCGACGTCGACCCCGACAGCTATAAGTTCGCGCTGCTGGACGTGCGGCCGGCGCTGGACAGCTGGGAGAACGCCTGGGACCGCATGGTG
>NW_023596545.1:32506617-32584678 GCF_011947565.3 Pollicipes pollicipes
CCCCGACGGGACCGGGCCACAGCGCAGTCCACAGTCCACTCACGGGTGGCAGTGTCCCATGCTGCGGGTACTATCCCGAATCCCTGACGACCCCGACGGGACCGGGCCACAGCGCAGTCCACAGTCCACTCACGGGGGCAGTGCCCCACGCTGCGGGTACTATCCCGAATCCGACGACCCCCGACGGGACCGGGCCCGCAGCGCGGTCCACAGTCCACTCACGGGTGGCAGTGTCCCACGCTGCGGGTACTATCCCGAATCCCTGACGACCCCCGACGGGAACCGGGCCGCAGCGTCGGTCCACAGTCCACTCACGGGTGGCAGTGTCCCACGCTGCGGGTACTATCCCGAATCCCGACGACCCCCGACGGGACCGGGCCGCAGCGCAGTCCACAGTCCACTCACGGGTGGGCAGTGTCCCACGCTGCGGGTGCTATTCCCGAATCCCTGACGACCCCCGAGGGACGGGCCGCGGCGCGGTCCACAGTCCACTCACGGGTGGCAGTTCCCACGCTGCGGGTACTATACGAATCCCTGATGACCCCCGACAGGACCGGGCCGCAGCGCAGCCCACAGTCCACTCACGGGTGGCAGTGTCCACGCTGGGGTACTATCCCGAATCCCTGACGACCCCCGACTGGACCGGGCCGCGGCGCGGTCGACAGTCCACTCACGGGTGGCAGTGTACCACGCTGCGGTACTATCCCGAATCCTGACGACCCCCGACGGGACCGGGCCGCGGCGCGGTCGACAGTCCACTCACGGGTGGCAGTGTCCCACGCTGCGGGTACTATCCCGAATCCCTGACGACCCCCGACGGGACCGGGCCGCGGCGCGGTCGACAGTCCACTCACGGGTGGCAGTGTCCCACGCTGCGGGTGCTATTCCCGAATCCTGACGACCCCCGACGGGGACCGGGCCGCGGGCGCGGTCCACAGTCCACTCACGGGTGGCAGTGTCCCACGCTGACGGTCACGATGCCGCCGAACAGGTCCAGGTAGCGTCGGCCGGTGTGGTCGAACAGGTACTGCATGTGGCCCTGGTGATGATCACCGGCCGCCGGAAGGAGGCCAGCAGCGCCGGGCTCAGGTGGTCGCGGCGCACGCGGCTCACCCGCTCGGGGTCGGGCCCTGCCGGCCGGTCGGGCGCGCCGGTTAGCGCCGGCTCACTGGGGGCCTCCACAGCGGACCCGGCCGCTGGCTCAGCACACGGGCCGCGGCGGTCCATAGGTGTCCGTCCGAGTCAGTCACAGGCTCCGCTGAGCCGCGCCGGCGGGGGTTAGCAGCACCGCATCAACGGGTCATGAACAGGTCGCACAGGGGCGCGGATGGAGGCGGGGTCACCGCCTCAGCGACGGGCAGCCAGCGTATGAGAAGGGTCTATCCGCAAAGGTCACAGACCGGTCACACAACTTAGCAGCGGGTCACAAGGGCAACAGCAAGCCATGGGCAATAGCAGGAGGGGGTGAAACACTGTGTGGCCGACTGATACCATGGACCTGCCGGACAGACGAATGTCAGACAGGCATGAGGACGGACCAGAGAGGGCAACACGCCGGCCATCGACCTCAGATTGGACCAGTCAGTGACAGCGTTGCCATCCCTGCTGGGTCCGAATGTGACGGCTCACATCGGCGCCGTCGTCCTACACCAGCCATGGAGGTTCGCTGGTCCAGCCTGCCGTCCTACCCCAGCCATGGAGGACGGTTGGTCCAGCCTGCCGTCTACATCACCCATGGAGAACGGTTGGTCCAGCCTGCCGTCCTACACCAGCAATGGAGAACGGTTGGTCTAGCCTGCCGTCTTACACCAGCGATGCAGAACGGTTTGGTCCAGCCTGCCGTCTTACACCAGCGATGGAGAACGGTTGGTCCAGCCTGCCGTCCTACACCAGCCATGGAGGACGGTCGGTCCAGCCTGCCGTCCTACACCAGCCATGGAGGACGGTCGGTCCAGCCTGCCGTCCTACACCGGCCATGGAGGACGGTTGGTCCAGCCTGCCGTCCTACACCGGCCATGGAGCGGCTCAGCCAAAGTCCCAGCTATCGGTGTGGGAAAACTGCCTCAAGCGAGAGTACGAGCTAGACAAACCGGTGCATTCTACATAGCCCGCGGCTTTCACTGACTACAACAGGATGTAACAGCGGTTCGATGAGGAGCACTGACGCGGCTTGGTGGAACGGGGTCATGCTAGCCGAGGCCAACACTGGGGAGGGGCGTATGCACTGGGTCGTTCGTTTAGAGTTCTGGATTGGAAAGTATAAATTTTGAAACATCATGGCGTAAAAATCGCATATTCTGAAATCACTAAAGCACGTCTAATTTCACGTTTAGGACATTCTAGCGACGTTGTATTTCACAGCGCCCAGTGTCATCCTGAGTAACATAGCAATTCCCATATAAGCAGTTCCCATCAGCCTCATGCAGCCAGTTGATCGCGAAAAGTGCAAACAAACTTTCAGAAAGGAACGGGAGTGTCGTTTTTATACGCAAAATTGAGCAGCAGCAACCCTTGTCCAGCCCTGGCCCCGTGCCCCGAGCGATCCAGGGCAGCCAGGACACGCCGCAGCCCCGCCCTCTTGCAGCGGCCGCCCCGTTCGCGTCCGCTGGACGCGTGAGCGCCGCGACGGACCGCGACCAGCGCATCATTAGTGGGGAGGACCGCTAGTGGGCCCGGGCCGTGGCGGCCCACCGTCAGGTTAAATGGCCGACGGACCGCGACCAGCGCATCATTACTGGGGAGGACCGCTAGTGGCTGCCCGGACCGTAAGTGACGGCCCAAAGTCAGGTTAGAGGGCCGACAGGCCGCGGAGGCTGCCCGGATCCTAAGTGGCGGCCCAATGTCAGGTTAGAGGGCCGACAGGCCGCGACTGGCGCACCACTACTAGGGAGGACCCTGCACACACGAGTTGACGTCAACCTAGACATGCGGATGAGGAGAGCTCTTCGGCGGGCACTGCGCCGGTCCGCTGTCGGGTGGTCGTGACTCTAGCCAGGGGCGGAGTGTTCTCAGCAGACCTGTACGGCCCGCTGTCGGTCCGCCAGCGCTCAGCATGCTCACAGGCACCCGCTCCAGAGGCCACGGACAGGGGACGTAGCTACGTCTGCTGTCAAAGAGGCTCTATGCGCGGCGGTGGATAACGCAGAGCGGCCAGAGCGTCAAAGCTGGGCGGACCCCACGTTGTCAGCGCCCCCACGGAAAACGGAAAACGGTGCTAGCGCTAAGAACGGCTGAAAACGGAAAACGGTGACGGAAAACGGTGCAGCGCTAGAGGAACGGCTGCACGTATCAGTTGCTGAGAAAGCGCCGCCCGCCTGCTCGGAGTGTTAGTGGCGGCCCACCGTCAGGTTAGAGGGCCGACAGACAACCGACTGTCGGCGAGCCAGCAGAACTGCCCGACTGCCCGTTACTACCCGGCCCGTTAGTGGCGGCCCACCGTCAGATTGGAGGGCCGACCTGCCGGAGCCAGCAGAACTGCCCGGACTGCCCGCTACTGCCCGGCCCGTTAAAGGCGGGCCCCACCGTCAGGTTAGAGGGCCGACTGCCGGAGCCAGCAGGGCTGCCCGGACTGGCCCGTACTACCCCGGCCCGTTAGTGGCGGCGGCCCACCATCAGGTTAGAGGGTCGACCGCCGGAGCCAGCAGAACTGCCCGGACTGCCCCGCTACTTGCCCGGGCCCGTTAAAGGCGGCCCACCGTCAGGTTAGAGGGCGACGGACGCCGACTGGTCGGAGTCCGGCAGCACTGTCCGGACGGCCCGTTACTGCCTCGGAGCGTTAGGAGGCGGCCACCCGTCAGTGGTTAAAGGGCCGACGGACGGCCGACTGTCGGAGTCCGCAGGACTTCCCGGACTGCCCGTTACTTGACCCGGGGCGTTAGTGGCACCCGCGGCATGCCCACCCGGTTACCGTGGTAGGGCGGATGGCGTGACATCGCAGGGGCGGCAGCTCTGGTGGTGCCGAGCTAGGCCGGCGGCCTGCCCGCTGTCAGCAGGCGCGCGCGGGTCCACGCCCGCCGGCTCGGCCAGTACCAGGGCCTCAGACTCAGTCCCAGCCGGACTTCAGCCTCATTCAGACTTCAGGCTCGGTCAGATTTCGGACCCGGTCTAATGTCGATCGCACCCAGCCACACGTCAGACTCATTCAGGCGCCAGTCTGTCACAACCTCAGTCGCAAGCAGAGCTCAGTTTAGGTCAGACTCAGTTCTCAGTCAAATCTTAGACCCAAGTCTCAGACTTAAGTCTTAGTCGAATCTCAGACCGAATCCAGCTTCCGTATCAATCAGGTACTCAGTCTGACCTTCGGTCTCAGCCAGAGCTGATACCGTCGGATTTCCAGCCTTGGTCACACCATCAGTCTCAATCAGACTTGAGTCCTGGCCATATCTCAGACTGTCAGACTTCAGTTTGGGCAGACTTCAGGCTAAGTTTGGCCCTGGCTTTAACAGACTTCAGACCCACACATCAATGTCAGTCATGCATCAGACTCAGTCGGATCTCAGACTCATACCTCAGACTGAAGCAGACCGCAATCCCAGTCATATATTAATCCCACATTAATCTGACTAGTCTAGGTCCGATTGGTCTGTCTAGGTCAGGCTTCAATACCAGCCAGCATATCGGGAACTGGTCAGAAATCAGTCACATTGATTGTACCAAACTACGTCCAACTCTAGCCATCTTCAGATAACCGACTTCCGGCCCTGTGTGACTTAGCCACACCTCAGTCGGAGCTCAGTCACGGTCCACCCTCAGCCCCAAACCCCACGCGCACCGTCCCAGCCCCGACCTCAGCCCACTCAGACGCCGGCAGCGGCCCCAACACCTCATGAAGCCCACAGCAGAATCCGGAAGACGGAAGTAAAGTAGCAGAGCAGAAAAGAGATAGCAGTAAGGTAAAGAGATGGCTCGTTACCGGACACGATGCCCGAAGAAAATAGCACGCCGCACCACAAGTCAAAAGTTAATGACAAGAACGAGCCACACCTGACGCGAACACGCATGCACTCTGTGCGCAAGTAGACCACAGGAATGTACAGTGACTATCACAGACATGCAGTCAGTAGTGACACACCAGAATGTATGTCATTCCCGCAATACGACATCCAATCGTACTAACTGAGCCATCAATAGCCATACCTTTGACAAAGTTGTTGCTCCCAATGGCGGAAGCAGACACTCGTCGACTCCTGAAAAAGGAAATAACCACATGTATAAACACATACAAGCTTATACACAAGCTACGACCAACACAGTTGTTGCTGTGACATGCTACGCGCTTTTCTACAACAACAAAAAAACACATTGAGGACAGGCGGTATAACCAATTTCTTGGCCTGGAAGAGGAGCAGGAATCCTTGACCAATTGCCAATATTGGTGGCCCAGTCTGAGAGCGTGTCAGACTCTCGATAGCATATCCCATAGCATGTGTCTGATTGCCTTATGTACTCAAACGATGACCTGGCGCTGTTGTTTTGGAACGACTATTTGACTATGAATGATACGACGATGAAAATGTTTGCACAGGTCAACCGTTCCTGCGTGCCTGGGTCACTGTTCCCTCCGGAATATGGTGGCAATGACAATTACTCATGCCCATTTTCTCACTCCCCCCTCCCTCTTAGATATTATTGACGGCTTTTATCAGAGGGCTGAATATCAGCGTAATGCGTTCTCCCTGAGCGACGGACCCCCTTAAAGACAATGTTTGACACTTGCAGGCAAGTGATGCAAGCATCATATACGATGAAACAAGCTCAATTGTTACTTTTTGTACGCTTCTAAGTGCAAAAGATTGCTCTAGACAGCACCACTGCACTATCAAGTACATGCGCTACTCAACACGTTATCGCTTGATCCCGCCATGAAACTTTGCGTGACGTCAAAGTCGCTACCAGACTGGTCGTGCGAAAACTGCTACTATAGCGGACGGGCTGACTCACTTGCAGTACTTCAGCTTGTCGAGAGGTAGCTCGGAAATCGGTGCGTATTTGCGAAACCCTAATATCGTTATGGGTGCGCATTTTTGGCACTTCCTCGTGCTGTTCTTGTATATATCCGTGATTTTGTTTTTTACTTGTATTCACATAGTGGGTTGCGGCGCTTTTCTAACGTTATTCCATTATTCGATTCGTTATACGATTCGATCTTTTCTCCGTCCTTACTAGTACCGACGCCCAAATTTATGTACTATGAAGCACAAAACGTGATTCGCGTTCGAAAGTTACCCTGAACACATTGCATCGGTTGAGCGCCAAAGTAAAGTCCGTTGATGCCAACAATCGTGTAGAAATACACCAGACAGGAACAATTCAACGATTCTAGCTTGCTTTACAGATCTGAACGACTCGACGATCGCATTCCTCCTAGCCTTGAGCGCTGCATGGCCAATACGGCGGCAGGATTTGAATGACGTTTCTATGGCGTCACGCACGCCTCGGAAACCTTGGAAATCTGCACATCTCCGCAGGCGCAAACGTCAGAAACGAGAGGGCGTTGGGTCCTAAAGGCGGGACTGTGAACTGTACCGAGTGATCTCCAAGATGCATATTTCAGTTAAAACCCTATACAAATATAGTACACTCACCTTTCAGCGCTTACACATATATAGCTTGGACACAATGGAGAGCAAGCAGGCAGCAAAGAGCCTCAATAGTAACATACCAACCAGGTATGATAGTAGATACTTACAAAGCAGCCGTAGCTCCAGCGATGATCCTCATAGTGAATCGTGTTGAATGCTATTTGCTTTCTCTCTTTCTAGTTGAACTGAAAGATAATGAAGAACCTTATCATATACAGACATAACTATCAAAAAGGCCTCCCGATGTTTCGAAGTGCAATTTTGTATACAACCCGCTCAGATCTGGACAAAACTTGGTATTCTTAGTTATCTCGTGCTTTGATCACGATACATGATTTTGTAAGCCTCTGCACCTAGCCGTTTTCCGTCGGTGATGACGTCAGAAATGACGTAATGATTGAAATGCGCTACGTAAAACGATGACAACTTCGCAAACATCGCGCTTTCTTCGATCGTAGTATAACAGAATATGTTGGGAGCACAATGTTATAGCTGACAATAAAAACATGCATTGCATCATTGGCATCATTATTGGTTTCTTTGCTTAACTCATCCAAAAAAAAAAATAATACAAAATTCGATGACACCTCGGATTCGTTGGGAATTGATTGACTGAATCATCAAAAGAAAAGTGGGGGTTCGTTATACACCCGAACAGTATGGATGCGATCATGCCGGGCAGACCGGCGCGGCGCGGCACCCCTGGCCATCCGGCCCCGTGGACCCCTGCCGGCCGGTCCGGCCGCGCCCATGCTAACGGCAGTTGTCGGCCACCTACAGCGCTGATCCAGAAAAACCACTCCAGACGGCTGGAGTCATGGTCTAAGGCGATAGGGCTGTGGTGTGGTCAGTTAGCGGTGCAAGCCTTGACTGGGTAGGCAAAATGGTTAGAGCGCTTCTGAAATTATTAATTTCTAGGTAATCTCAAGCAGGGGGAGCGAACACAACACGGACATGGAGTCGGAGGTCGATGGAGATGGAGTCGGCGAAAGCCAAAATGAGGAAAACACCTTCAGTGCCATAAGGGTTTGACCTGGATGAATAAGACACGGAAAAACATCCTTAGACATGAAACTACAGAAACTTGATAGCGGATTTTGCATCCAACTTTAGCAACCCATCCACACAGCATGCAACCAAACTGCCGATTCCTAAACTGTCCCCATCTGCGATCCAGAAACTTGCCTCCAGGTTTGAAGTCATGGCCCATATGATCAAAATAGCCCAAACAAATGAAGTCGACTGACAGGCAGTTCCAGAGGTGCAGAATGCAATCGCGATAAGTGCATTTGTTCGCAGTTGTGTGGACGGTGATGAAGATCCAGCTTGAAAATGGTTGCTAATGAGACGCTTAGTTGTCTGGAAGTCCGCAAACGGAGCTGAGCCCGGGGCCCGGCTGGAAGGGATCCCGCTGATTGACGCTCCCGGATATGTGAGCAGGCTCAATGGGCCTCACCGTGACGGATCCAGTTGAGTCGAACGGGTTCATGTGTGGCAGACACAAGGCCGCAAAATCCCTCTTCGGGACTTGGTTTCTGAATTCTATCTAATGATTGTCAGTGACTGATACAAATCGCAGAACCGAACGGTAGGCAGCAAAATACTTTTGATGACAGGTCGCGGCCCTTTACTGGTCGTTGTAAGCTTCCGGTTAACAGGTTCAAACCCTGCCTTTTGAAGTGCATGAAGTTAAACGCTTAAAAATCACTGCAAACGTGGGCCCGTCTATTCAGACGAAGCTCACGCCGCCATGTCAGCCACGGTTGAGACGACCGACGCCATAGCGTGTGGAGGGAGAAGCCTGATAACGCGACGCTATCGTCCTTCGAACATCGATTCCAGCCGTTTGGAGTCGCCTTTCTGGATTACCACGGGGGGGGGGGGGATGTCTGGGGTTTCACAACATTAGTGCTCCACCAAAAACTCATGCCGACAGGGGTGCTTCGACGCTATTCTGCTGAAAATATTTCTACACGACATAAAAGCTACACAACAAAACTCATGCCTCAATAACTTATAGGTCACTTCTTTTCCAACAACTTTTACAGCCATGGTTTGCACGTAGCATTACGTCTATTGCAAATACTAATACACATTAGTGCTACACGACAAAACTCACACTTCAACAACCGCATTACTTCTACTGCAACGACTTATACGCAAAATTAGCGCTACATAACAAAATTATACCGCAAAAACATATGTGGTCTTGGTGTATACGCAACATTACTTCTGCTGCTAATGCTTGCCGCGGCGCGCGAAACGCGTGGACACCTAGCCGGGGCATACAAACAACACACAGGTTGGGAAGGAATCCGCACTGGGCAATACTGCGATTAAATGTGCGTGGTATTGATGCAAGTTCTTTATGTATTATGTTCCGTGACTTTGTGTTTGTAGTGTTTGGCGTACGAGTAAAAGTTGTGGTTTGGGTCGTAAAATCTCAATAATGGGTATAACTTTTCACGTAAAAGTAATATCACGTTTCAGTGAACACCGAGTCAAGAGTGTAGCTTCGTATTCAGTCGGGGACTCCATCCAGCCTTCATCTAGGGAAGTGAGCGACATTCGGGGCAAACACCCTGTTCCATGCATCTTGAGCAAGTTTGACCGTTTTTTAATCTACTTAGCCCCTAAACTTGTTTTGCAACACTACGACAGTGCACCATACGTTTTTCAGCCGGAGAAAATGGCCCATAGAGCTATTTTCGTCGCGGGGCTGTCGATCACAATATTTACAGCAGCAATAATGTATCGACACCACGGATGTGCGCACCGGCAGTCTGATTTCGCCCAACCAAGCCCTCACATGTGTTCGTTCTCTCTAGGATTGTGCTGACGTTAGAGTACCGGCGGTTGCAATTTGCGGACTGTGGTCTATACGGCGTTGCACAAGTGTCGCATGTAAGTGTTGGCCGAAGAAGTAAAAATCGCTTTAAACCCTGGATGTTGGTGATTTGTAAAAACCGCGGCTCGCCGTTTGAAAAGAACCTGAAAAGTCGAGTGGGATCGGCATGCAGTTTTGAACTTTTAATTTACTGCCCTGTTCGCTTCGGTTAACGCATGTGGGCGAAGTACATAACATCTCTCCTTTCTCCAGATTTTTCTTCGAGGGACGAGACACGCAGTACTATCTTATCTGTATGTATGACGTTCCTCGCAAATACATTTCACAGCTTACAAAGCTTTCTGTTACTTTTCAAACTGTGCTGTGTAACATTTACGTCGCCTATAACTCGTTTCAGTTGCAGTAATATCGCCTATAAGACAATACCATATAAGTATGCAGGATAAGTAATGACGGGATGCAGCACACGTTTTGCCGTGTAGCACTCATGTCGTGTATTAATTTCTGCAGTAGAAGAAATACTGTGCATGAGTAAAGACTGTATAAACTGTTGCCATGGATGTAATGACATGCATAAGTTTTAGAACCATAAATTTTGTCGTTTAGCACTCATGTTGTTTATTCTAAGTCTGCAGTAGAAGTACTGAAGAAATGTCACATATAACTAATGTCTGAGCAGCCTCTTGCAGAACTATGCTGCATTTCACTGATGTCGTAGCACTCCTGCCAGTACAAGTATTTGCCGTAGCACTAATGCCGCGTCATCCTGTCTGGGCATAGTACGGGGCCGGCCGGCCGGCCGGCCAGCGGCGCCGCACCGCGCCCGTCCGCCTGGCTATGATCGCATTTGCACCGCAGCGGTGTTTAATGGGTCCCCACTTTTCTATCGACAGTTTCCTAAGAAGTATTCAGTGCCAATTCTGAAAATAGGCCTCTAGAACTTTAGGAATCATCAAATGAGGAAACTGGATCCCTGCATTGGAAAAGAATAGTAATCTTGCATCTGTGCAGGACATTCAATTTTCCTTTCAACTCTCACTTGGGCATTGCATGAACTACATACTGTCATTTTAAGACACCAAAATGTGTGATGGCTTCACACTCACCACCATTTTATTAAGAGACCTTCCATCATTATGTAACTTCCTGACATCATCAACAACAGAGAACAGCTGGGCACAAAGGTCTAATAACTACAGAATCATGATTGGATCTCAAGATTATGTCTAGGACCGAATTTTGCACAGATCTGAAATGGTAGAATGTACTCAACTGGTTGAGTTGGTGTGGAATAAATAACCCAGTTGTTTTATATGATAACAGATGCTTATTTTCTTATGATATAGGAACCCAATCTGAGTCACTATGCTTATATAATCCTAACTTACCTAAAAACTGCGGTAAGGATATAACAGTTTGGTGTGCCAAAAGCTGATGAACAGCACTAGAAATATGCTTTTCAATGCCCAAAGCTAAACTTCACATAATTTTACTACTGAGCTAAAACTTAAGTGCCAGTGAGAACTGTAATGACATTTAAATATGCAAGAAAAAGGCATAGTATTCACAATCTTTTAAACAGTGCTACTTGTTGATGTTAGCATTTGTGGATTCAACAACTTTACCACACTTGGTATTGACTTTCAAACTCATATATGAAAACTTTTGTAGGCTCTATTGATGTACTCTGAAAGATCACTTGGTAAAATTAAAGTGAGCCCAGGATCTTAGAAGATCCAGAAGCACAGATTCAACAACATCTCTTAAGAACCATGAGGAACTTTGACATAAACATATTGATAAGACTCTTACCCAGAAACCTTCACACAGTTTTTTTTCACAAGAAATGAATTTTTTTTCACATTTTTTTTTGAAATTTTTTTGAAATTTCACAAGAAATTTCACAAGAAATGAAAAATTTAGATTCTAGCTTATAGAAGATCACTTAACAAAAGTCCAGAAAAAGGTCTAGTTGAAAAATAAAGAATGAAAAAAGAACCAGGACTCTAAAGAATCTACAATCCTAACTTGGTAAATCTGTTCCTGGGACTCCCTCTAGAATCTTAGCTAATATTTGATCATTGGCAGGGTATCTCACTGCAAATTAAATCCAACCGGGTGTGCAGGATGTAAATGTAACTTCATGCTAGTGGAATCCTTGCTAACTGACATGGCATTTTCTGCCCACAACTTTTGTTGACTGCTTATCTTATACATTTGACCTGCTAGTTCATAATGGCCAATCGTGTGCTCAGAAACCATGGTCTTGGAATACCCAAGCAAGCAAACTGAAGCAAGCAATCGTCTGAGGAACCAAAAACAGCCACTCTGCGAAGCGTGCTGCCCGTAAAACACAAGTGACAACAGAAACATTACATTTTCAAGACAAGCTTTTGCACACGCAACACAATAAAAAGTATGCTTAGTAAACGGTCAGAAAAGTGAGGAAACAGTTTAGACTTCTTATGCCAGCTTCATTGATATTCGTGCAAAAACGGTTGAGCGACAGTCCGGGCCCCCAGTTCAGTACCTCCCCGACATACCGCCCCAAATTGTCATGCCACCACGTTATCACGTCAACGTCGCATAATAGTCACACGATGGGCGACCAATCACAGGTATGGACTAAACGGCTGACCAAACCTATTGGCAACCCCGTACTCCGAGAATATGACAGGGATCGACACCAAATCTTTGCCATTGGATGCCGCCTGGTCAAAAGTCCTATCTCATCCGAAACATGGTGACCTTTGGGTCAAGTCAAAGATCATCAAGTACCAGAAACCGGAAAAACAGGGTTGCAGAAAGCCCATGTTCCGATGCTATGTCGCCGATCGGCATGAAACATTCACAAAACTATCGGCCATAGTCGATAACCTATCCTTTTCAGAACATGGTGACCTTGGGTCAGGTCAAAAGTCACCAAAAACGCCCCAAACCACCGACATAGGCAGCAGACAACCTTATGCTCCGAACCTACGGCACTGATCAGCATGACCTTTGCCAGTTGATGTGCAATCATTACTTGGAGCGGAATCACCTCTACTCCTAAACATTTTTGATAATTTCGGGTGGGTTTCGCCATTTTGGGTATCTTTGACCAGGACTAAGGTCACTGTGGTTTGGAAAGAATAGGTTTTTGACCGTGGCGCATCGACTGGTAAAGATTTTGTGTCAAGCCGTCTCAGGTAAGGCTCGGGTATGGAATTGTCTGCAAATTGATTTCAGGTGGTTTCGGCTGCTTATGGTGACCTTTGACCACACGCAAGGTCACCATGTTCTGGAAAGAACAGTTGGTCGACCATGGCACATCGACTGGTAAAGGCTTTGTACCGATCGGGCCCATAGGATCGGAGCATGGGCTGTCTCTAAACTAATTTCAGATAATTTCGGCAGTTTTTTTGGTGATGTTTGACCTGGTCCGCGGTCACCATGTTCTGGAGAGGATAGGTTGTTGACCGCGGCACAGCAATTGGTAAAGGTTTTGCGCTAATCGCCGGCAAAGACTTATGGCGTGGAGTTGGCCGCAGCCCCTTTTCCCTTTTTAGTATTTTTGTTTTCTTTTAGCCTGATCCAAGGTCACCGTATTTTTTATAAGAAAGGTTATTGACCAAGTGGCATCGAATGATGGAGGCTTGGTGTTGATGTGTGCCATACGCTTGCAGCATGGGGATGTCAATAGGTTCGGTCAGATATTTAATCCCTCCCCTTATATTCCGCCTTGGCACGCGTGCACAGTGGCGCACCAGCGGCGAACCGCAGGATCTATCTAGCCATAGAGAGACCACGGTCCTAATTTACGTAACATTGGAGTCGAGGATAGGAGGGGGAGTTGTGCAGGCTTTGAACGCTATTGTTACCAGGTGCATACCCAAGTCAAGTCACATTGTCTGGGCTGCAAGCCACAGCCATACCTTAGTGTCTAAGAAGGTAAGGCATCGCCTTTTGGTACGTCGATAGTTTCCTCGATAATGTCGGCGCAAGCTCAAAACAGCCCACATGAATGTGCAATTGCTGAGTAATTACCCGAGGTTAGTGAGTTGCTTTCTTATAAAGTAGTAACCGTGATAACGAGCAAGCCTTTAAAAGCAGCATTGGTTCAGTGATGGTGATGTCCTTTTTACACAACTTCTAGTGGCCGTGGTAATTTGATTCACCTGCATCTACTGGCATCGAGGGGTGGCTGTGCACATGCCATCAATGCCTGTGCACTTCATATGTATGACCATATATGTTGATATGTTGATACATGACCATAAACAATATATTCTGCGATACCACAGCAAGCTTTGCATTACTGATCTATTTCTGCACTAACACATCTTTAAGTTTTCATGGTTTGTGCTTTATTTGACTTATCCAGAGCTTCTGTGTAAGTAGAGGTGTACATGGCCAGATCACAGTTTCCTGGCCTAGTATGGTGCACTGTGCATTATTTGTTTGGTTTACATGCAAAGTTACACATGATAGGGTGAACAAATGTCAAGGAGGGTTATGTAACACTTGGTATACAGTTTGTATGTATATTTTTCATGGATGTGACACTTCTTGTTGCTAGTCACAGCAACCCTGGACACATTATTCAGCCTGTGATTTGAACTAATGCCCAAGGTTGACACGATTGTCATTGGAAGTGAGCCATAGATGAAAGCATTGAATTTATGTACAGTGCAGTTGAAATATATTGATTCACACCTAGTTTCTGTGAACATATTTATGATATGCCTTTAAGATCAATTGGCAACTAATTTTGCCAGGTTGCTGAAAAGGGGACGGTTAGAAGTGTTGGAAAAATAAATGTTTCCTGGTATTATGTATACCAGGAGATTTTGTACTCCAGGATTGTGACTAGGTAAAATGAAATATATTGTACTTGATCAGGTTGCAACAAGAACAGTTTTTGGAAAAGCTTATTTTGCCTCTTTGTGTCAGGGCAAAATAAAGCCAGAAGGTGCAACAGCTTGAGACTTGCTGCTCCCATTAGGAGCCATATATTGATATCTAAGAGCCCAAACTTGCATCCACCAGACTAAGGTGCCCATTAGCAAGCAGCCTGTGTTGCCACGTAGGTATCAGATAAACCATATATGGAAATGTGAAAAACAAAGCAGGTGAATTGAATCGGCTTATAACATTATCATGAAATGAGAAACAAGTGCTAGAATTGCACCGGTGTGTAGATTAGCGAGGCTCTCACTTCCTATGCCCATCAGGCACCCTGATTTGTATACTTTGATAGCATTGTGCATGTTCAGTTCTGAGTATCAGCTATGAGTTTGTGTCATTTGTGCCACCTTGCATCCCTCAAAGAAATGAATGCAGTGGTATCAGAAGGCAATATTGGGCATAAAAGCATTAGGCGCAATGGCCTTCAGGCCATGAAACATGCAATCAGTGTCATACAATTCACAGTAAGTGAAATGTCTATAAATCCTCCAACTTCCTGTTGCTACCTCTTGATTGGAGCTGCCTTAGGGTGAAACTTGGTGAGTAAAAAAAACAGCAAGGAAACAACTGAGCATTTGCAATGTGCTTGCAGTGGTTCACAATCTGGGCATAGGAAGTGGAGCCCTGAAAGCCTTTCATCCCACCCACAGAGGATATGAGCATATCACCTGGATAATTGGCACTTCAGTTCAAGGTAGAGCTTTGTGTCACATACAGATGTGATGTCAAGCATGCAAATACAGACTTTGTTAAAAGTATGCCACAGAGGCTCCACCCCTTTGGTTCTTAGCAAGGATCAAAACAAGAAGGATTACTTACCTCATAGTGGGAATGAAAGAACAAGGAGCTGCCTAGGAATGAAACAAAAATAAGCCATCCTGTGAGAGGGGAAGAGTGCTGTCTGAAAACTTTAAATTTGACGATTTTGCTACTCCCAAGGAAACATGTGCAAGGAGCGTTAGTTAATTACCTGCGTGGCTCTTTGGTGTCGGGCACGATAAATCAGGCCAAGCGCCGTCATTTCCGTCGGGCCGCCGGGTAATTAACGAGCGCTCCCTTGCCTGCAGCGCGGTCATGTTCGCGACGGGCCTGTTGGTGCTGACGTCATCGCTGGGTCAGCTGGCGCCGCAGCTGCGCCAGCTGCTGCGCAGCGCGGCGCGGCGCGTGAGCGGCCGGCTGTACGTGCAGCTGCTGCCGGGCCAGGAGACGCTGTCGCGCGGCGCGGCGCTGTCGCCGTTCTCGCCGCTCCTCTACTGGGACGTGGTGAGCCGACTCTACGCCGAGTCGACGAGCGCGTGTCCGCAGCTGGACGTGCGCGTGCTGCTGACGCACCTGAAGCGGCGCGCGCTGACGGCCGCCACGGCCGCGCCCGTCGACGTGCTGCTGCTGGAGCGGCCGTGCGCCGGCCTGCCCGACTTCGCCGCCCGCCACGTCACCAACTGCTCGCCGCAGCTGGAGACGGTGACGCTGCAGTTGCAGGAGCCGGTGCAGGAGGAGGCTGCCGGCCTGTGCAGTGGCGTGAACGAGGAGCCGCGGCGCTGGCTGAGCCCGCAGTCGGAGCCGGCCAACGCTCTCACGGCCGACGCCGTGCTTCGGCAAGGTGGCGCTAGGCGGCACGTTTCGACCAGATCCACACGGGCCACAAGCTGCTGCTGACGGCCGGCCTGCTGCACTGCTCGCAGGAGCTCACCGTCGGCGTCACCGACGACGCCATGAACGCCGGCAAGACGCTGCGCGAGCTGATCGCGCCCTGTCTGGAGCGCGTTCAGGGCGTTGCCGACCTGGTGGCCGACCTGGACGAGACGGTGGCGGCGCGCGTGGTGCCCATCACCGACCCGTTCGGCCCAACCGCCGACGACCCCAGCCTGCAGCTACTCGTGGTCAGCGAAGAGACAGCCGGCGGCGCCGAGCGCGTGGCGGCCGAGCGGCGGCGCCGTCACCTGCCGCCCATGCAGGTGTACACGGTGCCGCTGCTGGCCGATACCGACAGCGCTGAGCACGAGGAGACGAAGCTGAGCTCGAGCTCGCTGCGCATGCGTCGGCTGGGCGCGGTGCGACGGCCGCGGCTGGGCGTACCGCGCCGCGCCGGCGGCCCGTACGTGATCGGCCTGACGGGCGGCGCCGCCAGCGGCAAGAGCTCGGTCTGCCGCCGGCTGGCTGCGCTCGGTGCGCACGTCGTCGACTGCGACCGGCTCGGCCACGAGGCCTACGAGCCCGGCACGGTGGCGCACGCGCGTCTGCGCCAGCTGTTCGGCGAGGAGATCGTGGCAGAGGACGGCCGCATCGACCGGCGCCGGCTGGGCGCGCGCGTGTTCGCCGAGCCGGCCGCGCTGCGCCAGCTCACCGACTGCGTGTGGCCGGAGATTGCGGCGCTGGCTGAGCGCCGGCTGGCGGCGCTGCCGGCCGGCCAGGTGGCCGTGCTGGACGCGGCCGTGCTGCTCGAGGCCGGCTGGGACGCGCAGCTCTGCGACGAGGTCTGGGTGACGCTGGTGCCGCGCGAGGAGGCCGTGCGTCGCGCCGTGCAGCGTGATGGCGTCACCGGGGAGCAGGCCGAGCGCCGACTGGACGCGCAGATGAGCAACGCGCGGCGTGTGGAGGCGGCCACCGTCGTGCTGAGCACGCTCTGGGAGCCAGAGTACACGCAGCGCCAGGTGGAGCGCGCCTGGAGCCAGCTGATGGCCGATCTGGGCAAACGGCAGTGATTGGTCGGCACGGTGTGATGTTAGATGGGTGTTTACCGGCAGGTATCTGATTTGTTGGTGGTGATGGTCAGGTCAGGTCAAGATTGCCAGACAAAACATAGCGCCGTGGGCAACGAAGCGGTTCTGTTTGATATAACAGTCACCGTTGCAATGAAGCTCGGGTAGCTGGTGGATGATACTATGTTGTATGAAAAAGGTAATGTATTGCTTGCCTGGTCGTAGGGTTTGATATTAAGTGAATGGGGATGAATTCCAGTTACTTAGCAATTTCCAGCCATGTTCTGAACATTGATGCTGCATATCGCAGACAAGGGTTGCGCGTTGCGGACAGCCTCTGTTTTGGGCAGGTTGATATTCTGACACCTACTCATGCCGCTTATCGATCAGAAAGACAGCGTTTAATATGATTCATGTCATTGTGTACTGCAACGAGATGTACGTTTAACAGATATGCCTTTAACAAATGTGTGGAGGTGGTTTTCTGTAGGCGAAGCATTTGTCTAGCGTAACCAGTAAGCATGCGATTGTGCCATTGGCGTTATGGAAAAGGTACCTAGTACGAGCTGATTACCTGATGGTGGGAGGGCATCGGATCTTCCAGTGAACATATTTGTCCTAGAGCTTGTAGCTTCCTTGCCAATATATGCTGGGCTCGCATCATTCTTGTATTGTTACCGGGTCATAAAAGGAAGCACGCGAAGCGCTCGCAAATTTCAAAAGAACGCAGACCACCGTCGCATGTGTAGAGAGTTGCCGAGGTCAAGTAGTCATGAGCTGCACGTGCAATCTGTACCGTCCAAAGTGGTGGCAACGGCAACATGGCCGTGCTGCGCTGACCTGTTGACCATTCCGCAGTTGATCAGCGGCTTGGGAGGCGCGTTAATAAAATATTGCTCGTGCTTGCTGACATTTTCTCTGTTCTGTCCCTCTGCCGATAATGCAAAACCAGCCAGGGGGTCCACAGCAGCAGCGGCCACCGCGCATACGTATGTAGCGCACACTTGCTGTGCCGCTGCCGACAGCCGTGGATGAGCTCCGACGCCCGCGCCGTTCTCACGTGGTGGTCTGTTCCAGCCGCGCGGTCATGGGCAACGCTACCTCGACGGCCGCCATCCGGACGGCCTCGGAGCTGCGCAGTGAGCTGATCCAGCCGGCGGCGACCGCGACCGGCGGCTCAGGTCAGGCGACGACATGGGGCAGGCTGCACCGGGCAGCGCGCCGGGCAGGCAGACTGCACTGGGCAGGCCGCTGAGGCAGACTGCATTGGGCAGGCCGCTGAGGCAGGCTGCGCCGGGCAGCGCGCCGGGCAGGCAGACTGCACTGGGCAGGCCGCCGAAGCAGACTGCGCGGGGTAGACCGCCGAAGCAGACTGCGCCGGGCAGGCCGCCGTAGCCCTGGCATGTTGGCCTGCAGTAGAGCTGGACGTCGAAACGAGCTACTCTTCTCATTCGGTGTTGGGCAACGTCTGTAGCCATCACGCAGAACAGCACGGTTTCGTCATTCGTTCGAATGGAATTGCGAGGAAATGAACACCGGTTTGCGGTACTGTTTCAAATCTGGTCCGCTCGTCTCCCTCCCCCTCCCCTCCCGCACCCCCTCTTATAGAGCAGTTCGTGACCGGCGTCTGTTTCCGGCAGACGAGGCGCCGGCCCTG
The DNA here is from genome assembly GCF_011947565.3 of Pollicipes pollicipes. Classification (NCBI taxonomy): domain Eukaryota; kingdom Metazoa; phylum Arthropoda; class Thecostraca; order Pollicipedomorpha; family Pollicipedidae; genus Pollicipes; species Pollicipes pollicipes. The sequence goes on from NW_023596545.1 coordinate 32,525,350, forward strand.
GCCCCGACGGCGGCGGAGCCGGGCGGCGGCGCGACCCAGCCGTACCGCTACCTGCCGGCCGAGTGCCCGATGTCGGCCGGGGCCGGCGGCGCGCGCCCGCTGCCACCGGAGTGCCCCATGTCGGCCGGTGGCGCGCTGCCGCCTCACCAGCATGGCATCGTCACCGACCGCGCCGGCGCCGTCCTCCAGATCGACCCCTCCAACATGGTGCGGCAGTCCCGCCGCGCATCGCCTGGGCGGCTCCGATCTTGGGCCGTGGCTGTTCTCAGCGAGCGACCTGCGTTTGCTGTGGTGCTCTGCGGGCGACGTAATCCTGATTCGTTTCATGAAGTTAAAGCACGCCTCAGCGTATGTCTAGCAATGTGTTGTAAGCTGTTTAACAGGGATGAAGTAAGACATTCGTCATTTTTTGTAGAGCATGCAAAAGGTTATGACTAAAATAGAATAGTCCTGCATTGTTGCTTCACACGTGATACCAACATAACGTAGAAGTTGGCTTGTGGGCTAGTCAGCAACCGCTGGCCTGCTTCGAAATGGTTTTGCTTTATGTTAACTATAAATATGTTAAGGCGTTTTGGCGTTTTGTTTTTACATCCGCGCACCATGCTCGCGGGCTAACGTAGTTCCCGGCGTGCCCGACAGGAGGCGCCACCTAACCAGGTGCCGGCGGCAGATCAGCCGTTCCCGCTGTCGACGGAGCGCCAGGTGTCGAACATCCCGCGCGCCACCGAGGAGACGTCCAACTGGGTCTACCCGTCGCCACAGGTCACCGCTCTCACTCTTCGGGCTGGGACGAATGTGGTCTTACCAAGCCAGGGTGAAGAAACTCTGAGAGGTCCCGTGACGCAACCCTTTAATTTTGCTTTATGATCGTTTCTTTGCACCAACATGGGGCCTCATGTAAGTTTGTGATGTAGTCACCAAGCCACTCTGTGCCACGCCGGCACCCAGCCTGGACGGAGGCGGTGGGGGGCAAACGGGCGGGTCCCGATTCATTGACGTGCGCGACTGCGTGCACCAGCACGGTGCAACGTGAGGCGTGCGTGCTGGCCGTCCGGTTCTGCTCGCCGACGGTTGGCGCTGTCCAAGTAGCGTGAACAACTGTTTTCCTACGTTCTGTTATGAATGTGCGCTCGACGTGAATCGTATAGCTATCATAGTAGCTGTATTGTCATAGTCATGGCGTAGCGACATCACCAAATTGGGCTGCCTTGCTCGAAGTACACCGTTTTTGGGGCACCGAATTGCAATGTCTCTCTCACGCTTAGGCTGAGCTTATGTTCTCATCCGGCCCGTCAGGGGACTGCAGTGAAGTAGCGTTTCCCTCGGTTTTCCTTGCAGATGTTCTGGAACGCCATGCTGCGGAAAGGCTGGCGCTGGAAGCAGGATGATCTCTCCCAGAAGGACATGGACAACATCATCAGGATCCACAACGTCAATAATGAGCTGGCTTGGCAGGAGGTGACTACCATCCTAACTTTGAGCTGTTGGGCCATTTAGCGCGGGCAGTTGTATGAAGCGCGGAGCGTGTGTGTATTTTTTCTTTCAGAAATATGGCATCCAACATGCAGGTATTGCAATATTTAATGGGAAGTGCTTTCCTTTGATTTTGCACAACACCTTCTGGTCAAAAGCCAGCGTCTTCGCGTTCACATCCGTCACATCTGGCGCGACTACATAATACTGCATAAGTTGAGATCCTGGTGAAGCCAGCCTTGTTACATTATTGCTTGTGTCTATGATGTTAGTATTGGTTGCTGATGCAGAGTTTGTTGGAAGAGGTTTGAGACACTGCAAGGGAGAGGTCAATAAAGGCTTTTCATAGTGGCCTCGCCTGCGTGACATCATCCCGAATCTGGACAGGGTCGTGATGGCTTCACACCCCGCTCTCCTTCGCCAGATTCTCAAGTGGGAGGCGCTGCACGCGCACGAGTGTGGCGAGCCGAAGCTGAAGCGCTTCGGCGGAAAGGCGTCAGACTACTCGCCACGCGCGAGGTTCAGAAACTGGCTCGGGTACGCTGGCGCGTGCGGTAGTCACTCCCTTTTTGCGTGGCCGGTGATTCACGGGCGGCGGATAACGCGCAGCTGCGCCTGTTTTTTGTCGATTAAACTGTGGTACTCACGCGTGCGCCGCGTCCGTCTGCCTTCTTAATGTTGAGGGACGCCAGCGCCTGGCGCCCGGCTCAGGCGCTGTGAGGCCGGTCCTTCGCCATTTCCCGCGACCTCGTAGCCAGACAGTCACGAGCTGTGGCGTAGGAAATATCGAGGCCACCTAGCCAAACTAGCTGGCTAGATCCATGATCGGCCACATTTTATCGAAGGTTAACGTGATTTCCCGGGCGCGGCCAAGGCCCTATAACAACGGCGCGACCAAAACATTTGCAGTCGGATGGTTCAGCAGCTGCACAACTTGCAACTTGCGCGCTTTCTACCAGCGATATGCAAGCAACTTTTTCCCGATGTCCTGTTCGTACCAATGCTGGACGGTTTTGCGAGGGCGCGCTTTGTAAAGACACGGATCAGCGCCGTTTTTTGTCCGAACACGGAAATGGCCTGTGAACTCCTCGATGGAAGTCATGCATTATCCCAGCGGTGATACCGGAGTGAACTGGCTTGGTTTGAGGACTGCTGAGCGAGCCTCACTGTTTTTCCCGACGTTCGTACTGCCTGTACGGCGCCGGTCGGCCCTAACGCTCCCCCGGCCGGCGGGCAGGTACGAGCTGCCATTCGACCGGCACGACTGGATCATCGACCGCTGCGGCAAGGAGGTGCGCTACGTCATCGACTACTACGACGGCGGCGACGTCGACCCCGACAGCTATAAGTTCGCGCTGCTGGACGTGCGGCCGGCGCTGGACAGCTGGGAGAACGCCTGGGACCGCATGGTGGTGGCCTGGTACCGCTGGTTCTACGCCAACTAGCCGGCCGAGGGCAGCGTTGTAGCCATAGATGTGAGAGTGCCGCTGCAGGCTAGCAGACGGTGGTGCTGACGTGCTGTGTGCGGCGGTGCAGCGCCAGGCGACGACAAGCCTGGAAGCCAGTGACATCGCTCCCCAGTTGTAAGCCCGTGAGGTCCAGGCATACGCGGAGGAGGTTGCGTGAGGAGTACAGGTGTTATAAAGTGCCCCCCGCACGCGGCGCAGGCCCCACAACAGCAGGGTGGGTTGCCATTAATGAGTGTACCATTGCTATCAGCACTGAGTACCCGTCATGCCCGGCGCTCCGCAGTCATATGCTCTGGCTAAGAATCAAGCTGTCTGAACTTCCTGACTGGTATTTATTCGTAGTCGATCGGAGCAGTCGAATGACAACATTTGACATGTTGTGATCATACAACCAACTCTGCATGGTAGGATTCTCCGAGGAGTGACTTGTTCTCGAAAGTCAAGGCATGCTACAGTGCATCAACGGGGCATGTCGCGATAAAGACAACCAGTGATGAGTGGTTCGAGGCTGTTCCAACATAGGCTGTCCACGGTCGTTGTGGCGAAGGCATGGTGTGTTTGCTCGTGCGCTGTTTTGCAGGTATGAATGGCTGTGTAAGAGGCACGCAAGTGTGCTTGTCAATACAGTCTCGCCTCGCAGTCCTGGGCCGTTTTTCAGCGCCGCGCTCCTGATACAGGTGGTGACGCCTTTTAAAGAACTATTCCATCTTAGTTCTACTGAAGAATTGAGATGAGGTAATGTTATCACGAATGAAATAATTGGTTGGGCTAACGTCCTCGTCTGGTGTTAGTTCGACCAGTTTATTCTCCGGTCGTCATTAAGCGCTGTTGAGTCAGTATCCGAATTTATCCTTGGGATTGCAGGGTACGAACCAGGGTCTTATCATTATGAGGCCAGCGCTCTACCAACTGAGCTAATCGGGAATGGCCTCCGAGGGCTGTTTTCTTTTGACTTTCAGGGAGTCCCAACCCCCAACTTTAGGAAGAAAGTGGGCCAAATCCGGAAGGAAACCCACCGGTTTATTTGGGGAGGTTTTGCCACTTTCACCGCCGACCCCCGCTCCCACGCCCATGCACCCATTTTGCGGAACTGCGTCGCCCAAACCGCCGGTAATGTAAGGTCGTATCACGCCAGATGAAGGCATTAGTCAGAATACTTCGAACGGCTCTTCCGTCCGTGTTGACTGATCTTCGAGCGGCGCTTGCGACGATAGCGCGGAGAAGATTAGTTCCGTGGGCGTCATGGGGTAAGGGCAGTCGGCTGGCCCGAAAGCCCAAGTCATCGTCTGTTTAGGGTCGTGTACTTTCTAACTAATGCAGTAGAATGTTTAAATTCTCCACTATATCACCTTTTACTGCAGCAAGAGCATACGTTTCGCGGAAAGCTTTGCAGCAGACTTTATATCTGCACTACATCTGCACCTCAACCACGATGAATTCAAACAACAAAAAAAAAACAAGTGTTCTGAAGCCCCTGCTGGCAAGGGATCCCGATTCTACCGACATCATGATGCACCAAGTACGATTGAAACAGCAATGCTGGCAAGTACCGTGACGAGCGTAGCAATATTTTTGGACAACCTGTTCAGCTTGGCCTTCGAGCGCACTGTTGTGCGATGCGTAGTAATTTTGAGGAAAGCCATAGACGTCCTATTCCTGAATATTTTGTATGTGAGCAGCTAACAGTCTCCGCCCATGTCATTAAAGTTTCCAGATTGAAGTGCGTGGTGAAGTTCACTGCTTGGAATACGACTGTAAGTCCTACCTATTTTGCTCGTGCGTGATGTGTGCGAGGCTCTCAATATAGTAGCACCGTGCCCAAAGGCTGCGTAGAAAAATAGTGATGAGCAGGGAATGCAGGAACGGGGTCTGCTCGAAGGAAAGGTTTGCATGGTAACTAGTTTCATGATTATCGTATTTGGTTTATATTTATCATTTTAAGCAATTTGTGCCACAAAAATAATCTTAAATTTATTTTCGCTGGGGAACTTTGTAGTGACTGGGCACGGTTGTTGCCGAGCACTACATTGCAAAATGGCCGATGTTTTCCCGCCGTGGCGTAGCTCCCGTTCGCCGGTATCGTAAATGTGATCATTTGAAGACGGTAAGTGTACACATGTGATTCATGCGTCTGATAGTTAGAGTGTTATGTTTTAGTAAGTTTTTCATTCATGTTGTGTGCTATAGTACCGTATTATCCCCATTTCCGCCATACGAAAAAAGCCGGGTGGTCACTTGGTCGATTTGGGCGGGAAAACGTGGTCAGCTATGTTGCTTGTGGTGTGACATTATACGTAGCACACAAAATACTACTCATGGCGTTACCTGTATGTTGCCTGTTTTGGCTCTCACAACTTAGGATGGCATTATGATGTTTCGTTGCAATGTGAAGAGCTGCTGGCATGGAATAGCATGTTGAGATTGAAGCCCATGGTCTCTCGCTGACTGTTTTTGGATTTTTCAGTTTCAGCATGTTTGTCATCATGAAGGGTCAATATTGGATAGAAATTTATGATCTTACAGGCTTGTTCATGTCATGGTTCATGATGCATTTGAGGGTGTTTTGTTGGACTGAGGTATGAGTGACCTTCAAATCATTACTATCCCTTGTACAGTTGTTAAATCAATTCATAAGCTAGGCTTTGTAATAAGTGCCCAGTAGAAAGCTGACAATTGGGATCAATATTGATGCACAGTAGTTGATGTTAAAATTGTTAGGGCAGCACATTTTTGATGGCACATTTTTAAGAATGTCCACACTAATTTGGAATGTGATTGTGTGTTGCAAGTTGTATGAGGTGCAGGTCTTGATGACTTTTCTATCTGAGCATAATTAATGCTCAGACCTATGATCTTGGTTTAACCAAAAAAATTACTGGTGCTATTTTGTGATCATTGCACCATCCTGCTCCTTATGTGGGAACATTCTCACTGGATATTATATACATACATATGTATATATATATATATATATATATATATATATATATATATACAATTGTTTGGACCATGCAAGAGCATAACTGATTTTGATGAGCTAAGCTGATGCATGGTTTTGCCATTTTCAGGCATGCAGTTCACCCCTCGGGCTGGTGGAGGTCCGTTTTGGAGGAGCGATTTCCAGTCGCCAAGAAGAGTTGAAAGACCACACAATAAGAGGGGTTGGTCATCCTGGAATTCTCCAAAAACATCATTTAACGAAAGGCCGAAGTTCCAGTACCGGGGTCCGAATGCCCGTGGCTACCACAAGAGTAATGGAGGATGGTAAGTTTTTTTTAACTGATGAAATATGGTAGTTTGGGTGTGGGCTTCTACATGGGAGAGGCTTATAACCTGTGTGTTGTCTGCCCAAGCTTGTCATTTGTGGATCAGAGGATGAAGGAGATATTTGAAAGCCTATTATGCTGTATATCACAAGATGGCTTAATCATGCACTGCAGTAAGGTTATGACTGATTTCATATTTTACAGTATGTTTGATACTGGTTGAGCTCTGGATCTGACCTGCCAATTTGTATCCTTGTGTGCAGGGCAGGATATGGAGGAAGACAGAACAACACATACAGGAATGATTACCAACACAATGGCAATAGAGGTTGGCAAGGCTGGAGGAAGCCAGTTGTGAACTACCACAATACCAACAAAGGATGCCAAAACAACAATGGTGAAAGGTTTGTTAAACCCTGCTGTTTGATCAAATTGAATTGCATGTAATCTTCTTACGGTTGGGACACTGGCTTCTACTTTGATGTTATAAGATGTGGCTATGCATTCAGCAGTAGTCATGGGGATAATTGTCTGATCATGACTCATTTTATTGAGCTTTTGACAAAGCTAAGCTACATCATGTTATAGCTGTGTGTCACACAGATCTATGTTAAGAGTCCCATGTGCTGGCTAGCTGTCTTTTTGTTACTGTAGATGTACAGCCAAGGTTCTTTTGTATGTAGTGTCTGTTTTTCTGCCAGCAAATGGTCAGGAACAAATCCGAATTCAGGGGGGGGGGGGGAGGTGGGTCTAGACCTGAATGGCCTGCAGCTAGGCCTGACCTTTGCCCTGTCTCCCCACCCAGGTGGCACTCGCCGCCCAGCCGCCGGCCGTCGCCGCGGGGGGCGCGCGAGAACGAGTCACCCCACCGGCCGGCCGAGCCAGCCCGCCGCCGCAGCGCGTCTCCGCGGCGCGGCGACGGCTCGCCGCACGGCCCGGACGCCAAGCGGGCGCGCGTGGAGCGGCCGGCCGAGCGGACGGCGCGGCCCGGCGAGCGCGCCGGCAAGGAGAATGCCGAGCTGGCGACTACCGGGCCGCGCCGCTTCTACGGCGAGGCGTCCGGCTCGTCCGGCCGCTTCGCCGCCAACCAACAGATGCGGCCGCCGCCGTCGCCGCGCAACGGCGGCGAGGCTGGCAAGGCGCTGCAGCTGTACGGCGGCAAGGCGCAGGTCTCGCGCGACCTCCAGATGCCGCCCTCCATCCGGCCTGACACGGACAGGCACTTCAAGGATCCACTGTACATAGGGTGAGTGCAGAAGATGGCTCGTCATGCAGAGAGAAAAAAAAAGGTGCTGTCGATTTATGCTGATGTGTTACATAAACTTGAAAGTTTTGTTTGTTAAATGTTGTGGCCCTTATCAGTTGTGAAATGTGTTTACATTTCATGACCATCTGGTTGTGAAATGCATGTGTTGATAGGTTGCAAAATATCTGGGTCAATTACCTTAATCTCTTTTGTCATCAATGCTGTGAATGCTCCAGCTGTGGAAATCTGACACTTGTAATGCACAACATTGCTATTAGGAACCGAGAAAACTGCATGAAACTCAAAATGGCTGCCATCATTTTGAATGCAGCCCAAAGCTGTTCGAATAAATCGAATAAAAAGAAAAAGTACAAAATGTTTGTTCTGGTGTCCCAGGCTGCCAAACTACGGGAACTCGTGCTACCAGAACGCCACGCTGCAGTCACTGCTGGGCCTGCGTCCGTTCCTGAGCGAGATGATGGCGCTGATCTCTGGCCCCGACGGCGGCTCGTGCCGCACGCTGTGTGCGGTGGCAAAGCTCATGGTGCTCCGACAGAAGGCACTGGGCAAGTCAGTCTCCAGCCACCTCAAGTAAGTTGCCTGCTGGTGCAGAATTGGTTCATGTGGTGCAGTGCAGCACTGCAAAATTTTCTATTTGGTGCTAGTGGGGCAATAGTACATCATGCCATCATGTGTCTGCCTTCTCTACTGTCATTGTCCCCCCCCCCCCCTCCCACCATGCTTTCTTTATTTTAAGGCAACATGTGTGAAGCAACTGGTACATAAGGTGATGTTTGGTAACACTGTGTTCGCTCCAGTGATAACTTATGGGATTCTCATTTTGTATGGTTGGCATGACTAGTCACTTGTCTACATGATTACATCTGTTTGCCATATTAGGTGTGCTGGACAGGTGCTGCTGTTGTACTTGAGCCTGGCACTGACCGTCGTCCCTCCATCGCCAGCGACCTGCGCGAGGTGTTCGCCAGCATAGACCCGGCGTTCCGCGGCAACGAGATGCAGGACGCCAACGAGTTCCTGCTGCGGCTGCTGGACACGATCAAGGACGAGATCGACGCGCGCCGGCCGGCCGCCAACCCGGTCCGCGATAACTTCGAGTACCAGACCATCGAAAGCTACATGTGCACCAAGTGAGTGCTGCTGGCCAGGTGCTGTGTAATGGCAGACGGCGAGGGCGCGGCTCGGGTGGTGTGCTGTCCTGTTACGTGACCGCCGCAGGCGCGGGCTGGACAGTGTCGTGGGAATAACCACCAGGACAGGGCTCACATCAGTTAGGGTTAGTATTTTGGTGGGACAAGTCCCTTTCAATTCAGCTGAGCATTGTTCAGCTTGATGCGAGCCCCTCGCTGGTGTCTGGCTGGGCGTGCCCAGCGTGGCCACGCGGTCCGCTCCGCCTCCTCCGGCTGGCCGCCGTCTGTCCGGCTGCGCCTTCCCGCCGGCATCGTGTGCCGATCCGTGACCGAGCGCCGTCGCGCCGGGCGTCCGCAGCTGCCACAAGACGGTGCTGAAACGGCAGGACAACATCAGCTGGTTCGTGAGCGTGCCGCGCCGCCAGGGCAGCCAGGCGCCGACGCTGCAGGACGCGCTGCGGCTCAGCATGCGCTCGGACGAGCGCGAGCTGCACTGCGAACACTGCAAGCACAACGAGTGCCGCGTCACCACCAAGATCAGCAAGCTGCCCAGGTGGGAGTGACGGCGTGCCAGGGAGTCAGATTGTAGCCATGAGCTGGGTCGGTTGCAGTGACGGCGAAATAGCACTGTGTTATTCCTAGTTTTTTTGGTGAAGTTTTTCACTATGGTCACATACCTGCATGCTGATGTTGACTTGGTGTGAAAAGGTGGCAGTGAATGGGATCATACATGACCTTCACTTTCCTTGACAGCTGTGTTGTGTGCCTGACAGGACGCTGATACTGCAACTGAACCGTTATGTGTTCCTGGCCGATGAGTCTAAGAAGATTCGGGCCAATGTGGAGATTCCCAAGTTCCTCTCACTGAACGAGTATGTGGCTGATGACGCCACGCGGCCCCCAGAATGGAAGTGTACAAAGTGAGTACAGACCGGACGAGAAAATGTTAAGTGCTCGGACAGTGAATACCAGACACTTGGGTCACAAATCTCATTGTCTGACCATGGTCAGGTATTTTGAGTGGCAGGACTGATGATAACCAGTTTTCTGGGGTGTATGAGATATACTTGTAAGGCCAGCATAATATGTAAGTGTTCAGGGTTCCTAAATCCCAGGATCATGGATTGTAATGAGGCATCAATTGTATCCTAGTATGCTGACATTTACGTTAACTTTTACTCTGTAACGATCATGCAGATTTAGTGTAGTTTTGGATAAAGGCTGAATGATTTGCCTCGACAAACTCCTGAGAAACTTTGGAGTTGGTCACGCTGCCAAATAAGTTTGCATCAGCAAAGATAGGTTATGGCCCGTTTTGTGCGGAGTGGTGGCGGCGGTAGCCAGTTGGCAGTAACATGCATTGATGCGTAACGTAGCAATTAGCTGTAGAAAACTCGTTGACGATTGGTTTAGGTATTTGCTTTGGGAGTACACTCCATCCACTTAACCATTTTCGTCCTGAAACGTCGGCCCTGCTATTTTCAGCAGCAGCACGGATGTATTGTGAGAGTTGTAACGGGACAGGCCGGCCATGAGTCTGTGCGCCCGTCGCCGCCCGTGACACGCCGGTGGCGCCCGCCCGGCAGGCTGGCGCTCTCGGCGCTCTCCGACGACGGGGAGGAGTCGGCCCGTCCCGAGCGGCCGGCCGCGCCGTCGCCGCCCCCGGCTGCGCCGGCCGCCCCGGCGCCGGCGGTGGCGGCCGCGCCGGCCCCGCTCGCCGCCCCGCCGCCGCCGCCGCGGCCAGCCTCGCCGCCGACGGGCGCGGAGGCGGAGGCGCCGGCGCCCGCACCCGCGCCCGCGACGGGGCCCGCGCCCGCGCCGCTGCCGCTCCCGGCGCCGCCGCCGGCCGCCGAGTTGGTGGTGCTGGACGCCGAGCCGGACGGCAAGACGGCGCGCACGCGCGAGGACGAGGACCGCGAGCTGCAGGAGGCCATCATGCGCTCGCTGGAGGAGGGTGAGCCGGCCGAGTCGGCTGCCGAGCAGGTGGGTCGGCGCCCGCGTGCGCCGCTGTGGTGCGCCCGCCGAGCGGCGAGACTGCCCGCTGCCGGGGATCGCCTTGGCCTGCCCGATAGGAGATTTTCTTTCATATCAGCAAGCGAGCATGACGTGTTGTGTTGCTGATTGTTCCACTTAAATCAATCGTTTCCACTGACTGACCCCACCCCGGTATCCCAACACACAAGTTGTGGACTTCGCTCTCCCGTTAAGTGGGTTGGCGTCTAGTGCATGGTTGTTTAGACGCATGACTAGATGCTTACTCATTCAACGTGCTTGCGATATCGTCGTTGCCATTTTCTTTTACATGGGTGTCATGGATCAGATGCGTTTGAATGTTCTGTTGTATTTTTGCTGCCTGAATTTTGTATTGATCGTGCGTTTTGCTGACGTATTTTTAGATATTAATGTGACCGCCGCATTCACATTCCGTGTTGGAACACGAATTGTCATGTGGTCATGCCTTTTGCAGATGTTGGTTACTGTCCATAGGAAATCGAATCACTTCTGTTGCGGTTTTGTGTGCCGATTATTCGATGAGACACCTTTATCACGGTCGGCAGTGCACTCAGTCCGCGACAGACAATGTTTTCAACTGTCCTGTGTGCTCTAGTGATATGCGCTAACCGCGATTAGTTTTCCTGCGTACGTCACAAAGCTGTCCACGCGGGAACTCCCCGCACATGACATGTCTTGACTCGGTGGCGCCGCTTCGCTGCCGGGCCCGTCTCATGGCCGGCGTGCTGCGGCTCAGTGAGCCTTGAGCATGCCCTTACCCCCGGCTGGGCGACCGGCAGGCGCGGCTCTCCGAGTTCTGCGTGGAGGACGACCAGTCGCTGTGCTCGGTGGACCTGGGCGGCGACAACACGTACCGGCTGGTGGGCGTCGTCAGCCACTACGGCGGCGCCACCCACTCGGGCCACTACGTGTCGGACGTGTACAGCGTCGGCCGCGACCGCTGGTACCACTACGACGACCGGCGCGTCAGCTGCGTCGACGAGGCGGACGTGCTGGGCGACGGACACCAGCGCAACGGATACATCTTCTTCTACATGCACAAGTAGGCACGGCGCGGGCGAGACCAGGATGAGATGGTGTGTGGTGGAGGGTATGTCTGTTGTTCAACTGCGAGGTCTAAGTGCTTCGGGTGCGGGCTGCTCGGGATCAGTGGACCATCCTCCCTATTTTCAGACGTGTTGTCTAAGTAGTGAACGGATAGGGTCCTCCATTTATAATTTGGTGTAAGGATAACGCTGCGCGCAAGCAAGTGCAGCCAGTGGTTAGGTTGCGGCGAGAGAGTTCAGGTTTGCGTGGTCACATGTGCGCCAAGGCCGGCGATGTACCCGGGCGGTGGTATGCCGCTGTCGCCTGCTGCTGGCCCTTCTGACGCCGCGCCTGTCGCCCCCGCTGGCCCGCCTCACGCCGCGCCTCTCGTCCCGGCAGGGACCTGTGCAGCCAGGTGGTGAGCGCCGAGGAGGGCGCGGCTCCCTGAGGCCGTCCTGCCGACGGCAGTCCGTCGTCAGCCGCGCCGGCAGCCGCGCCCGTGCCGGCGAGGCCGTGTACATAGTGTATAGGCGGCGCCAGGTGTCGCCGCTGCGCGGCCTGCGCCCCGCGCCCCGATCTGTTCCTGTTTAGTGTGAGCTCGTGGCTCCCGGGTGCTGCGCCACCGCTGTACAAAGGACAATCGCCGTGCATTCCGGGGTGGTGTTTGGCCGCGCGCCGGCCGCCCCCTCCGACCCGAACCGCATCCGCTGTCCCCGCGCCGGGACGCCCACAAATCGAGACACTGTACCTGAGCGCTGGCCACAACCGGCTGCCGTCCCCCGGCACGCGCCGGCGAGCGGCCGGCGCCAGACACTCGCGGAGCCGCCCGATTTCGCTACATTTTTACCAGGCTTGTGCCTCCGCACACGTTTGTGTCTCACGTCAGGGTACAGGATGCAGGAAAAATATACGTTTTGTGCATGCCGGTATGTTGCGACCTGTAATCAGGGCGTGCAGTTCTGGTGAAATGTGTGCCAGTAACGGAATACCCGGAGCTCTGGCATGGTTTGAGTTCGTGGATGCAACATGGTTGGGTCTCAAGACCTGAGCTGCTAGTGCCGCGTGTCGGTCTGGGGGTGCAGAAGACGGACGCCTATGGTGCAGAAAGGTGTCACCCAGCACCGTGTCAGGGTGCTGAGCTGGTGGCCTGGCTGTCTTTGCGTACGGCCAGTGGCTAGTGGTTGGGAGAAAGGCCGCATCATTATTCCAGAGCCTGGCCGCCGCCCGGTGCCAGTTCTTAGATCGGGCAGAGTTGCCCTGGGAACAGTTTGGCCCCGAATCGTCATTCGGGCGATCCGGCCCGCGCCTGCCGCCGGCCCCCCGCTTAATGAGACAACCTCGCTGGTCCGGCCGCTTCATCTTATACTTTGTGGGGTGTGGTGGATGTCCGCACTGGGTGCATTTAGGTGCCGGGTTCGGAAATCCCTGGTCAACCCTTGCGATAAGTGGGGGCTTACTCGTATAACATCCGCTCTCGGGACCACGTCTCTATCTCTCTCCTGTGGGATTTTTGCATGCGTTAGGTTGGCGACAGGACAATTCCACACAAGCGCTTTAGAATATGACTGGAAACTTGCGATGTTAGGTTACGACATTTGCATCCCTGCGGTTAGCGCACATGGCGGAGCTTTGTGAAGATTGGGGGCGGGGGGGTGAGTAAACCCATGTTTGCAAAGGAGAGGTCCCTGCATGTCTTCTATTTCCTGTCCAGTGCATTCAGCATGGAGTTGCTTTTAATTTCGGGGGTGACATGCCGGATGCTTTTACCCAATGGTGGGGACGCGGGACGACGGCCGTGTTTGGGAGCCGTGGCCCCTCCAACTCTCGCAGCGTGCGCGTGCTTCGGCTGCGTCACGTGCTATCATGCGCAGTGTCTTCACAAAGTATGGCTCCCAGGACAAGATGTACTAAGTTGCACCCACGCCAAGGCGCTTATCTGGCCGAGTGCTTGCACACAGAAATTTGGGAGAAGTTCTGGGAAGTGGGAGGGTTCCGAGACAAATTGTCTGAACGCCGGCTGGACCGCTACAACGCTGCACGCCTGCCTCGAGTTTGTTTCGCTGAGGGGGCGTGGCGCGTAACCGGCGTTGCTAGGCAATATGAGAAGGGATGATGGTGCAAGCGCGCGATCTGGTTTGTTGAGAAGGTCGCGCGAAGGTCGTCTGACAAAGCGCCGTCATTGCACGCGCGGGCTGATCTCGTGGTGCGCACGTGCTCTGGGTGCATCGCTCAGCCCTGCTCACAGTCTGCGGTCCGCACGGATAGTACTGATCCCCGGGCCAGTCTGAGACGCCGCTCGTAGCTGACGTGAGCACAGGTAAGAGGCTTATGGCTGGCTTGGAGCGAGTCCTGTCCCGCGAATTTTGATTTGACATTGGATGATGTCGGTCAGAAACGTAACAACGGATTGGTGGGCCTGTAACTTTGGGGCATGTGGGCGCATGCCTACATGGTTCGGATAATCAAAGATATCGTCGATGAGGGGCAAGTTCTGTGGGTGGAGTCTGTTTGATGAGAATCTGATATGTACTACATGCCTGGTATCAGCATACATATGTCAGCATCATGGCAATGAAATCACTGATCATGATCTCATGATGATCATCACTAACTGGTCAGTGGTCTCATGATATTCATCACCAACTGATCTTATGATCAGTGATGTGACGGTGGCAGTGGCAGTGAAGGAGATTCATTCAAGGAATGTTCAGGATTCACTAATATTTGTCAGTCATCTTTGCAGGAACGGGAAAGGTAGTTTGCAAAACATAGCCCTTCATTTGTCTTTGTTGTGGTGGTTGTCTGCTGCTTCACATGCCAGATGTGCATCTGCCATCAGAATTCATCTGTGGGCTTTTCTTCCAGGTTTGAAGTGACCACCAAACCAACAATCATCCCAAAGCATGATGGCTAAACCAATGGGTAGGTTCTGTGTTAGAGATAAATGGATGGGGGTTACTCGTGTTATAGGGTCTGAGGTAGCTGGTTTCTTAAGCTCCTAATTTTCTTGGATTCTATGCATGCAGCCTGCTCAGCATTATTCAACAACATCAATCTGGGGATTTCCATGAATTTAAGGTAATAGGTATGTAGTGAACATGATGAAATGATTAATTTAGATTACACAGCAAGTTTTCAAAGTATTTCACTAAATCTGTTTCAACTCTGTTAAAATAATCAAAATTCATGTACCTATGGTGTTTTCAGCCCTGCTCAGTGTGTCTGACAAGCATGGTCTGGTGGACTTTGCCCGTGGTCTGGCCGAGGCCGGCCTGCCACTGGTCGCCTCGGGCGGCACCGCCGCCGCCATCCGAGCTGCCGGCATTCCCGTGGAGGACGTGTCGACGGTGACGGGTGCGCCGGAGATGCTCGGCGGCCGGGTGAAGACGCTGCACCCGGCCATCCACGCCGGTACGTCACTGGGGCCTGGCTGCACTACTCTCGGAAATCCGTCAGCGGATGACAGCTCGAGATTTACCACGCCAGGGTGGGGCCGGCTCGAGATTTACTACGCCAGCGTGGGGCCAGTTAAGCATGGACGCAATGTGCAGGAGCGGAATCCGATCCTCGGGATTCAAAGTCCGCTGCATGCCGCTAATTTCTGCATCCCCCACCCAGCGGTCCATGTATTTTGCACGCCAGCACAAATGATTGGCACCGTATTCACCGGGGTAGTCAGTGGGTGGCGGTGGCCGCTCCGCCCGTTCTCGCGCGGCGCCGCGGGGTGCGAGCACTGTGAAGCAGCGGGTCCGCCCGGCAGGGATCCTGAGCCGACTGGAGCAGTCGGACCAGAGCGACATGGCGGCGCAGGGCTTCCGCATGATCGGCGTCGTCGTTTGCAACCTGTACCCGTTCGCGCAGACGGTGGCCAAGCCGGACGTGACGCTGCCGGAAGCGGTCGAGCAGATCGATATCGGTGAGTGGGGTGTATCGCGGCGTTCGTCACCCAGTTTTGACATGCAGCGATGCAGTGGTGACACATGGTGAAAGCAAGACTGGAGAGGGGGAGGTACGGAAGTGTAGGTGTAGTTGTGTTGAAGTTTTGTAAGTTGTTAGTTAAGCATGTACAAAACTGATGATAAACCCCGTGGAATGATGTTTCTCATACTAAACCCCCATGTTTGGGAACCAGCAGGATACTTTTGAAAGGCCAATAACGACAATATGTGCTGACATTCGTGAGAATTCATTGCTACCTCTTCTATTTCTTGGGAGTCCCTGGTCCATCCTGTGATCGCTGTTTGTCGGGCTGATGGTCGTTGTTGTTGATGCCGGACTGGATGCGTCGGTGCATCCAGTTCAGCCGCTGGATGCACCGGTGCACTGTTCAGCGCGGTCCCCAGCCTTTGTATGGCCCTCCCTCACGCCGCCACGAGCCGGGCCACGAGCGCTCGCGCACGACCGCCGCCGGTATCACCCCCCCCCCCCCCTCTCCTCATCGGCGCAGGGGGCGTGACGCTGCTGCGCGCCGCCGCCAAGAACCACGCGCGGGTCACGGTCGTCTGCGACCCGGCCGACTACGGCGCCGTGCTGGCCGAGATGCGAGCGTCGGAGGCGACCGACACCTCGCTCCAGACCAGGTCTGTGCGCGCAGCGGCCGGCCGGCCGGGGCGGAACGCTGTGACAGCGGCTGGGCGGAGAGCTCTCGGTGAATGAGCGTCGCTGGCAGGTGCCGCTGGGCGCTCACGCGGGGCACTCCGTCATGAAACGCATGGGAACTGCGCTTATGCTGGCACGGTTTGAATACCGCTCCAGTATCCGACAGCGCCTTGCGTCAGCACGCGTTACCCAGCCGAGCCTCGTCTGGTGAAGGAGCGGCTAACGTTGTGTTCTGCTGCGGACTGGCGAGCGGCGCGCCGGGCACGTCCTGAGCGGGTTCTGGCGCGGGCCTGCACCGGACGCTACGGTCGTTAGGACGCAGCCGCGGATGGGACGCACACGGATGTTGTCATGGCTCCAGCCACGGGCGGGTCCAGAATGCCGCCTTGTTGGATAAGGCCAGCTTGGAGAAAGAATTGCTCAGAAAGGTGTCTGGATTTTCACAAGCTTACTGGTTTTCTTTCTATTTGCCTCAAGGAGAAGTGCGTCACAAACTTTCGGTCGAAAAAAATGTTTGGATTATCTTCACCCCGCGGTTCCGCCCGTCCTGTCAGAGTGAGAGGCAGGCGACCTATATGACCTCAGCAGCCGAGTGCGTCGTGAAGCCCCAATGGCACACACCGATTGTCTTCAGAGTACATAAATCCGTTTTGTTTGCCCGATTTTGGCGATTTTGAGGTGAAGCCGTAGCCTGGTCGCCCCCCCCCCCCCCTTTCCCCCTGAATTCACCCTCGCTCCCAGCGGAGTGCATCATTAATGTTCATGCTCGCGTCGCCTGGACTCACCAATTTCATGGAAACTGCTGGTTCCTTAGAAATTCGCGGTATTGTCGTCCCTACTTGATTTCATACTTGGCCCTGAAACCCAGGAGTGTGCGTGCGTGCGATCGTGTTACTTTTTTTAAGCGTTCTGCACCACCGGTCAGTTGAGTCGCCTGTAAAAATATAGGTGTTAAGGTTTAAACTGTTGTGTTTACGGCAAATGAGTATTTAACGCTATGTTGGAAGTGTTGCAACATAACGCTCAAGTGTTAAAAGGAATGTTCCACATTTGATGGCCAGCATCAGACGCGCTGGAAAATGATTTATTGTAGCTCTCAGTGAGCTCGGAAGGCTAAGAAACTTCTCTACATAACGACATTTCACATCATTGATATGCTCCAAATTACGTCATCATTTGGTGACGTCATGCATACGCGTAAGGCGGGCGGATGTGCCGCCCGACGGCGACAGCGGCCCAGCGGCCCAGCAGGGAGGTGGCGGATGGCAAACGGAACTGCAAGGCCGAAAAGTGCGCTGATGCACCTGGGCCTCGGTTCTCGACCTTTGGTCGGCTGGCTTGAGCCTGCGTCTCCGCCGAGCGCACTGGAGTGGCCCCGTGGTTGACTGCGGGTGGCTGGAGGACTGTTTTTAGTCATTAACGTTTACAGATACGTGATGTAGAGTCTTTACGTCACCTTTTTCTCCGCACGAGCAATAGAAATAATGACACGATCAGGAGGGTTACGTTACGGTACATAAGTGTGCCACCTTGTCAACCCTGAACCTTGCTTAGTGGGTTCTTTAACGTGCAGCTTGGTAGGAACCGCTTCACAAGGGAGGAAGGGATAAGAGTGAGGAGTGTGAGTAGGCCTGGGTTGTTTGTGTGTGTGTGTGCGTGTAAGTGAGTGTATGAGAGCGTGATTGAGTGGAGGGCGGGTTCAGGTGCGGGTGTAGGTGTGTGCGCGTGTGCGTGTGACCCAGAGTTTCCCTGCTAGTTGTGTGCCAGTCCTGTACTTGGAGAGTCGATCGAGCAGCTCCGGCTATTCGCCACCGGGGGACGTTGGCGGGGTGAGCCGCACGTTTGTTAACTCGGGGGGAGGGGATGCTGGTGCCCGTCAATCTGTTTTTGCATCCTAACAGAGTGCTGTACGTTCAGTGAAGTGTGACATGTGTCTCAGTCAAGCGGTGTCCAAGTGTTAGTTTCGAGAACTGGTGCCGCGAACCTGGTGAAACCGAGTCCGAGTCTGGTTGGCAAGGCGTCTTATGGCGGCAGTTTGGGCGACTGGACCACGTGGCGAGTGTTGGCTTGATGGAAGTTGTTTTGCGGTCGCCTTCTCAGACACTGAGGATATTGGGTGCAGTTCGCACACCCAGCCGAAAATTTCTCTCGCGTTTCTCTCACTCGGAATCAACGTAACTGTTACCAGGTGGACTTCAAGATATTTGAAGCTGTTTTACTCACTTTGCTTCTTTCTGCTAGTCCGAAGGTAACTTAAGGTTTTTTTTCAACGGGAGCGGCCCTTGCCATGCATTGCACTGGAGCCGAGCTGTGCATATCTGCTTGACTTAACAGCATGTGTGATCGCACAAGCCACTCACTGCCGTCCATCTCATTGGCCGTGCATCGCACTGAGCTGGGAGCTCTGAGCGTCCTCTCGCGGTGGCGGCGCTGCGGTCGTCGCTAGAGGCGGCCAGCTCGTGCCCCAGCGTCGCTCGTCACCGGTGGCTATGTCCGACAGAGAGCGCCTGGCGCTGAAGGCGTTCCTGCACACGGCCGGCTACGACGAGACCATCGCGAGCTACCTGTGCAGCAGCTGCCGGATCCGCAGCGCGCCCTCACGCCTCCGCTACGGCATGAACCCGCACCAGAAGCCGGCCTTCATCTTCAGACCGGACGGCCACGCTGCCGCTGACGGGTGAGCGGCGCGCCGGCACGTGTCGGGCCCGGGCTGGCGTGACGCGCTGGCCGTGTCGGGCCCGGGCTGGCAGTGACGCGCTGGCCGTGTCGGTCCGGGCTGGCAGTGACGCGCTGGCCGTGTCGGGTCCGGGCTGGCAGTGACGCGCTGGCCGTGTCGGGCCCGGACTGGCAGTGACGCGCTGGCCGTGTCGGGCCCGGGCTGGCAGTGACGCGCTGGCCGTGTCGGGCCCGGGCTGGCAGTGACGCGCTGGCGGCGGACCCTCACCTCGGATGCTGCGGGCCCGCGGGGGGCCAGGGGAGCCTGCTGGTGAGGGGGGCCGCTCGGATCCGTCCACAGGCGGTGGGGGTCAGCGGTCTGTCACGTGGACACGGCGCCGGGCGGAAGGGACCAGTCACCTGCCACCCGGACCCCTCCGGGGAGCGGATTAGAGTCCCATCTTTCGGACCCGTCTGCGAGCGTAGCGGATTTTGAGACGCGACTCGGACCAACCTCCGAGCGGGACTGGTCGTAAGCTGAATGTTTGTGGTAGATGGTTGAAAGTGTAATTGCATTGCGGCTTGGATTGGTGGAGAGCATTGGTACTGTCACGGAAGACCTTGTTTTCAAAGCTCTTCGCGCCAAAGACGTGGAAAATCGGCGTTTCGTGACGCATTCTGAGCTATGCGCGCACTAGATCTCCTTGTCCATTGTTTCTGGAGGTGGAAGGACGTAGGACGTGAAATTTAACAGTGCTTATTGCTTTAGATAAGATCACTCGAAGTCAAGGTCGCAGTTAGTTCAAGTCTTGAAATGAAATTGAAATCGGAACGTTTTATGGCACTGATGTTTCAATAACTTAGGATGGAACCAGCAAAACCATTGTAAACCTTTCGCTTTTGCACCCCTGTTGTCGTAAATACGAATGGTTTAAGTGCAATTGTCATGGAATATCGTGGCATAACCCCAGACGTCATGTTGCCCTTGTACACCATTGCTGCCTCACCCTGACTATCACCTTCAGTCTGTGGACGTATGAAAACCACGTAGGGTGAGCAAAAGTTGGGTTTTAACCTGGACTGGCCCGGCTTGGCAGGCGGTACACGAGCGCCTGGCCTGTGTCGGTCGGGTGTCGGCCACGTGCGGCTGTGCGCCTGTACCCTGCCGGCACATAAGTGCTCTGTCAGGTGTTCGTGGTCACCCTCGCTGAGCCCATGTACGGCTGTATGCCTGCACCCTGCCAGTACATCAGTGCTCCGTCAGGTGTTCGTGGTCACCCTCGCTGAGCCCGTGCTCTGCCTGCGTCTGCCGCAGTGCTAAACGGCTCGCCTGGCTTCATCAATCTGCTGGACGCACTGAACGGGTTCCAACTGGTGCGCGAGCTGACGACTGCGCTGGCGCTCCCGGCGGCCGCCTCCTTCAAGCATGTCAGTCCAGCCGGCGCCGCTGTCGGCCTGCCGCTCTCCGAGGTCGAGGTCAGTGCCGGCTGAAGCCGCTGTCGGTCTGCCGCTCTCCTAGGTCGAGGTCCAGTGCCGGCTGGTGCTCGCTGAGGTTGTAAAGGCCGATTTCTTTTTCACTCACGTTCTTCTCAAAGCTAGGGGCAGGTTGAAGCTTCATGGCTTGATAGGAAACTACACGGCTGCCAAAGGGATTGTCTGGCTGCTAGTGTTGGCCATTTGCCTGCTAGAGCCAGCTGCCGTGAAGCGGGTGTTAATAGAGGCTATCGGAGAACTGTTTTATTGATGAGAGTTATTAAGCAAGTTTCCGCCAGTTCCAAAATAAGATTCTTTGTAATATGTTTATTTTCGTTTCATTTCGTCGTCTTGTACTAATTTGTTGGAGCTGCCTCCTGATTTACCCGTCCATGGCGGGGTGGGCGAGCTGTGCACTCTCGACCCACCGATGCGGGCAGTGCACTCTCGGCCCTCCGATGCTGGCAGCTGCCGTCCGTTCCGTCGTGTGAATCCGATCACCGCGCCCCGTTGCAGGCCCAGGTGAACATGGTGTCGGACCTGGCCGAGACACTGACGCCGCTGGCAGCCGCGTACGCCCGGGCGCGCGGCGCCGACCGCATGTCCTCGTTCGGCGACTTCATCGCGCTCTCGGAGATGTGTGACCTGCCGACGGCGCGGGTCATCAGCAGGGAGGTGCGTGGTCATGGAGGTGTGGTACAGTCGCGGTGCCCGAGACCCGAGTAATTACCACGCTGAATCACCACGCTTATGGTAGCAATGTTGCCCTGTTGGTGGTGCACTGACTTCGGGACATCGGCATCTGTTGGTTTGCTGCTTTTCTGCGGCAGCCAGATGGCCGTGGTCTGTCTCAGCTGGGGTCAGCATGCGTGACCCATCTGACCCGTCACGTGACCCGTCCGCACCACCGAGGCAGGTCTCGGACGGCGTGATCGCACCCGGTTACACGGACGAGGCGCTCGAGGTCCTCAAGAAGAAGAAGGGCGGCAAGTACTGCGTGCTGCAGGTGAGGTGCCAGCACCGCGAGCTGACCCGCCTCCTCGCTCAACAGCACAAGCTGCTGACGCTGGGCAAGGCGTCGGCTTCTGAGCCTGTGCCTTGTCGGGGCCTGATAGGGCTCCAATATAATCCCTTTGTAATCATGCCCATGTTCAAACGCACTATTTGGTGGTGGGGTTCGGGTGCTCACAACTGCCCGTGCTCAGTATGCATGACGAGCAAAAAGCCACCCATCGTGTACAACACAATTCGAAATCTGAGACAATAATAATTGCCTTATTCCTTTTCGAATAACCAGGAGGAAAAGACAGAGAGATAGAGGTGTATTCATATTTCGGCCACATGCCTGCTACTGCTCATGCCTGGAGCTGCTCATAACCGTTTTGCCGGAGGCACGGAACCGAAAAATTAAATACCTCTCCAATCTCTTGGTTATTCGACGGGGAATAAGGCTATGAGTACTGTCAAATGGAGGTGTCGTGTTCTTCGCAGCTGCAATGAACCACTTTCATTTATAAATGTATCAAGCTGCAAAACCTAGTTGGCTGACTCTCCCTGCCGCCATGTGGTATGCTTGCACGGAGCAGGGGGGCGGCGCACAGCAACCCAACACATCCCATATCTTACCACACATGGCACGCTGCGTAGCCAGTTCTCCCAGCGCCGTTGCCCCGATGCCGGGGGACGAGGCGGCAGGTTGTCCTGCGCCATGCAGGCGTCTAGCCACGCGCCGCTCGGCTGCAGGGAAGGCTGCTTCCGAGGGAGAAGCGCCGTGGCAACGGAGGGGGCCGCAGGACACTGCGCAGGGCTGATTTTGTGTCATGGATCTAAACATCTGACGCCGCTGGCTCTGTCGGTGGAGATCCACGCCACGGACATGCACGGCTGAAAACGTCTTGCCATTGCGTGCATTCCGGACAGCCCATAGATACGTGTTCGTCCCGTTCATTTGCTTCTGTCCTTTCACGTCACCTGATGTGTCGCATGCGTTCCTACGCAGGCGACACGTCATGCACCTTAACGCCACTGCACCGGAGCCTGTCAAACGTGGCCTGAAGCTGACACACGCACAGGTCTGGGGCTGGCGCCCTTTACCCAACCGCAGAATTGTGTGACGGTTGTCCGCTAGAGAGTACGGCGGCTTGCGTTGAGAACGAATGTGAATTTATTGCGGAACGGTCCTGCGCTTATGTTGCTCACACCTTTGCCAGGGTATCGTAATATTAAATCTAGGTGGACGGGTCTGGAACGGGGATCTCTTCCACCTCATTCGTATGCGGATGCACGAAATCTCGCGTCTTCTTCGTTGCCAGCTTCACTTCTCGACTGGCCTTGCGATACCTGTCGCGAAGTCAACACTGCTGGTCTGGTGACCCCAGGCCTTAACTCCAGTCGCTGCGGGATGGCGCCCGTCTGGCTGGGCGTGTCTCCCCCGCTACGTCCGCCCAGCCGCGCTCAGCGGCACAGCATGGTGCGCTTGACGTTGTTGCGCAGCAAGGCGGCGCGGCAGGCGTGCAGCTGCGGGCTGAAGGCGCACGTCACCAGCACGGCCACGGCGTACGCCAGGCTGAGCGGCTCGTCGTACTCGGGCAGCCGGCCGACGGCCAGCAGCAGCGCCGCCAGCGGACCGTACACCAGGCCGTACAGCAGGCACAGCGTCAGGGCCGGCGCGGCCCACCGCGCGGCCGCGTGGCGGCCGCCAGCGGGCCGGCGGCGGCGGGCGGCGGCCGCCGCGCGCCGCCGCGCCACGCGCCCGGTCGGCGCCGCGTGCCGCCGCGGCGCCGGCGCCGCCCGGCATGGCTCCGGCCGAGGCTGGCACGACGCGGGTGGTGCGCTGGCTGCGCGCGCGGGCGCGGAGCGCAGCTGCCTTGGTCGCCGCGGCGTGGAGCCGACCGACGGCGGTGCTGACGCGTCGCCCAGGTAGCCGTCCGGCTGCAGCGCCGCCGGGTCCAGCAGCAGCGGGCTGGAGCGGCGCTGGCGGCCGGCTCGCCTCTGCGGTCTGAGCTCGCCGCCCGACGCGCCAGCCGACCCGCTGGAGGCCGCCCGGGGACGGACGGCAGCGCGCGGCGGCGGTGGGGAGGCGCTGGGCGGGGCGGCGGCGCCCGTCCCGTTGCGCTCCAGCTTGCTCCGGCCCGCCGCGCGCCCAGGTACGGGCCTCTCCTCGCCGTCAACACCGACTGTTCCGTCCCGACAGCCGCCGCCGGTCGGCGCGGACTCGCTCCCGCCGCCGTCGCCGCACGATGCGCAGTGACAGGCCGCCGTCCGGCTGCGGCCGCCGGTCCGCGCAGCCCTCACCGGACGCCGTCTTGTCTGGTTCACTGACGCCGTTGTCGCCGGCCGCCGGTCCGCGCCGGCGGCCGCGATCACAGCCGGTGTCGCACTCGCCGGAGACCGCCGCGCCCGTCGCGGGGCGCGGCCGGCCGTCGGCGGCGGCGCCTGACCCGTCGCCAGCCTGCGGGCGGGGCGAGTGCACAGACGGTCGGCGCCAGGTCGTCGCGACGTCGGCCGTCGGGGAACAGCCGCCGCTCAGCGTCCCGTTCCGCTCGCGGCTCGCGCAGGGCGTGCGTCGCCGCGATGGTCGCCCGGCGTCTTCTGGAGGGGGGGCACGGCGACTCCGACGCCCGAGGTCGACTCGGCTTCGGATCCCGAGTCGCGCTCATCACTCACGCCGTTGGAAACGACCAGCGTCGTCGTGGGTGGTCCCTCTCGGCGCCGCGGCACGAGCGGCCCCTCCTCTCCCGATTTCTGCCGGCAGTTGCCTTCTTGGACAGCGCCAGCGACGGACAGTGAACTCGTCGCTGGCCGCTGGTCGCGCAGAACGGCTGGCTGAGCGACTTCGGACGCGGTCCGGGTCTGGCCGGCGCTATCCGTCGCGGCCGGACTGGGCGGCGGCGTGTGGAACGCCTGCACGGCGATGTGTGGCCGACGGCGCGCCCCTCTGGCGGCGAGCGGCGCCGCTCAGCTGGCGCCAGACGAGCGCGGCGCTGCCGACAACCGCCGCCAGCCCAGCCGCGTAGCAGGCCAGCAGCAGCGGCGCCAGATCGGGCAATGGTCGCCGCCGCGGCCGGCCGGCCGGCAGCGTGAGCAGCAGCACGCCACCGCCGGCCGCCACCCAGACCAGCAGCAGCGCTGCGGCCGCGACTGCGCGCGCCTGCGCTGTCGCTGCCGCCGGCCGGCAGTGGCGCCGCCAGCGCAGTAGCGACACTAGCACGACGCTGGCCAGCGACGGGCCGGCGTGCAGTAGGCAGAGCGCGCGGAAACAGGCGGCCGGCAGCCGGCCGGCCAGCAGCAGCGGCGCGCCGGCCAGCAGCGAGCCGACCAGGTCGGCCACCGCGTGATTGATGTGTACCCCCAGCTCGGTCGCGTCTCGCCCCCGATGGCGCAGCGCCGACGCGGCCAGCGCACCGTTGCCCACCAGCGAGGCGGCCAGCGCCGGCAGCAGAACGGCCAGCAGCGCCGCCGGCAGCCGGCCGGCCGCCGCCGGCTCGGCGAGCGCCGCGCTGCCGGCCAGGGTGCCGCCGACGCTTGTCTGGGGAGCGCCTGATCGCACGTGCGCGGCTGGTTTGCACTCGGACTGGTCGAGCCGGCGGATGTCCAGCGTGTGTGCGCGCGCTCTTCGCTGTGGCCACGACGTGGGATAACTGTCTTGATGACGCTGCTAGTGCTGCAACACGACCTGGCCATCGTTGCCCACGGCACGCACCATCACTGAGCGAGACTGGCACCTGCACGGGCGGGGGGCTGGGCGCCGAACGTCACTGGGTCTCCGCGCCACGCCTCCACGTCTTCCCTTGCTAGTGACACGCCGTCCGCCTCCTGTCGACGAGCGCCTCCTGAAGGCTGCACAGGCGCTCCACCGTCACGTGCCGGCCCAGTGCGGCGCCGCGTGCCGGAGCCGGCACCCGCACTCGTCACAGCATGGTCGCGCCTCCCGCACCGCGCGCGGCCAGCGCGTCGTCACGTTCGGCCGCTGCGTGCCGCCGTCCGCTCGCGTGTCACGACAGTCACGGCTGAGTCCAGCCGGCCTCTCACACACCTGTCGCACGCCAGAGCGGTGTGGCGCGCGCCAGAGCTACGCCGCATCTCCGCCGTTGCTAGGCAACGCTGGACGTCTCCGCGGCCGGGTGATTATCGGCCGCGGCCTCGATGCCGCCCGTCGGCACGGCGCGTCGGGGAAGTCCTGTATGGACAATGTTCGATGACCCAAGTTTTGACGGGCCGTGCGGCGTCTGGTTTGTCGGTGTGTGATATTGCAGGACCTGGTGGTCGAAGAACAGCCCGTCGTGTGGATTGGGGGTCATCACGCTTGTATTTATACTCTCACGTTAATTATCCTGCGGCCCAGTTCGGCGGGTGGATGTCGATATGATGTAAAATTAGGTCACAGTTATGAACAGAGGAATGTCCAATGTGAGATTTCCAGGGACGGCGTTGTCGATACAGTGACGTCACCGATAGCCGTTGATATCAGCTTTTTCCGGAACGTTTCCACGCGTGTCTGGCCTCTGGGTAAATAAAAGACGAAGACATTTTGATGTACCGCACAGCGGAGTACCACTCCTAGAGCGTTATTTCCATGCAACACCATTCTGCCTGTGCTAAAAGGGGGTCTCTCCCGACCGCCTGCTCCCTGCTCCGAGTTCTGCGAAACGCCCTCAATTATGCACATCGAAGCCACGACCTACGAACGTTGCAACCAAGATTTAGCTAAAGAGGAGGCTAGGCAAATGTTCAGAGGGTTTCACGCTCCAGCACGCGATCCGTAGCGGTCTCAGCGGCAGCCTCAGAGGCGGCCTCAGAGGCGGTCTCAGAGACGGCATCAGCGGCGGCCTCAAAGGCGGTCTCAGCGGCGGCCTCAGAGGTGGTCTCGGAGGCGACCTCAGAGGCGGCGTTAGCGGCAACTTTAAAGACGGCTTTAGAGGCGGTTTCAGAGGCGGCCTTAGAGGTGGTCTCAGAGACAGACTCAGCGGCTGCTTCAGAGGTGGCCTCGGCGGTGGCCTCAGAGGCGGTCTTAGAGGCGGCATCAGAGGCGGCCTCAGAGGTGGCCTCGGCGGTGGCCTCAGAGGCGGTCTCAGAGGCGGCCTCGGCGGTGGCCTCAGAGGCGGTCTCAGAGGCGGCCTCGGCGGTGGCCTCAGCCGTGCCTTTGACCAGGTGTGGCGGACCGCCGCGTTGATTGGCTGGCCCTGGAGCCTCGCTCTCTCGAACAGGTGCCCCCTGCGGCGTCAGTGGGACTCATGCAGTCACGCTGTTTTGCTGATTTACCTCACCAGCGATGGCCTTTAGGAGCAGCGCCTGTCTGGATGTCAGTAAATGACCTTGTGTGAGGGTCCTTTGAAGTTCATAACGGTTTCTCGCGTTCTATGAAAAGTGAAAAAGAAAACTCCAAGAAAAGTGGAAAATTGCATCCCTGGGGTGTTATGCAGCCTTGGCGTTGCAGAGGCTCTCAAAAGTGCACCCTTCAATCCCGGGGGTGGTATGCAACCGCAGGTAGTCAATGTCACCTGAGATTGAGACTAATGTTCCGATAGGCACACCGTATTGCTGTGCATCACGGGCTGGTAATCGGCATGAGCCTCTCATGTGGTGTCTCTACGCTCTGCCGTGCCGCGAGGGCCCCCCATTTAAAAGAAGGGCCCTGAAGCCCGCCACATCCCTCCCCTGGGTGTGGCACTGCCGACAGTCAGGCCCTGCGGCCCCAGTGCAAGGTATGATCGTGTATCCAGATTTATCTGCCAGACATTGTAGGGGGGGGGGGGGGGGGATTTTTATGCCGCACGATACACGATAGTCATCCCTCGGATCCGACAACCCTGAGTCTGACAAACTCAGTGCCAGGGTTTCAAGATCTCATAGTTCAGCTGCCGCGCTTTCCGACCGTTGCACTGGCTGTCCGGTATGTGCGGTCCAAATGTAGTACACATTATGATGCTGGTGCTCAGCGCTGCTGGATTCCGAGTCCAGCATATGTGTCTCAGACTGGGGCGATGGCTTTGGACAACGATCGAACGTTTGATTTATGAAAGATTTGAACACTCGCTGATATGAGCGTCACGTCGATTTAATTGCACCGTCACCAGCATCTTGTTCTCATTCTTTTGCCCCCCCCCCCCCCCCCTCCCCTCCCCGTGTCCCGTTCACGCATCTCACCCGAAATGTCAGTGCTGTATGCCGTCCGCAGCAGCAGAGCACGACGTCCGCGTGCCAGCCGGCGGCGCGTCGGCCCGGCCGGACCCGCTTGAGGGAGCCCTCGCCACAGGCCGGTGCACCGGCGCTGCAGACTGGCACCGTGCGTCGGCCGGCGGTGTGCCGACCTGGCGTGACCTGGGCCTGACCTGGCCTGACCTGGCGTGACGTCCGCAGATGGACCCCGACTACAGGCCGTCGGCGCTGGAGACCCGCACCGTGTTCGGCCTGCGGCTGGTGCAGTCTCGCAATGACGCCGTCATTGGGCCGGACATGCTCAAGAACATCGTCTCCGCCAATAAGGAGGTGCGGCGAGACGGGCGAGACGGGAACGTGCCGCGGGTGTGTGCCTGCTCCGCGGTACTGCCACGGCCGGCGTATCGTGTCAGCCGCTTGTCGACCTCGTTTCCAGTCAGGCTGTCAGCGATAGTGTGATAGACGTGCGTAAGGGGCTTGGGTTCTGCGACGCATGCTCTCAGAATAACAACAGCCGCGACCAACCCAATACAGAGATGTACGGTCGTCACCACGCTCCGTCGACCGCGGCGTGCGCGGCCTGTGCCGTCCGCGACGACGCGGGTGTCGTCAGTCGCCGATCCTCTGGGCTCTGACCCTCCCCACCCCGTCCTCCCCAGCTGCCGGAGTCGGCCGCGCGCGACCTGATCGTGGCGACGGTGGCGCTCAAGTACACGCAGTCGAACAGCGTGTGCTTCGCGCGCGATGGCCAGGTAATCGGCATCGGCGCGGGCCAGCAGTCGCGCATCCATTGCACGCGCCTGGCCGGCGACAAGGCCGACGGCTGGTGGCTGCGCCGGCACCCGGCCGTGCTCGGCCTGCGCTTCCGCGAGACCGTCAAGCGCGCCGAGCGCGCCAACGTCATCGACTGCGTGGTCGGCGCCGCGGTCGGCCAGGAGATGAGCCGCGCCGAGCTGCTGCGCCTGCTGGAGGCGGAGCCGGAGGAGCTGACGGCGGAGCAGCGACGGGACTGGGTCGGCGGACTGCGCGGCGTCGCTGTCAGCTCGGACGCGTTCTTCCCGTTCGCCGATAACGTGCACCGCGCGCGCCAGGTGAGCGTGGCGCGGGCCGGAAGCGGCCGCGGCGACCGCTGCTGGATGCAGTGGAGGGCGGTGGGCTGTGGTGGCCTGTGGCCTGTCTTCCGTGGCTTAAGTGGGTCTGTTGTGCGGACGCCGGCCGCGGGCCGTGTCAGATGTTTGGTGAGCTGTGCTGATCGGTGCCCCGGAAGAGTTTGGTCACAGGAGGTTTTGAGTTTTCGGTCAAGACGCAAGACGTAACGTACTTTTAACCAGGCTGTTCCTGACAGTAAGGTTGTGCTTGACTCCGAGGTTTATTCGGGCTCAATGAAATCAATCAACGAAAAGCACGTTGTATCCAGGGAAATTGTGCCCTTTCAAACCTTGTGTGATGGGAGTCGGAGTTCAGTAAACAGTAACTAGGTCGGAAATGATGAGAGTCGACTGAAATAATAATGTAACGTTTGTATTGTAACGTTTGCATTGTGACGTTCGTAACATCTGTGCTACACCACATGTAGCCTTAAGTGTGGTTAATGGAACTTTTGAGTGCAGACTTTTATGAAGCTCTTAGAACGGCCCATCTCCGTGTCCGTTACCAACGGAGTGGTCTCCACGTATTGGACTCCGGCATTTGGGCGTATCTCCTGGAGTGGATCCTCCTATCTCCTAGAGGGCAGTGAACTAGGCATTTTGCCACGGCGCTTGATGCCTTACTGGGGACCAAACCCATGCACCGGGATTCGTAGTAAGCTTCCAAACCTGACACGACTAGTTCGGAGATGAGCTTGCCCTTCGTGTTCGCCGTGAGGCGCTGGCGAGCCATGCAGAGCGTGCCCCACAGCGTCCGCCTGCGGTTTCAGTCGGGCGCCGACTACATCATGGCGCCGGGCGGCTCGCTGAACGACGCGGCGGTGACGGCCGCCGCCGACGCCCTCGGCATGACCATGATCCACACGTCCACCCGGCTCTTCCACCACTGAGCGCGCGGCCGCCGGTGGACGTCCGGGCTCGGCGGCGCGCGGCCCGGCGCCCCGACCGCGCCACGCTGTGGGGTTGACCGGCGCCCCGCAGCGAGGCCGTGCCAGTCCGTGCCGGATGAGTTCGCCCGCGTGTTTTGTAATACCTGGTAGAGGCTGCCATGTTACCGCTCGCAGCCAGCCGCCGCTCAAAGATTGTTGCCGTGCTGGTGGTCTGTGTCGGGATCGGCGGCTCCTCCGCGCTGGCACCATCACCACCCAGCCGCCGGGTAGGTGGTGACAGCGTCGGTGAGGAGCCAGCGCCGGCCGCTGTGAGCCAGGTTAGCTCCGGCGGACCGACGCCGCCGCGCAGGCAGCGTGAACTGAATCTCTCCAGCGGTATCTGTGCACCGCCGGCACTTCTCATGCTCGCTAGTTACTGAGTATGCTTTGTTTGCAACGGGCGTTTTTAGGCAGCGCAATGTTTAGTTCTTTTGAGGGTTACTTTTGGGACGGAAGGTAGTGTTCTGACTTGATCCTATTCTAGATTAGTGCGTGCTGTAAGCACATTTTTGTTGACCAAGCATAGCATTCCAGTGCATATCAGGCGCGGGGGTTTCATATTTGATGCTACTCAACCAGTTGATATGGTAAGCTCCTGGCCCTAAAGCCGTATGTGCCATATTTTTGCTTACCACAAGACATGCCTTCCAAATACATTTATATAATTGGTATTTGTATCAATTGGTTTCTACAAGCAGTGCTCAGAAGACGGAAATATCGGCGTTTTGCATGTTTTGCGTCATCACTAATCAGTCATCTCCGTGTGGTTGCAACGCCTTCATATTCGGATTATTCGGATTTGCGCAAAGAACGCGGCAAGACATAAGTCAGCCATAAATAATTGCGTGGAACTAAATCTGAAGATAACTACGTGCTCCCCAAGTCGTTAAGTACATGAACCTTAAAGAACTTGACAGATAAAGGTCGTCGCATCCATACAATTAGCACCTAGAAACGCAGTTCCGCATCACTTTACCAGTAACGCACTAAATCCCAGTCTGGGGACAGCTGCGTGCTCGTCATGTCAGATTTATGGATCGTTGGCAGCTTAGGTATATTTCTTTTTAACGTCAACTGATGCTCCAATGCATACGTGGCGATTACGTGTCACTAGTCTGAGAAATAAAACAGTATGCCAAAAAAGAACGGTAAGTGCTGAGGAATTAAAAAAAAAACTATAAACGCGTGCGTGCATGACCAGTATAAAACAACTCTGGCACAAGAAAGACTTGGCAGCGCGTTTAAAAGTCGCTGAAACTTGTTGAATCCAGTCGCCTAACATCCGCAGGCAGTAACGCACTAAATCCCAGTCTCGGGACAGCTGCGTGCTCGTCATGTCAGATATATGGATCGTCTCCCCATTCAGGGGAGACGCCGCTCGGTGTATAAAGGACCGCTGTCCTGCCGCCGTGCGCACCGCCGGGGGCGCAGGTTGTGGTCTATGCGGGTAGCTCGGTCACTGGTCCGGGCGCCAGCGTATGCTTGAAGCAAACAGGGAAGACCCTCAGGTCCACCTGGTTCACGGGCTTTGTACGCAGCGATAACAGCTTGTGCTTCACACATTTGGCGAGGTGTGGTAAAGTGCGGGCCATTCCGCGCGTGAGACACGTGGACATACTTTCGGAGGCAAGCGACTTCTCTGGTTGCAGAGTTAACTACTTTCGGCGGTGTTAACAGCTGACTACTGGCCATAAAATGAAATGCAGTACGCGCGAGATAACCAGACTCTACGCTATGGTCAGCAGCACTTGATACGGAAGGAGATCATACCTCAACCTCACCTTAACAAACCACTGTATAGCCCCGAGGCAATTAGAGGTGAGAACGTGGTCACTCGTTACTTCGTCAACAATGCATCGAATGCGGATCTGAAGGCAGCCAGGTGCTTGCAAAGTGAGATGTATGCACTTTTAGTAATCTGATCTATTAAGGTAGTAGCACAGCCTCTAGGCTTAGAGGTCAAAAACGCCGTCACGCATCGCGCAATAATTCATCAAATTCAAATCAGACAAAAGCTACGAGCTCGCCATGACGTCAGGTGTATACAATTTTGGTGTCTTGACCTCTAAAGGTCAGGTTGCCAAAATATAGGCGTACAGCCATAAAACATCCAGGCCATTAGGGTCCAATAAGCAATATCACGTTGCACACCCAATGAGACATCAAATTCAAATTTCTAAAGGCTCATGGGCTTGCCATGTCAGGCTAGCGAATATCATTGGGGCAACCAGGGGTCAAATTGCGAGCACTTATTTAAGGGGACCATAGCACCATACTCAACGTAGCCTGTATAGGCCACCGTAAAGGCAAATGGGGGATTAAAGGGAGTATACCACCTTGTCTGTGCTTTTCACTTGTTGATCGGACGCGCCCGATTTGATCGCTAGTACTAGATCTATCGAGATTTTCCGAATTGGTCACTCATCACGCATTCACGCATCACGCATTCGTATCACACATTTACATCATACGGTCACGCTTTTCCCCGTCAATAACGTATCAATTCAAAATTTAAAAACGACCAAATTTACCGCCTTTTGCCAGGCATACGTGTTGACACCTTTGACAACTTGATCTTTTCATTAAAGATTTAAATGGAATCTTGCGAATGGTCGGATATTCGGGATCAGAGCTCTCACATCACAGTACTTGTGCGTGAGCTGCGACCCCTACCAACAGGTCGTGAAATTACATGTCACCGGTAGGATCTCGTGGTAAAAGTTTTTATGTGTCGCCATGTTCAACACGTTTCATCCCAACCTCTGAAATCACCTGATCATAAGAGCGGTCAGTGCCACGGGCCGCAAGCCACGCCAGTCAAGGGCAAATAGCGAGCCGAGGGAGCGACTCGAACCCAAATGCAGCTGCGGTGACATTGGGACGGGAATAGGCCTCCTGGAAGGAAGGCGGGATAAGATATGAGATGTGGTCAAGCGGCGCTACGTAACAGCAGTTAGCACATTGAATAGACTAGACGCTGATGCGCACTGCCACTACGGGAGCCGTGGTGAATCAGAACATACCATAAAGAACAGCATCGTACGAGGAGGAGACGTTAATTCTTTCCTGAAGAACACAAATCTGAAAACGTTTCCCCGGGCGCGAGGATGCCCGTGAACGACGGCCGCGCCGAGATATACGCAGGGGGACGCAGCAGGGGTGAGGCAGAGGGGCAAGACTATGTCTTTGGCTGCACACTATTTTGTTACGTCCTGTTCGCCAAAACGGAATACTTTGTAGCATATCTTACCAAAATTCATATTAAAGAGGCCCCATAACTGAGCTTGGAGTTTTAGCTCGGGTTCATGAGATTCTTGTGCACCGAGAGATCCGCTATTTGGATTACGAGGCCTAACTTTTTGACAAGGAGGCCCTTTGCTGGCTCGGGAGGCCCCCGTTAAAATTGGCAGTCTGCTTTTTTAGATTTTAAGGCACTTTTTACAGCAGCGAGCATTTATTCTGAACTAGGAAGACCCTCTCACGAAACCACTGTTCCAGACGAAGATGCCCCTGTTTGAGGAAAATGAGTCTTCACCGCAGCTGGAGCCCCTCGTCGTGAATCGGAAGGATCCTGATCTGGATTAGGAGGCTATTCTATGCAGACATGTGCCTTGAGTCCGAAAGCCTATGGGATCCTGAATCCATCCGTGAATCCAGGCACCTGTGTCTGCTGCTCTGCATTAGGCCAAATTATTGAACACGAGGCTCTGTCTTGGGATAACGAGGCTCTTTGCTTGATCGGAAATCCCCTGTAGTAATCAGGAGGCTCCTGTTTGATATTTCTGAATGTTGGCCTCCACTGACATTAATATGGATGCATCCCTTTTAAAAATTACTCCGTCCAACCAACGGCGTGACCGCTTGTAATTTTAAAAGACCTTCGAATCCACTACCAGTCCACCAACGGCGTAACCGCTTGTAAAAGCGAACATGAAAGTCTATACATTTTGCAGTTTTGAGAAGCCTTCGAACCTGCAAGTCCGGCGATGCATTGCGTCCTGTCAAAGTGCGAGCCGCTCAGTATGACGCGTTGCGCGTGGCACGTGCCAACGTACCCCAGTGGTCTTACGTGGTCTAAACGTGCTCCAGTGGTCTAAAGGAAGCATTCCACATCTTATAGGTTTTTGAACTGAAATAGCCGTCTTGAAGGTCATTAGCTGCCGTTCACAGCCCCTGACCTCCGTAAGACTTAAATTCCTCTGGTTTCTGAGCTGCACGCCCGCGAAGATGTGCAGACTATTTCGGGGAGACTATTGCAGGGTCGTCCAGGCGTCCATGACGCCATAACTTTATTCAAATCCTGCCGTTCCATTAGCCATGCGGCCATCAATGCAAAAAAATAATTGCAGAGTCGTTGGTATCTGACTTTCGTGAGCACGATTTCCAAATATAACGTCCGGCAATTGGATCCCGATGGTGTAAAAAATGTCCGCCTGTCCATCGGCCTGCCGCTGACAATAAATTGTCTGTGCCAAGGCCGTATTTCTGCAGTCGCATGCTTCTGTGACGTTCCTCCGCGCAACGAAAATAATTTTGCAGGCGTGCTATTGGGCTCTACGCGGCCGGAGGTCGTAGCAGAGCCGGAGGTCGTAGTAGCACGGGACAAAAACAATTCGAGATAACGGCATGCAATCGTGACGTCACCCATTTGCTGTCCTGTGTGCAGATGGTCATGTGTTGTCAAGAGCAACGCGCACATTCACCACATTTGCGCGTATTGTGTGATGCCAATAACAGCGTAAGCCGCCACCGCCAGGTCTCCTTCGTGGTAGCCTGTAATGAACCTCTTTCGAGGATTCATGAGTAGTGTTGACGTGTTTTCGACCAACGAATGCCACGGAATGTCTTCATTTAAATTTGAATGCACGGTGCATAACGCCACTAACCAAGGTTGGGTCAAAAACGTCCAGGCGCGCAGCCAGAGCGTTGGCAGAAGGGAGGCACAGGGTTGGCAAAGGGTCGCATGATCGTAAAAAGCCCCACCCACCCCCCCCCCCCGAAAAACCGCGGGATTTAGCCCATTTGTCAATAAGGGCGTACTTTTCATTGGTTTCCCCATTTTTCGCTTCTATCACTGGAAAAGGCCGGGACCCACCACGAGATAAATTCTAACTCAACTTTGTATTTAATAAACTGAAGAAATCATGTGTTAAACAGTTGCATGAAATAAGTCGCCGTTGCTCTCTGCTTTACAATAGTTCAATGGACTCTTTTTACGTCGGTAGAGCTCAGAAGCTTAGTCAGAATTTTTATCTGCGTTCTGTGGAGATATTCGCGCCCCGCAAATCTAGATTGTAGGTCGGAACGGGTTGCCAATTTGCATTAACCTGGCTGGGCCATGTTTGCTTGGAAATGCTCAACGTTCAGTCGGAATCGATCATTGATATGAATTAGGTGCGTAGTTTTGAACTTGTGCGCTCGAAAATCTTAGAAACAAAAACCTTGACGTCAGGCGTCGCAGTTTCCATAGGCCACGCAGTGTCGGCCCCTCGGCTAATACTAACTCGCGGTCCACGGGTGCACAAAAAATGGTGACAAATATGAAAGAAGTGTCTTTGAACGTTTTAGGACATCAAACCACATATTTGGAAGTTAGTCCGGTCGTAAACTTCACCGGTGCGATTTTTAGATTGATGTTAGGAACGGATTGACGCCACAGCACCGCGAAGTGTTGCTGGCTGGAATCTGGTATTGGAACTGGAAGGGTAAATATAGAATCTCTATTTCTCCCGTTGCTATAACTTCATCTGAGGGGAGTACAACCTCAAAGTTATAAAAAAAAATGATGCGCCCAGTCTTATCTTAGAACCGTACGAATTCATTTTGAAACCAATGCGGAACCACCATTTCACGACGATCGTTTCCACGCAGGGACGTGTGGTATTACTCGCAGTGGCCAACGCCGTTCGGTTTTCGGAAACTGCAACCCGAACCATGGCTGTCCTTGCTCCCGAGATTTCGGGCGCGTGGCCTTAAACCTTTTGCTGTAATTTCTTTCACTTATCGCTTCTGCGAAAAAAGTTGTCGGGAAAACGTGGGATGGCTTTGTTCGTTTCGAACTCATTTAGACCACCCTTTTCAATAGTAATGAGATCCCCCGCTTAGTTCCGGGCAAGAGGGCCTTTGAGTGGAGCATTAGGGGGCACATAATTGTTTCCGGTCAGCAGCGGAAGGACCATTCCATGCCACCGCTGGGTGTCTTCCGGCTGTCATTCTGACGACACGGGGCAGGATCCCCTGGTCGATCCGGAGACCCTTAGAAGGATACATCATATAACATTGATCCCCTTACTGACGTGGTAGGCCTTCTGACCCGCGCAGTTGGCTTCGGATCTCCGATTTCGGGGATCCGGAGATCATATTTGTTCCCTCCCTGACGCGGGAGGACTTCTGACCCGCACAGTTGGCCCCGACTCGACGCAGGAACCATCATTGACACGACAACGCCCCTGATCACGGCAGGTGGTTCCATAATTGGCGCATGGATTCCAGTTCGGCTGAACGAGCCCGTGCTACAACTGGATTGGAGGGCCCACTGTTCGGTACTGGGGCCCCTGCTGGCACAGGACCCTTCCATTATCTCAATGTGTACACTGACGATAAGTTATAATGTTTCCTTTCATTGTAAGAGGGCCCGACCAACGGATCTCTACCACCACTGCTCAACCGCCAAACCACCACACACTACGCAAGTCCCAAACGCATTGCCAAACACCGGACTCGGGCTGAAGCAGAACGATAGAACACTGGCTGAAGTTCAGCAGAAGACAAAGTTGGCAGCCGTCCGTAGTTGTTGTAGGGCACTTGCACCACGATTGTGGGATATTTTCCAGCAGCCGGGTTCAAGCGGCGGGACATTTCAATACACGCTCGCGATCGGCCGTCTCGCTTGCGCCGCCGCGGCGTGGTTACGGGAGATTGGTTCGGGTCGGCGGACGCAGGCGGTATGTGGGACGATTTTGCCAATGGGCGGCCCATGTGCGGTGCCATGAACCCCCGGCTTTGACATGTCGCGCCCGCGCGTGAATGCTGGCAGGGAGGCGGGCCCTTGTCAACCGTTTGCCCCCCCCCCCCTCTCCGCACCTCTAACAAGGCTCCGGATGCGCCCCTGTTTGCACGGGTTGTGTGGGCTTTGCCTGGTATCCCAACAAGACGAGATTCTACGAACGGAATTAGGTCGGCTTCGGTTATGTTTCCCGCAATTTTATGGCGATCATACGCGCATTGCGTTCTCTTGAGGATACAAATCAAGAGAAGAATCGTGATGACGACTACGGCGCAAGTGCGACAATACGGAAATGACCAAAACTTTTATTTGATGTCGAGTGGGAGGGTCGGGGTGGATCCAGCAGGGTCGGGCAGACGTTTCCCCCACTTGTTTCTATGAGAAACAAATAGGTAAGATAAAGGGAACCAGTATGCTGCAATGTCTGCCACGCTTGCTGTCATACTGGTCGCCTTATTTGGCTCATAATTGAGCTGGGTGCCCATGACGTGTGGCTGTCATGATGGGTTTGGCTCGTTTATTTGTATTTTCTTTAAAACATAACATTGTGCGAAATGAATTTTAGCAAAAGGTGCCTGTTGCTTGTGACTTGACTTGTGATTACTGAATTGTAGCCTTAATTAAGTAAAACAGGGACTTTTTAGTTCTCCTGTCAGCACATTTATGTGAACCGTCACACTTGATAAATTGAGGACTGTAAGCAGATAGTGCTGACCTGCTTGCCACTGAATTCATGTAGGTTGGTTTTTAATGCTGATTTTTTTCAGGTACACACAGGGCTCCAACAAGAGGGCATGGCCAGGAACAGAAATGACTCCAGTGGAAGTGGAGGTGGACATTTTGTCCCTATTGATTCATACAGGAAGCAAATAGGTAACTTGGAATGAAGCTATTAATCTGTTATTTTGCCATTTAGTGCCAGTACTTTGTCTGTCATTTTAAAACTGGCTATAGACTGCATGCATTTAAATTGATGACTGAAGGCTTGTAACATTGCTGATAATTGGTAGGCCTATGGATTTAGGTGAATTATGTATATGTGATCACAGAGTTGTTGGTTTCTGTATGCTAATGCAATGCTTTCAGCAGCTTACAATATATGTGTTGTTGATGAACAAGTCTTCATTCAAGCCTTTTGAATGGATGAATTTTCTGTGGTCAGAGCTCATGCTAAGCACTGCTTGCCAACTTCTCCAAATCCTGTCCTATGATTCATGACTAAGGCTGCTTAAGCTATTTATATAACTTGTGTTACTACTGCATGCTTGTCATAATAAGGATGTTTCACCCATCCCATTTCATATTTTATTTTCAGCAACCTCCCCACATTCTCATCACCATGAAAAGTTGGGAACCTGTCCAAAAGATGTGCAGACTGGAGATAGCCAGTTAAAAGGGCCAAGAGGGCTGAGAGAGTCAAGAACATTTGCTATCTGTGATAGTATAATATAGCTTTGTAGTAATGTATAGTAGCTGCCCTTCCTCATTGAACCACTATGAACTTACCCTTTGTCTGGAATGTTTTTACACTGCTGATTTCAAGGCTAGGTATTTCAGATGTTCTGTGCCAGCCCACAACCAGATAGCCTTTTTAATTTCTTGCCACTGCAGTACTGATGGCAGGCACCTAAATGTTCTTCAACCATTGATTGATCAAACCTTATGTTTGGGAATCATGTCCTGAAGGGCTTGATGTCCTGATTCTTGATGTCCTTGATGTCCTGTGCACTGATTCCACCTGATACAGCTCAGCTCACTGCCAGGTACTTAGTTGTTTATTCCTTTCCTTTGTTGTTCAAGCTACAGTGTGTACACAGCCCAAGCCACACCTGAATGTGTCTTGGGCTGCACACTCCACCTGACACTACACATGGGGCTTACAGTTGCTGCAACACTCAAAAGGTTGTTGACCTGTTTTTGCTTGTTTGTAGTCAACAGCTACCTTCTTATCTCCTACCTCCAGCATAGACTACAACTGATGTAGTTATTTTCCTGGCACACAAACATGTGATACTAGTACAGGTGAAACTAGTACATTTCATTAGGCATGCGGCAATCAAGGTCAATTAAAATATAATTGCCGACTCATGGACATCTGGCGTTAGTGAGAATTATTTCCAGATATAACGGCCGTCAATTGACTCTTAATCAATGATGTGCAAAGTGCGATAATTTTTTTATCAAAGTACGATTACTTTTTTCATTGTTATCAAACAATCACGTATTGAGGAGCATATTAATTAAACAGAGACTTTGTGTTGACGTTGTCAAATAATGACGTAGTGAGGAGCATATTAACTCATCGGAGAAATTGCGTTGTCTAGAACAGTCTTCTCCACTTAAAGTATGCCAATAGTTGCAAGTGAGCTTATTTCATCAAATCTGATGGTTGCCTCAGTGTCTTCAAATATGGGGCGTTCCCTTTCCTTTGAACACAGATACAGGGGCTAGTAAGAGCTGCGCGCGTGGGTGCGAGCGTGCCACGTAGTGGCCTTCCAATCTCCGGACGGATGAATGAATTAAGGTTCTTTGCGTCGACATGCCTTAATGCTACACCAGGGGGGGGGGGGACACAGCCACATTACAAAGGGGGTCAGCTTATGGAAATCAGCCTCCGGAGATGCAACTTTCAAACGTAACGTAGGTATGGTCAACAGATGGCTCGATGTCAGTTCATTGCTTTTCCATGGAGTGCTGGGCATGTCAGTTCAGTGCCTTTGCTGATCGATCATGCTATAAGGCTTCCACAATATGCAACCTTACTCCCTCTGTAGCTCGATCCCATATGTCCTGTCTTTTCTTGCCTTGCCACCCGAAGAAGCACGGGCATGCTTGCGAGGCCGAAGCACAAGCATGCTTGCGAGGCCGAGGCACGAACATGCTTGCGAGGCCGAGGCACGAGAATGCTTGCGAGGGCGAGCTCTTAGCATGAAATGTCATGGGTACTGCAGAGGCGAGTGACTGGCGCGACCATCAGGCCGTCTCGGGGCGCAGCTGAAACACCGAAATGCACCGCTACGCTGAGACCGAAATCTCGTGTACCCTGCTGTACTTCAGCGTGCAGGAGTTCCCCAGTTATAGGCGTATTTGAGTGGTTTTCGTAGACATCTCAGGATAAAATTGCATTCGGACGTTTTTCAGGAAGGCAGAACTCCAAGAATGCAAGAGAAGACATCAAGCGTGCAAAATTGTCACACCAGAAAAAAGAAAATGCTACTCAAACATATAAGGTAATTTGATTCGTCTGCTAGTCCTCCGTTTTTATCTCCTACAGCCTCCCTTGACCATCAACCTTGGAGTATTGCTTGTAGTAGTGATAGCAGGATACATGAGCTCGGCCAGTCGGGCAGGCTCTGCTCTAACTCACAGTAGGCAGATTCATTTTGTCTCTGACTCTATCTGACTTATTAGTTGAAATCAACTCTACACTGAACTGATTAGGTAAGAATGAATTAAGTTGACTTACTGAATGTAATTCACGTTAGAAGTGACACGAGGTGAATTGAAAACACCTGGTTGTTTTGGTATATATATATATATATATATATATATATATATATATATATATATGTATGTACAGTGTTGTGCATATCTTACAATTGAAATGGCTCCATCCTGGCTGTGGGTATGATAGGTGACTTTTAAATTGGTAAATGGGCATGTTTATTATCCAAGTTCACATCTCCACCATCGCGCACATTGTTTCACATTGATGTTCGACCTATACATTGGGGATATATTGCGAAAAGCCTCTTACCCCAGGATTCCATCAAATGCATGTATGTGCGCATGCGTACATGTATTTGGCTGTATACCGATGCGGCGGGCCGTTATCGTATCGTTATCGTTATGCGCGTCATCGGAATGTGAGACCCTCGTGCTGCTTGCGTTGCGGCACTAATGTCTCAGATGATGACCCGGCGGCCAATGACCCCCATCGACAGTTATTTTACCGCGTCTTCATGTGAGGTTGCGGACATGTCCCTGCGATTTGTGTTTTTAAGTTTTTTTCTGATCTGTAAGCTGTTAGCGCACTAGCGAGGAACATTATTCATATAGCTAAGACAGAAGTCATGGCCTTATTTCTCGGTATTCATTTCTGCTATTGTTTCGATAAAGGCATGTTACCGAAATATTAGCCCAACTGTATTTCCATTCCTCTGTTTTTTTCCGAAAAATAAGGCTATGACTACTGTCTTATCTTTGTTCTGATCTGGCTAATTTGTGTTTTGAAAATGTAAGCGTGTTTCTCCTATTGGCTCCCCGTGCTGGCGCGTCACGTGAGCTTGGCGTTGCCTTTGCTGCATGCGACCACTGATTGGTGCAGTGCGCTTACCATGTGTGTTTGCTTTTAGGACGTCTTTTCGATGGTGTTCGGCCTGTTCATCATGGTGGTATCGGTTTATGCGCTATTCTACGCTCTTCTTTCCAAGTAAAATTTGGTTGCGTGGTGTCTGCTTTGGCGGCTCGGGAAATGCATGGAGTTTGTGCAACGCCCATGAAAAGCGGGTTTTGGTCAGTTTGTTGTTTCTTGGCGGTTCAGAGATGGGGCGTTTTGAAGGTGTTGCTTGTTCGCGGACCGATGGTGGGATGATTCCCTGTGCTACAAAAATAGAAGGTATGTGGATGGAATGTCCACCAGATGCGTGTGTCTGATGTCTAATGCCCAATAGGCATCAAACTGGCTAAATATCGACTGTGATGCTAACGAGCCTATGCCAGCTTGTAAATCCATCAGCCTCCTGAGCGTGGGGCAATATTGTAACAGGCTAGTACAACATTGGGTCCATTGATGTGTGTGCACTTGCGCACTGGTCTCAATGTCAAGTCTTTTTGAATGTTTGTGTACCTGTGCATTGGCTTATTTTCTACTGGTTATGATTAGTGAAATTACAAGGGGCTGTTTGGTTTGCTTGCTTAAACAAGCGCTCCGAAGAATGTAGTCATTGACCCAAGCTTGTCGGAGCAAACATTGTATCTAACTACTCATTGTGACATTAATGTTATCGCAGATCTTGTAAACTTTGTAGAGGGGCATTCCGCTATGGGGTAATTAATTTTGTGATATTTTGGTTTATGCTGTGTTGCTGTTCTTATGCGACTGACTTCCGCTCATCTGTGCATTGCTGAGGTTTAATAAAACATCAACTGCAACGCACGTTGCATAACGTATGTTGTGTATTTTGTGTCCGGAATATTGAATGCATTCGTTCCCGCGGCCCCAGACATGCAATTCTTCTTTAGGTGCAGACGTTATCTTAGATATCCCTGAAGAC
The DNA here is from genome assembly GCF_011947565.3 of Pollicipes pollicipes. Lineage (NCBI taxonomy): Eukaryota > Metazoa > Arthropoda > Thecostraca > Pollicipedomorpha > Pollicipedidae > Pollicipes > Pollicipes pollicipes. The sequence continues at coordinate 32,567,241 of NW_023596545.1, forward strand.
CGTGGGTCGAACATATCCATGCTGGCAGCCTTCCGTAAATTCGCGTCAGCATGGCCAGCGCTCACTTGTCCGGTGCATGGTACACGATATGTGCACGTGCATCACTTGACATTTCACGCCACCGCCAGTCTGACCCGTACAGGCCAAGGAAACAGTGGTATGTGCGGGATTTCGCGACGGGGCGGGAGGCGCGACACGCGTAAATGCGCGCAGCTTGTTGATCGATAAACATGTATATATATATATATGCTTATATATGTCTTCATGCCGGCCCGGAATGAGTTAACGATGGTTCGAGTACATATGAATGCATGCAATCATTTGTATGCGGGGAACACGTGCCTCACGTGAGCACGTGGAATGGTAAGCGGTGTCATTCGGAACAAATGATCGAAATTAGATAAAAAAAGGAAAATATCAGCCGATGTTTGATTCAAAACGCCCATCCTTCGCACTATTGACTTGTGAAACAGAACATCAATAATCTTGATCCTGCACGTGTGTTTAAAAGCGAGAACAACTAAGGTCGGGTTTGCAGTTTCCTTAAAACCGAACAGCGTTGGATGTTAGCGGCCGCAGATCACTCCCGGCGGCGAGCCAGGGGCGGAGCTAGCCTGGAGTCGTTTTTTGGAGGGGGGAGGGGGCAACCGTTCGTCGCCAGCTGGCTGGTGTAGGATCTGAGGTCCAGTGCATGGTGCCTCTCGCAAGTACCTAGTAGGGACACCACTCAAGACCGAAAAACACCGAAATGCTTTTGAATCCTAAACAGAAGTTTAAACAAAACAGTTAAAACAGTTAAAGTTAAAACACACGGTAAGTAGACGAAACTTTTACGAAGTTCTGGGAATGTTTTGGGGGTGGGGCAGCACATACTCCCAGAGGTTTTGGGGGGCCACGGCCTCGTGGCCCCTCATGATCCGCCTATCGGCGAGCACGGGCGCACGCGAGACCGACGTCGTGAAATAATGTCTCGTAAATTCTCCGTCAATTTATGCTGTTCTTTTAGTAGCCTGAGTCGTCCATTTCATATTTATGGTTTCTAGGTTGCGCTCGGAACACATAAATATTTATAGCAACACTCAGAACGAGGGTATTGCAGTCTTACTCTTCCAGTTCTGCCACCAAACTCCGGCACCAGTTCGCGTTGTAAATGCTAAAGCCGTTCCCATCTTCATAAAAAATCGCACGGATGACACGACCCGATTACCACCTTTTACACGTGCGAATTGATGGTCTTAGGCATTCAAAGATGCTTGTAGATGCGCCGCCATTTTTGTTCACCCGTTGGCCACTGCCTGTGCGTCGTGCTAGCCACGGGGCCAACGCAATGTCGGCCGTTGGTTGTTTGTATCTAAGACTTGCGAGAGCGGATGCTCAAAATTATGTTGCACAGTTTATATCACTAAGCGATTCTGACTGGAGACTATACATTCCTGCACACTGGGATGCAGATTGGTCTTGTTAATTGGAATCCTTAAGTCCATTCCAATCTACAAGTTATGTTCCGGGGCTCTCAGCATTGCTGTAGAACCCAGGAAAGGGTTCTGGGAAAACCGCTCAGCTTTATCGATTAAAGCTAAGCCCACTGAATCGCTTTAAAATAAACATCCTAATTTTTTGCCAGCGGATTTTTCCATGCAGTCAATAAACGCAAATTACGCTCATTTCCTTGTTAAGGTTTAAGGTTAAGGAAATTTTTACATTTTGGTATCTACCGGCTTCTGTTCAAGCACGGGAAGGAAAATCTAAAAATGACGCGTAGAAAATCGCACCCTTTCGAAAACAAGTCGGCCATATCCGGTGCGGCTCTGGCTGCACCCCGGCTTGCGATCGAGTGCTTTAAAGTGCTCGCATCGGCGGTTATGCATGGTATGGTTAAAATGTGCGCAACTTTGCATGAAATTCCTTGCAACCTTCTTGTGCACTGTCGTAATTTCCAGTTCGTGACCTGTTAATCCATGCAATAAAATCGTGGTTTAGCATCACAATGCTGCTCATTTAATATCTTCTGGAATATTGCAGGCCGCTTATCCAACATAAGAACTTTCGACTCATAATGCTAAAAACCACGGGCTGAAGACATTTTAAAGGCCATATTACAACGAGATTCACCCGTAGTGTGGCACGCAGTAGTTGCACCACACCCGAGGAATTGCACCACGCTTGTGGTGTACCTTTAGGCGGCCATATTTAAATAATTCTGCATTTCGATATACACCTTTGGGGCGCTGGAATCACAACTGCCGACAATATAAATTCGAAACATGATTTAAAAAATGACTTCGGCATCAGTTTTTTTCTTAAATTGAAGACAGTAACGGGAACAATAATGGAATAGTGCTGTCCGGATTTGGCACTATTTTTGAAATCAGCTGAGGGTCCTCGCGCCATTTTCTGGACGCGCTGGCACACGTGTGTGGACTGTGCTGTCGGGAGGTTGTGTAGGTCTGAGTCTGTAGGTCGGAGGTTTGCCACGTTGTTTGCGACTTTTTAATCAGTGCGTTGAGCGCAAGATCTGCTCAAGCTGGAAACTGAGCAAAAAGCGCGCATTTTTTCTACGGAAATATCGGAATGTTCGCTAGCGACAGCAAGCATGCGTTTGTGCTAAGCTGAGAGGAAGGTCAAGTTCTGTTGATTGAAGAGGATAGGAACGGAACATTGTCATCATGCTGGTATGCGGAGATCCGCAGCATGCTGAGTCCAGGTTTAAGGATACAAGTATCCTTTCTCTCCCATCAGAAATTTTGGAACTGATTTGCAGCTATCTGGAGCTATCTGATGTGTTTTCCTTTCTGCAAGTCTGCAAGCGTTTTAATGAAGTGGAGTCTTCAGATACAGTCTGGAGGAGGGCCATGTTTAACTCGTAAGTAGTTCTAGCTGTTATTTAGTTTTGTTTCATGAAGGTTTGGGGATAGTACTTTGCTATTTTTGCAGCAAGAAGGTGTGAATGTTGTGTTACCTCACACATGTGCTTGGTTATGCGATGGTTATCCTTCATACCCCACTGTGTGTGATCATCCTAAATTCTGCTAAAGTTGGCCAAGTGGGCTGAAACATGTCCATATATTTTTGAGTACCGTGAAATAAAATTAGTTCCATCAGCATCAACTCTTGGCTTAGGAATTTTTAAAGTCTGTGACAGTCTGAATGTGTCATCATATGAAATCTGGTGTTGTGAAGATAAGCTCTCTGCTACAACCCAATGATTGCTGGGATGTATACCCTATTTTGTGTTTCAGCATGGAGCATATATTATCCTTACCTTACATCCTACCCCACAGTGGTCATTAATTTTAAAAGGCCATTTAGCCTGTCTGTCCCAGGCTCTTCAAGTTCTGATTCAGGTAAACAGACAAATCAGGGGTGTGATGGCATGGAATATGATGTAAAGGATGTCTGCCCAGTGCATGTCCTCCAGCACACCCAGTGCATATCATACAGTGCATAACAAGCCCATATTTAAAATTGTTCCTGTGAGGGCCACGCTACTGCATGCTGAAGAATGTTCCAGTTATTGGTACATTTGTTTAGTGAGTTTCAGCAGACAAGAGATTTGGGCCAAGGTTTTCTTAGTTTCCACTGGTGTTCTCTTGTCACATCCTGCTCTTGTCATTAACATGTGCATTAATTGGCTTAGAACAGAAAAGGTTAATAAACACAACAGGCAGAAGGTGGAGATTTTGCTTTCTGATGGGTTGGTGGACAGCCGCTAAATGTAATATCTTAGTATGGTAGGAGTATGCCAGAAGTGTGATGTTGCACACCAGTGGAATAACTTGCATTACATTAAGGTAGGTAGGTAAGGTTAGCTTGGTTTGGTTTTGTTACATTTTGTTACATTATGCTGTGTGTCTCATGATTTTCAAAACAGCGATTTCAGTGAAAAAGGAATGCAAATGTGGAGCACCCTCTTTAAACACATCTCATGTTATCCTCATTCTTGCATCTTACATATCTGGTGACTTACGGCAGCAGTAGGCTGAATTGTTAGTGCCGTTTTCTTGCTAGTTTTATTCAACACCATAGAAAGACAATATTGTATGGCTCTGTGATGGTATAAGAATTGGGCCCATGATATATGAACATCAGTTCATAATCATGGCTGCTATAATCAGGAAAAATTTGCCATGGGTGCAGTCATTGTAATTGCCTGATTGTTCAATGACTATTTTTTCTATTTTTTTGCTGTAAAGAGGGCAGTTAACATGCAATATGTTCTTGAAAAGTGCAGTGAACATCTTGAAGATAGCCAAATTTAGTTTTTTTAGGGAATGGGGCACACATAAAATGCTCTTGCTCACCTTCCCCCAAAGAAGATCAGTTGCAGTAAGCTGAAGCACTTATTGCCTGCTAGTTTTCACTAGTCAATACCAATGGCTGATTACAGCTGTCTGAGAAAGGATGCCTGGATCACAAGCCATGGCCTTTGGTCAAAGGGCACTGGCTGATACATTCATTTCTCTGAAACTCATTGCAAAAATGCCACATATTTTGGATCACAGGATGTGGGATCATAGATGACTGCAGAAGTTCAACAATTAGCCACAGCCCACAGGGTTCCACTAAGTTGCAGTATTCCCTGCCTGGGCACACTGCACAACAAAACATATAGAATTGTTCAGTTGAAAAATATTCTGGTTTTAAAGCAATATGCCTGATTTAGCTTGTATTCTTGACATTTTCAAAAGCCATTCCCCTTTCCATGAAGTGCCTGTTATTACTGCTTTTGTAAACTAAGAGAGCTTATGGTGGTTCCCTCATCAAAGAGCTTGTTGCAATCATCAGCACCTGCTGCAGCACCACAAAAGTATCCAAACAACTTCTTGAATGCTGCATAACCGAAGCTCGTCAGCCAGTGTGCGGTCGCTGCCAGCAACATTCTTAGTTTGTTTTGCTTTGTGTTTCTGTTGCATGCTTGACAAATACCCAAGGAAATGAGCCCGTTCCCTTCGGCTGCCAGCATCGATTCGACGCACATTTAGATCCTATTGTCATCTATGGAGTGTAACAGGTGTTTGGAATCCGCTTGTTCCGACAGGGGTTAGGCCGCCGCCTGGCACAGGCGTGTAATGAGGCACGTCCAGATACCGGTGCCCGTGGTGTCACGGCGTTAGTGCTGCGGCAAAAACTCATCTACTTTAGTTGTAATTGGTTAAACATTATAGATGCTAAACAAGATAAAGTCAGACATAATTTATATGCCCCATTTATACTACTACAACATGCATGTTTATGATAAGCCTGCTATTACTATACACTATATTGTATTATTATTACCCATTCTTATATGTCATCACTTAAACACGACATAACTTCTACCAAAAGACTTACACGCGACATTAGTGCTACCCAACAAGTCTCATGCTTCGTTTACTTAAGCCCGTCATCACTTGCACTGCAAGAACTCATATTGGACATGGGTGTCACATGGAAAAAACTGAGGTCATATGTAGGGATTTAAAGCAGAACTGATATAGGACTGCTGTCGGCAGGAGTTTTTGTTATATCACCTCTGTCGTGGAACCGGTCCCAGCGTCGTTCCTAGCCTGCCCCGCGAAAGTGCGTGCTTTCTCAGCACGCCCGCCCCATGCTGTCGCAGGCGGCCACGGCTGTGCAGGCCGTGGCGCGGGCGTGCAGGTGCTCAGCGTGGGCCGTCCGCCGGCAGGTACCCCCGGCTCTCGGGGCCGGACTACCGGTGCACGGTGCTGCGTGCCTACCAGAGCTGCGAGCGCAGCTGGCTGCGCACCGCCAAGCTGCGCGCCGAGGCCGGGCGCAAGATCGCCGTGGCCGTGGACCACGCGGCGAACATGCTGTTCATGCTGAACGGCCTGCCGGACCTGGCCATGGAGGACCTGCGCGCCCGCGCGGAGCACTTCGGCAGTATGTTCTGTCGCGACGCCCTGCTGGACATCATCTACCCGCGTCACTATCACCCGTGAGTGCGCCGCAGAGGGACGATGGTGCTCTGGTGTTGCGCTCGGCAGTAGCAGCACCGTCCCGCCGGTGATGCCGTCGACAGTGCCGCCGTGTTTGTGGTTTGCGGTGCATCGTGGAGATCCGATTGCGTTCTCATCGCCGCCGTGTCCCGAACCTGTCTGTCTCCCCGGGGGTGAGTCGGCTGACAGCGTTGGCAGGGTGTGTCGGCTTATTTCCCGTCACCACGTCGCCCAGCCCGTCTGTGCCTGTGGCCTGCAGGGCCGTCCGTGCCTGTGGTCCGCAAGGATGACCCCTGACGTCGTGGCCTGCGAGCGTGACCCCCTGCGTGATGTCTCGACCCGTGAGCGTGACTCCCCTGACTCCCGCCAGTGACGCGCCGCTGTGTTCCGCAGGCACGAGCATTTGGCGCGGCGCCACTACGCGCTCATGCTGTTCCGCGAGTGCGAGCGGGACATGTGCATGACGCCGATCCTGTGTCGCGCCTTCCGGCCGGGCGCCACGATACCGCTGACCGTGCCGCGCGTGCTCAACCTGCTGCTCCTTTGGCTGGCGCCTGAGCTCGGTGGCCACGAGATACTCCTGACCACACAGTGAGTGGCGCGCGCGGCGAAGAGCTGGGGCCGCAGGCGTCCGGCGGCACGGTGTCCCGCCGGATGGTCCTAGGTCGCCAGTCAGCGGTGTGTGCGGCCGGTTGTCTTTCAACGGGACAAAGCAGGTTTCGTTTGCATCATTTGTCACCAGTGTGGTGGTTACCGCGTCTGTTCACCACTGCGCGTCTGCGAAACCAAAGGTACGGGGTCCCTGTCCTTCCTGTCGGGGTGAGAGGCTGGCGACGCCATATAGCCTCAGCAGCTGGGTGCGTCGTGAAGCCTCAATGACATACACAAGACACATTTGTCACCAGTTGGCTCCGGGCTTCCCGCGAGCGTATTGCTCGTTGGTCGACGGGCGCCTGTGTGCTGCGAAGCGCCGCGACTGACCGGGTGTCTGGCCCACAGGTACGTGTTCGCGGTGGAGGGGATTGTGCTGGAGGCGATGCGCGAGCGGCACCCGCTGCACCCGATCAACGCCTGGACTCGTCCGCGAGCGACGTCTTTCGGCGACACCATCTGGCTGGACGAGGACGTGGAGGACCTGTTGTTCGTCATGAGCCTGGTCATGCGCAGTCACTTTCCCGCCATTCGCTGCAATGACGCCGCGTGTGACTGCCCGCAGCAGGTAAGGCCGCCGGCCCGGGCTCGAGGTTGTGGCGCCACCGCTCGGCGCTTGACTCGTTGCCGAGTTTCGGTGTTATTCCATAAAGATGAGCTTGTCTGTGCTGTGCGGTTTGCGGTGACTTGTCGGAATTGGCAAATTTTGCTGACGACTAGACAGAACGAAATAAAAAGCAGGTTTTTGATCGTGCATATCTCGGAGGCAAGAGCTGCTCACAACCGCAGAGCAGTCCCGCGCGAGCGATGCGCGTACTTACTACCTCTTACGTCCGTACTTACGTGCGGAAATCACCGAACCATTCAACCAGCTCGTTGATGATCGCTGAACCGACACATTCCGCTCAGTCGCTGGTGATGCTGATCGCCTCCCGAACCGCTCGGCTGCACGGGCCGCGGCCCATTCGGCACCGCGACGCCCCGCCGGCGCGCTGCCCGGTGGCGGGATGTGACGCACGTGACCGGCCGTTGCAGTTCATGGACACCCCTGCCTCTCACGGCCTGGGCCTGCTGCTGCCCTGGATCTACTCGTCGGTGGCCGGCGCGCTCGGCGTCTGCGTCTACCACATGCGGATCACGGACCGCACCGTCATCGCCTGGTATAGAGCGTGAGTGCAGCGATGATAGCCGCTGGTGCAGCCGCGTGCTGAACACGCCGTCTCGCACGCTGAACGGGCGCGAAGGCCCGGCGCCGGCCCTGCTGCTCTTGCTGGGAACTGCGCGCGACATTATCCTCTCTTCCCTTCCCTTCCGAACCCCTCTCCGACCATCCGTGCCCACAGAGGTTGGTATTTCAGCTGACTAAAACGAGTTTTGAATGTTTTGAAGCTGTTGTGGGTTTACTGGCAAAACCTGCCACAAACTGATGGAAACTCGGGGGGAGGGGGGGGGGGGGATACTGGCCCTCTTTATTTGCATTGCAATGCCATATGGTAGGCCTACTACGCCCTGTTTGGTCAAAGCTCTGGTGCAACATAAGTTGCTTAACTGGTATACCAGTTATGATCAACTCAGGTGCAACATAAGTTGCATGACTGGTATACCAGTGAGCAGCCAACACTGTACTCTAGTGCTTCAACTTTTTCTAGTTCTGCCATGGGCTGAAGGGAAAATATCCAATTGGCGCCTCACTGGTTTTCTCATTGTGTCTATCTGGTAGTACAGTGGCATGTCAAAACTGATAACTGCATGGTTGTTTGACGCCCGCTTTTTGGAGGGTTAAGTAGGATTAAGCATGCGTTGATAAATTCTACTTGTAGTTTTGCCAGCTTTGTCCGCCAGGAATTTTCGTCTGCTTGCTTTCAGCTGGCTTAGGTTGTCACCATCCTCCTGTTAAGATGTGTGATTTTATCACAGGAAGGGACAGTGAATACTCATTTGCTTGATGGCTTGATCAATGCAAACAAATGTATTTGCATCTCAATAAAATTTCATCGCAGCTGGCAATCCTGTTGACTATTTATTATCCTACATTTTTGTCATTTTATTGGCTTTATGGTTTACTGAATGTGCAGTGTGCCATGCTAGCACAAACTGGCTAGCTCCATTTGTTTTTATTTTTCCTGGTTAGTTTTAGCACTTGGGCTTACAACCTACTTCCAGTATTTGTATGATTTGCAGCATTTTCTGGCAGTTTTTTTTTTTGCCACCAGTAGATTCTGTCAACTCTTGGCTGGTTTTGCCAGTAAAAATTGGCTGGCAGAAACCTAATCACCCTGCTGCTGCTAAAGTTGGCAGCGACCTCTGGAAGCTGGCTGACCGTCGTCAGTCCGCGGCCGGCCGTCTGCCCGGCCTCAGCCACTCAGCGCCGGCTGACCGTTCCCAGGAGCACCGACGAGTATGTGGTGGTGGACCCGACCCACCACGGCTCCCGCTACGACATCACCTCGATGACGATCGAGCTGGCCGACTTCGAGGCGACCATGGAGCCCGTCTGGCAGCAGGAGCAGACGCCGGTCGAGGTGGGTGCGCCGCCCGCCGGCACGGCGTCACACGCTGCGCCGGGGGAGGGAGGGAGGGAGGGAGGGGCGGCCAGCGCGGAGGGCGATACCAAACCACCCGGGTCTCTGCATCTTGCGACGACATGGCAAGTCTTTAGATGCGGTTGATCCGGGATGGAATCGCATGTTTTCGCCGGATGCGTCGGAAGTCGCATGGCCTCTTGATTGGTGCGGTGTGTCGTGTCGCCAGCTGTCCGCCGTGGTGATGCCGTAGTTGTAATGTATAACTTTTGACATTCACCCTGAGAGAGGTGGTTCGGGCGACTCCTCGAAGATTTTCTGGGATACATTTCCGGCATGTCGATAATCGTGCCAAGCGTTTTTGGTAATCCTTGGGAAATCCATGGCGCGCGATTTAGTACCAAAAACTTGTCCTTAGGATAGAAAGCGATGTTTTTAACACTGCACGGCGATTCACGGCTGCGCAAGGGACGGGGGGGGGGGGGGGACTACTGTCAATGCCCGCGGACCGCGCGCGGTGTGGCGGCACCGCTATATAAAAGGAGCCCTACATCGTGGCATGTGCCCTGTGGAATGCCAGTATGCTTTGGAAGCACCAGCATTTCTGCAATCCCTCGGATCTTGGCGTGACGGCGGCGTGATGCCGGGCAGAAAAAGGAAAAAAACGGCAGTGCTCTATTGTTCTGTCTGCATGTGTGAGGACGTAAAGAGCTTTCATAATCGCAGTTCTTTCGTGGTTGCGTGGGAAATAACGTGAGAGCTGGTCCAGCCGGTCCCGTTCCTGTGTGTTCCGGTTCCTCAAACCCGGGTGTGCGGCGTGCGCCCATCAGATACCAGCTGGGGCGATCAGCAGTAGACGGACGGCCGGATAGCCGGCGTCGTCACGTGACGCCGCTCTAACAGCGCCCAATCGTCGGCCAGATGGTGAGCCGTGTGCTGCGCTCGATGGGCGAGGCGACGCAGGAGCCGGTGCTGAGCACCGCCGAGCGGCGCGCCATCCGCTGGCTGGCCATCTGGGCCGACAACGGGTTCGTGTTCGACTACAACACGGCCGTCACGTTGGCCGACACCTGGCACACTCAGCGGCCCATGTACGCCCGGCGCGTCCTGAAGGTGAGCGCGGCCGACCGGCTGCTGTGCGAGGGTGGTGCGGCCCCTGTGCCGTGGCAGCTGGGGTGTGTGGCCTCGCGTGACGTTGGCGGCGGGCCGTGTTCGTCATGCGCCCCAGCCAGTTGTGTGGGCCCTTGGTTTACCATGTGAGACTGGTGCGTTTGGGTCATTCTAGGTTGGACTGCTTTCGCCATTTTGCGGATATTTGCGGTAATTGTGAATGCCATGTTGGTTGAGTGCCACTCCTTCATGTATCTGAGCTCTAAAAACATGCTGCAAACCCATGCACAGTTAGAATCATATTGAGTGACTCCGTGACGCAGTGCTCGCTACGCACACGTGAACCATGATTGAAATCATCCCGCAGCCCGTGTTGCTTTTGCTCATTTTCTGTGTGTCCATGACCCCAAGGGACAAATGTTTTACAATTGCTCTTGAAAAGGCAAACCCCTGGTTGGGGGGCGGGACCTCGATCGACTGCCGTTTGGCAGCAGACTGGTTGGGGGCGGGACTCGATCGACTGCCGTTTCGCAGCAGGCTGATTGGGGGCGGGACTCGATCGACTGCCGTTTCGCAGCAGACTAGTTGGGGACGGACTCGATCGACTGCCGTTTCGCAGCAGACTGGTTGGGGGCGGGACTCGATCGACTGCCGTTTCGCAGTAGACTGGTTGGAGACGGGACTCGATCGACTGCCGTTCGCAGTAGACTGGCCTGGAGACGGGACTCGATCGACTGCCGTTTCCCGGAAGACTGTACATATGTGGACTGTGTACCGAACCTGGTCTTCTCGCCAGGACTTCCTGCACCAACACGGCAATACGCTGCCAGATGAGGAGTACTCCCACCTGTGTCACTTCACGGGCTACATGAATCTGATCTCCAACGAGCAGCGCGACGCACTGAACGAGCTATGGTTCACCGGCTGGCCAGACGAGGTGCGTCCAGCGGCGGCGCGGCCGCAGCAGGGTCGCGTGCGGTCGCTCTCAAGCTCGGATAGCACTACACCGGTGTGCGCTACCCAGAAATGCCATGCGTCAAGCGACGCAAAAATAACAAACGTTGCGTCTTTGGGAATCTGTGTGCTATGCGTGAGACGGTGGGTGGTGCTGCCACCTGTCGGCGGTGTTCGTAACCGTTGTGACGCCGGGGGGCGTGCGCCTACGGCTAACCGAGCCCGCTCTGTCCCATTCAGCCGGAGGAGAGCGAGGCGCCGTCGCCCGACGAGCCGGACGCGAACCTGCCGCGCGCGCGCCGCCAGTTTCCGCATGGGCGATGTGGTCATCTACGACGGACGCTACCTGGCCGTCGTGTACTTCTGCACGGCCCACTGCGACGCCTCTGCGGTGAGAACCCGCGCAGGCGTCTGACGGGCGGCCACTCGTGGAGGGGCGTGGTCGTGCCTGTGACGGACTGAGTCGCCACTGGGGGGAATGCTGCTCGGCATGTCGTGCCCGGCGCGGTGCACTGTCCGTCGGCTAACGCATCCGCGGGTTGTGTGGGTCGACGTGTTGAATCCACCGCTTCCTAACATTCGGCATTAGTGACCATAGACCGGTGTTGTCCGTCTAGCGAGGCGAGGCTTATCGGGCGGGCTTCTGACCTGACCTGACCTGATCGAGTGGAGCTCCGACCTGACCGATCGAGTGGAGCTCTGACCTGACCTGATCGAGCGGAACTCGGACCTGACCTGATCGAGTCGAGCTCTGACCTGACCTGATCGAGCTGGGCTCTGACCTAACCTGATCGAGTGGAGCTCTGGACCTGACCTGATCGAGTCGAGCTCTGACCTGACCTGATAGAGCAGGGCTCTGGCCTGACCTGACCTGACCTGACCGGACCGAGCGGCGGGTCTCTGAGCCAGCGCGTGTGAACGCGGGTCGTGTCCCGGCCGGGCCCGCAGGCGTGGGTCAGTGAGCACCTGGACCTGGACACGCTGGCGCGCGGCCTGGAGTCAGCCCTTCTACTCGCTTGCTGCTGGACGGCAACGAGGAGGTGGTGGCGCTGAAGGTGAGGCCCGCCCGTCGCGGCGGAGACGTGGCCGTGTCGCGTGGCCACCCGCGGTCAGGCACCGCTCAGGCCGCTTCATTAGTGAGTTATCCAGCAGGTGTTAGGTGATGGCAATGTTAGCTGCGATTTAACAACAAACAACAGGTAGTGCGTACCAAGGGGACACTTATTTCAGGAATAACGGCAGTACGCCGCTATCTGATTCATCTGATAACTTGGGTGCTGCACGAAGGAAGATGACATACTAGAGCAGACTGCTGTATGTATAGGCTTCTCTTCATACAGGCACCATTTGACGACCGTTCCAGTGTGTTTTACACATTAAGTCAACATGCATTGAACATGGTACTGAATCACATTACAACAAACAAACTTCTTGTTTGTTTCTGGTATGAATTGCTTCCTGAAGGCATATTACCTGTCCAGTGGGGAATTGAGGACGCTTCAAGGGACTGTTCTACAGTTGCATGGGCTTCTCAATTGATGCAGCCATTTTCATGACTATTAATGGCGGTGCACAGCCATGTCATTTTCAAGATTTGAAACCCTCTTGTTTCTGAGCTGGATGCACGCGAGCTTTTGCAGCCTGCGGGACCGTCCCCAGACATGTATAAAGTCACAGACAAGTGTCCTCAGTGTCCCGAGAGGTGGTCCGCGGCGATGATGGATGTATGCTGAGCTAAACATGATTAGTTGCTCGTGTTTTCACCCTTTCTCTTGGTGTTTTTGCTTATGTATCCGTGAGATCAAAGTGCTCACTTGTATTCAGTTATTTCCGTAATGAGTGGTAAGAGTGTATGTTCTTTGCATTATGTAGCACAAACATAATTCGTTTTAGAATTTCACATAGCTTGCATGGCATGGTTGAGAAGCAATTGACGGCCGTTTTTATCTGGAAGGCGTGCCCGCAACCGTCAGATATGAAGAACTCGACAATTATTTTTGCCATTGGCATTGATGCCGCATGATCAGTGAGATGACAGGATTGAATGACGTTATGATGACGTCATGGGTGCCTGAGTTATCTTGAAAGTCTGCACAAATAGTCTGCACATTTTTGCCGGCGTATAGTTCAGTAACTAGAGGGTTTTTGGTCTCAAGAAGGGCAGAGCTGTGAACAACGTCGAATGGTCTTCAATATGTCTTTTCAGGTGCAAAGCCCCATACAAATGTTAAACACTCCCTTCAAAACAAGAATGTGAAGGAATCCCTAGAAATTGGAAGGTGGGGCCCAAACCTTTACGCGCTCTGACCGGCGGTGAGTGTCCCATCGTCGCGAGAGTTCGACCTTGACAGCTGCTAACAGGCCTCCGCCCCCGCCGCCAGACGAGCTGTGGCTGGCTCCGGAGCCGTGCGCCATCATCCACGGTGACATCGGCCGCTACTTCGTGCGCTTCGACGGCGTGCGGTACGAGCCGGTGTCGAGGCTGGCGATGTTGCTGCCGGACCCGCTGCCGAACACCGCTGCCGCCTGCCACCAGCTGCCGCCGGGCGAGTCTGTGGCGGCGCGCCGCCCGCGCCGGCCTCAGTCACGAGCGGCCCGTCTGGGGCACGCGCCGGCCCGGCTTCTGGCCCGAGCTGGTGCATGCGGTCCCGCCGCCAGCGCCCGCACGAGGAGGGCGGGCGATGGCGGCGGTCCGCCGCCCTCGCCCAGGCGCAGGTGGGGGCAGCACGACAGCTCTGGGCGCCGCCCGCCCGGCCCTATCTGGCTAGGTACGAGACAGCCGCCAAGCGAAACATTGTGGATCCTGCCTGCCGGCATCGAGAGCGAGGAAATAGACGCCGAAGAAGCGGCCGGCGGACAACCAACCGGACCAGGAGGAGGCGGGGGAGGCGCCGGCTGCGGACCAGCTGCCAAGACCAGGGGGTGCAGGCTTGCGGACCAGCTGCAAGACCAGGGGGTGACAGGCTGCGGACCAACTGGAACACCAGGGAGGCGCCGGCTGCGGACCAGCTGCAATACCAGGATGGCACCGGGATGCCTACCAGCTGCAATATCAAGAGGCGCTTGCTGCCGACCAGCTGCAACACCAGGAGGTGCTGGCTGCCGACCAGCTTAGAACAACCAGGAGGTGCCGGCTGCGGACCAACTGGAACACCTGGAGGCGCCGGCTGCCTACCAGCTGCAACACCAGGGGGTGCAGGCTGCGGACCAGCTGCAACACCAGGAGGCGCTAGCTGCCTACCAGCTGCAACACCAAGGGGGTGCAGCCCGCGGACCAGCTGCAACACCAGGAGGCGCCGGCTGCGGACCAGCTGCAATACAGGAGGCACTGGCTGCCTACCAGCTGCAATATCAAGAGGCGCTTGCTGCCGACCAGCTGCAACACCAGGAGGCGCCAGCTGCAGACCAACTGGAACACCTGGAGGTGCCGGCTGCCTACCAGCTGCAACACCAGGGGGTGCAGGCTGCGGACCAGCTGCAACACCAGGAGGCGCTGGCTGCAGACCAACTGGAGCACCTGGAGGCGCCAGCTGCCTGCCAGCTGCAATATCAAGAGGCGCATGCTGCCGACCAGCTGCAACACCAGGAGGCGCCTGCTGCAGACCAACTGGAACACCTGGAGGTGCCGGCTGCCTACCAGCTGCAACACCAGGGGGTGCAGGCTGCGGACCGGCTGCAACACCAGGAGACGCTGGCTGCAGACCAACTGGAGCACCTGGAGGCGCCAGCTGCCTACCAGCTGCAATATCAAGAGGCGCTTGCTGCCGACCAGCTGCAACACCAGGAGGCGCCAGTTGCAGACCAACTGGAACACCTGGAGGTGCCGGCTGCCTACCAGGTGCAACACCAGGGGGCGCAGGCTGCGGACCAGATGCATCACCAGGAGGCGCTGGCTGCCTACCAGCTGCAACACCAGGGGGTGCAGGCTGCGGACCAGCTGCAACACCAGGAGGCGCTAGCTGCCTACCAGCTGCAACACCAGGGGGTGCAGGCTGTGGACCAGCTGCAACACCAGGAGGCGCTAGCTGCCTACCAGCTGCAACACCAGGGGGTGCAGGCTGCGGACCAACTGGAACACCAGGAGGCGCCGGCTGCGGACCAGCTGCAACACCAGGAGGCGCCGGCTGCAGACCAACTGGAACACCTGGAGGCGCCAGCTGCCTACCAGCTGCAACACCAGGGGGTGCAGGCTGCGGACCAGCTGCAACACCAGGGGGTACAGGCTGCGGACCAGCTGCAGCACCAGGGGGCACCTGCTGCCGACCAGCTGCAACACCAGGAGGCGCCGGCTGCCGACCAGCTGCAACACCAGGAAGCACTGACTGTCTACCAGCTGCAATATCAGGAGGCGCTTGCTGCCGACCAGTTCCAGCACCAGGAGGTGCTGGCTGCTGACCAACTGGAAGACCTGGAGGTGCCAGCTGCCTACCAGCTGCAACACCAAGGGGTGCAGGCTGCGGACCAGCTGCAACACCAGGAGGCGCTGGCTGCCTACCAGCTACAAAATCAGGAGGCACCTGCTGCCGACCAGCTGCAACACCAGGAGGCGCCAGCTGCGGACCAACTGGAACACCTGGAGGCGCGGGCTGCGGATCAGCTGCAACACCAGGGGGTGCAGGCTGCCTACCAGCTGCAACACCAGGGGTGCAGGCTGCGGACCAGCTGCAACACCACGAGGGGCCGGCTGCCGACCTATTGGGACACCAGGAGGCGCCGGCTGCGGACCAGCTGCAACACCAGGAGGTGCCAGCTGTCGACCAACTGCAACACCAGGAGGCGCCGGCTGCCGACCAGCTGCAACACCGGGGGTGCAGGCTGCCGACCAGCTGCAGCACCAGAGGGCCCTGGCTGCCGACCAGCTGCAACACGAGGAGGCACAGACTGCCGACCATCTGGAACGTCAGGGGGCGCCTGCTGTTGACCAACTGGGACACCAGGAAATTCCAGCTGTCGACCAACTGCAACACCAGGAGGCACAGGCTGCCGACCAGCCGCATCACCAGGAGGCACTCATTGCCGACCAGCTGCAACATCAGGAGGCGCCCGCTGTCGACCAACTGAGACACCCGGAAATGACAGCTGCCAATCAACTGCAACATCAGGAGGCACAGGCTGCCGACCAGCTGGAACACCAGGAGGCACCAGCTGCCTACCACTGCAACACCAGGAGGCACAGGCTGCCGACCAGCCGCAACACCAGGAGGCACCAGCTTCCGACCAACTGCAACACCAGGAGGCACCAACTGCCAACCAACTGGAACAGCAGGAGGCGCCGGCTGCCGACCAACTAAATCACCAGGAAGCGCCGGCTTTCGAGCAGCTGCAACGCCAGGAGACACCGGCTGCCAACCAACTGGACAACCAGGGGGCACAGGCTGCCGACCAGCTGCAGCGCCAGGAGGCACCGGCCGGCAGCCGAATCAACCGGGGTCAGGCACTAGTCGCCATTGAAATACACCCGCAATTCGCGATGCCTCTCTACCAAGTGAAGAAAGGGGTTGTAAGAGACCGTCTGAGCGTGATGAGGAAACGGCATATGGATCAGCAGAAGCGGAAGGTATCAGCCGCCGAGCTGGACCAGCGCAAGACAGCAGAGGCCTATCAAACACTGCTGGAGGAGCGGGCATGTCTCACTGCCTACCAGTTTCTGCTGGAGGCGCATGCTCCAGATGCCGACGGGTCCCTCTTCTACCAAGGCGAGGTCCCGCGTGCTCGCCAAGGGCCTCCAGTCGGCTACCAAGGGGATCTGCAGCGGCCATTTTGGCCTATCGGCATCCAGGGACCTCCAAACGAAGCGGAGCCCTGGTGGGAGGACCACGTGCTCGTCCCCCTGCACAACGATCCGTGGCTGCCGGCGCCCGGCCTGCCCGACAGCAGCCAGCCGCCGCCACCGGTGCCGCTCGCGGCGGACGGCTGGTGGGAGCGGGCCGAGCCCGACCTGTGTGACGCCTGGGCGGACGACCTGCCGCCTCTCCAGCGCGTACAGCCCGGGACAGAAGAGGCGGGGGGGCGGGGGCGGGGCGCGGCGCCGATCCGTTCGCCCTCACAGACGACTCGGTCGGGCAGCCGATGCCGCAGGCGGTGGGCTGTCATGACATGAACGACCCGGGCGGGCGGCCGATGTCGCAGGCGGTGGGCTGTCATGACATGAACGACCCGGGGGGCGGCCGATGTCGCAGGCGGTGGGCTGTCATGACATGAACGACCCGGGCGGGCAGCCCATGTTGCAGGCTGAAGGCGGCCATGACACGGTGCGGGACCTGCA
>NW_023596545.1:32585678-32617189 GCF_011947565.3 Pollicipes pollicipes
CATATAACATAATGTCTGGACAGCCTCTTGCAGAACTATGCTGCATTTCACTGAGGTCGTAGCACTCCTGCCATACAGTATTGCCGTAGCACTAATGCCGCGTCATCCTGTCTGGGCATAGTATGGGGCCGGCCGGCCGGCCGGCCAGCGCGCCGCACCGTGCCCGTCCGCCTGGCTATGATCGCATTTGCACCGCAGCGGTGTTTAATGGGTCCCCACTTTTCTATCGACAGTTTCCTAAGTAGTATTCAGTGCCAATTCTGAAAAGGCTTCTAGAACTTTAGGAATCATCAAATGAGGAATTGGGTCCCTGCATTGGAAAGAATAGTATTCTGCATCTGTGCAGGACATTCAATTTTCCTTTCAACTCTCACTTGGGCATGCATGAACTACATACTGTCATTTTAAGACACCAAAAGTGTGATGGCTTCACACTCACCACCATTTTATTAAGAGACCTTCCATCATTATGTACTTCCTGACATCATCAACAACAGAGAACAGCTGGGCACAAAGGTCTAATAACTACAGAATCATAATTGGATCTCAAGATTATGTCTAGGACCGAATTTTGCACAGATCTGAAATGGTAGAATGTACTCAACTGGTTGAGTTGGTGTGGAATAACCCAGTTGTTTTTATGATAACAGATGCTTATTTTCTTATAATATAGGAACCCAATCTGAGTCACTATGCTTATATAATCCTAACTTACCTAAAAACTGAGGTAAGGAAATAACAGTTTGGTGTGCCAAAACCTGATGAACAGCACTAGAAATATGCTTTTCAATGCCCAAAGCTAAACTTCACATAATTTTACTACTGAGCTAAAACTTAAGTGCCAGTGAGAGCTTTAATGACATTTAAATATGCAAGAAAAAGGCATAGTATTCACAATCTTTTAAACAGTGCTACTTGTTGATGTTAGCATTTGTGGATTCAACAACTTACCACACTTGGTATGACTTTCAAACTCATATATGAAAACTTTTGTAGGCTCTATTAATGTACTCTGAAAGATCACTTGGTAAAATTAAAGTGAGCCCAGGATCTTAGAAGATCCAGAAGCACGGATTCACAACATCTCTTAAGATCCATGAGGAACTTTGACATAAACATCTCATAAGACTTTCCCAGAAACCTTCACACAGCCATTTCACAAGAAATAAAAATTTAGATCTAGCTTATAGAAGATCATTTAACAAAAGTCCAGAAAAAGGTCTAGTTGAAAAATAAAGAATGAAAAAAGAACCAGGACTCTAAAGAATCTACAATCCTAACTTGGTAAATTTGTTCCTGGGACTCCCTCTAGAGTCTTAGCTAATATTGATCATTGGCAGGGTATCTCATGCAAACTAAATCCAACTGGGTGTGCAGGATGTAAATGTAACTTCATGCTAGTGGAATCCTTGCTAACTGACATGGCATTTTCTGCCCACAACTTTTGTTGACTGCTTATCTTATACCATTTGACCTGCTAGTTCATAATGGCCAATCGTGTGCTCAGAAACCATGGTCTTGGAATACCCAAGCAAGCAAACTGAAGCAAGCAATTGTCTGAGGAACCAAAAACAGCCACTCTGCGAAGCGTGCTGCCCGTAAAACACACGTGACAACAGAAACATTACATTTTCAAGACAAGCTTTTGCACACAACACAATAAAAAGTATGCTTAGTAAACGGTCAGAAAAGTGAGGAAACAGTTTAGACTTCTTATGCCAGCTTCATTGATATTCGTGCAAAAACGGTTGAGCAACAGCCCGGACCCCCAGTTCAGTACCTCCCCGATACCGCCACCCGCCCAAATTGTCATGCCACCACGTTATCACGTCAACGTCGCATAATAGTCACACGATGGGCGACCAATCACAGGTATGGACTAAACGGCTGACCAAACCTATTGGCGACCCCATACTCCGAGAATATGACAGGGATCGACACCAAATCTTTGCCATTGGATGCCGCCTGGTCAAAAGTCCATCTCATCCGAAACATGGTGACCTTTGGGTCAAGTCAAAGATCATCAAGTACCAGAAACCGGAAAAACAGGGTTGCAGAAAGCCCATGTTCCGATGCTATGTCCGCCGATCGGCATGAAACATTCACAAAACTATCGGCCATAGTCGATATCCTATCCTTTTCAGAACATGGTGGCCTTGGGCCTGGTCAAAGTCGCCAAAAACGCCCCAAACCACCGACATAGGCAGCAGACACCTTATGCTCCGAGCCTACGGCACTGATCAGCATGACCTTTGCCAGTTGATGTGCAATCATTACTTGGAGCGGAATCACCTCTACTCCTAAACATTTTTGATAATTTCGGGTGGGTTTCGCCATTTTGGGTATCTTTGACCAGGACTAAGGTCACTGTGGTTTGGAAAGAATAGGTTTTTGACCGTGGCGCATCGACTGGTAAAGATTTTGTGCCAAGCCGTCTCAGGTAAGGCTCGGGTATGGAATTGTCTGCAAATTGATTTCAGGTGGTTTCGGCTGCTTATGATGACCTTTGACCGCAAGCAAGGTCACCATGTTCTGGAAAGAACAGTTGGTCGACCATGGCACATCGACTGGTAAAGGCTTTGTACCGATCGGGTCCATAGGATCGGAGCATGGGCTGTCTCTAAACTAATTTCAGATAATTTCGGCCGTTTTTTGGTGATGTTTGACCTGGTCCGCGGTCACCATGTTCTGGAGATGATAGGTTGTTGACCGCGGCACAGCAATTGGTAAAGGTTTTGCGCTAATCGCCGGCAAAGACTTATGGCATGGAGTTGGCCGCAGCCCCTTTTCCCTTTTTAGTATTTTTGTTTTCTTTTAGCCTGATCCAAGGTCACCGTATTTTTTTTTGGAAAGGTTGTTGACCAAGTGGCATCGAATGATGGAGGCTTGGTGTTGATCTGTGCCATACGCTTGCAGCATGGGGATGTTAATAGGTTCGGTCAGTATTTAATCCCTCCCCTTATATTCCGCCTTGGCACGCGTGCACAGTGGCGCACCAGCGGCGAACCGCAGGATCTATCTAGCCATAGAGAGGCCACGGTCCTAATTTACGTAACATTGGAGTCGGGATAGGAGGGGGAGTTGTGCAGGCTTTGGACGCTATTGTTACCAGGTGCATACCCAAGTCAAGTCCACATTTTCTGGGCTGCAAGCCACAGCCATACCTTAGTGTCTAAGAAGGTAAGGCATCGCCTTTTGGTACGTCGATAGTTTCCTCGATAATGTCGGCGCAAGCTCGAAACAGCCCACATGAATGTGCAATTGTTGAGTAATTACCCGAGGTTAGTGAGTTGCTTTCTTATAAAGTAGTAACCGTGATAACGAGCAAGCCTTTAAAGCAGCATTGGTTCGGTGATGGTGGTGTCCTTTTTACACAACTTCTAGTGGCCATGGTAATTGATTCACCTGCATCTACTGGCATCGAGGGGTGGCTGTGCACATGCCATCAATGCCTGTGCACTTCATATGTATGACCATATATGTTGATATGTTGATACATGACCATATACAATATATGCTGCGATACCACAGCAAGCTTGCATCACTGATCTATTTCTGCACTAACACATCTTTAAGTTTTCATGGTTTGTGCTTTATTTGACTTATCCAGAGCTTCTGTGTAAGTAGAGGTGTACATGGCCAAATCACTGTTTCCCTGGCCTAATATGGTGCACTGGGCATTATTTGTTTGGTTACATGCAAAGTTACACATGATAGGGTGAACAAGTGTCAAGGAGGTTATGTAACACTTGGTATACAGTTTGTATGTATATTTTTCATGGATGTGACACTACTTGTTGCTAGTCACAGCAACCCTGGACACATTATTCAGCCTTTGATTTGAAGCTAATGCCCAAGGTTGACACGATTGTCATTGGAAGTGAGCCATAGATGAAAGCATTGAATTTATGTACAGTGCAGTTGAAATATATTGATTCACACCTAGTTTCTGTGAACATATTTATGATATGCCTTTAGATCAATTGGCAACTAATTTTGCCAGGTTGCTGAAAAAGGGGAATGGTTAGCAGTGTTGGAAAAATAAATGTTTCCTGGTATTATGTATACCAGGAGATTTTGTACTCCAGGATTGTGACTAGGTAAAATGAAATATCTTGTACTTGATCAGGTTGCAACAAGAACAGTTTTTGGAAAAGCTTATTTTGCCTCTTTGTGTCAGGGCAAAATAAAGCCAGAAGGTGCAACAGCTTGAGGCTTGCTGCTCCCATTAGGAGTCATATATTGATATCTAAGAGCACAAATCTTGCATCCACCAGACTAAGATGCCCATTAGCAAGCAGCCTGTGTTGCCACCTAGGTATCAGATAAACCATATATGGAAATGTGAAAAACAAAGTAGGTGAATTGAATTGGCTTATAACATTGTCAGGGGATGAGAAACAAGTGCTAGAATTGCACCGGTGTGTAGATTAGCGAGGCTCTCACTTCCTATGCCCATCAGGCACCCTGATTTGTATACTTTGATTGCATTGTGCATGTTCAGTTCTGAGTATCAGCTATGAGTTTGTGTCATTTGTGCCACCTTGCATCCCTCAAAGAAATGAATGCAGTGGTATCCAGAAGGCAATATTGGGCATAAAAGCATTAGGCACAATGGCCTTCAGGCCATGAAACATGCAATCAGTCTCATACAATTCACAGTAAGTGGAATGTCTATAAATCCTCCAACTTCCTGTTGCTACCTCTTGATTGGAGCTGCCTTAGGGTGATGAAACTTGGTGAGTAAAAAAAACAGCAAGGAAACAAACTGAGCATTTGCAATGTGCTTGCAGTGGTTCACAATCTGGGCATAGGAAGTGGAGCCCTGAAAGCCTTTCATCCCACCCACAGAGGATATGAGCATATCACCTGGATAATTGGCACTTCAGTTCAAGGTAGACTTTGTGTCACATACAGATGTGATGTCAAGCATGCAAATACAGACTTTGTTAAAAGTATGCCACAGAGGCTCCACCCCTTTGGTTCTTCAGCAAGGATCAAAACAAGAAGGATTACTTACCTCATAGTGGGAATGAAAGAACAAGGAGCTGCCTAGGAATGAAACAAAAATAACCATCCTGTGAGAGGGGAAGAGTGCTGTCTGAAAACTTTAAATTTGACGATTTTGCTACTCCCAAGGAAACATGTGCAAGGAGCGTTAGTTAATTACCTGCGTGCTCTTTGGTGTTGGGCACGGTAAATCAGGCCAAGCGCCGTCATTTCCGTCGGGCCGCCGGGTAATTAACGAGCGCTCCTTGCTGCAGCGCGGTCATGTTCGCGACGGGCCTGTTGGTGCTGACGTCATCGCTGGGTCAGCTGGCGCCGCAGCTGCGCCAGCTGCTGCGCAGCGCGGCGCGGCGCGTGAGCGGCCGGCTGTACGTGCAGCTGCTGCCGGGCCAGGAGACGCTGTCGCGCGGCGCGGCGCTGTCGCCGTTCTCGCCGCTCCTCTACTGGGACGTGGTGAGCCGACTCTACGCCGAGTCGACGAGCGCGTGTCCGCAGCTGGACGTGCGCGTGCTGCTGACGCACCTGAAGCGGCGCGCGCTGACGGCCGCCACGGCCGCGCCCGTCGACGTGCTGCTGCTGGAGCGGCCGTGCGCCGGCCTGCCCGACTTCGCCGCCCGCCACGTCACCAACTGCTCGCCGCAGCTGGAGACGGTGACGCTGCAGTTGCAGGAGCCAGGTGCAGGAGGAGGCTGCCGGCCTGTGCAGTGGCGTGAACGAGGAGCCGCGGCGCTGGCTGAGCCCGCAGTCGGAGCCGGCCAACGCTCTCACGGCCGACGCCGTGTTCGGCAAGGTGGCGCTAGGCGGCACGTTCGACCAGATCCACACGGGCCACAAGCTGCTGCTGACGGCCGGCCTGCTGCACTGCTCGCAGGAGCTCACCGTCGGCGTCACCGACGACGCCATGAACGCCGGCAAGACGCTGCGCGAGCTGATCGCGCCCTGTCTGGAGCGCGTTCAGGGCGTTGCCGACCTGGTGGCCGACCTGGACGAGACGGTGGCGGCGCGCGTGGCGCCCATCACCGACCCGTTCGGCCCAACCGCCGACGACCCCAGCCTGCAGCTACTCGTGGTCAGCGAAGAGACAGCCGGCGGCGCCGAGCGCGTGGCGGCCGAGCGGCGGCGCCGTCACCTGCCGCCCATGCAGGTGTACACGGTGCCGCTGCTGGCCGATACCGACAGCGCTGAGCACGAGGAGACGAAGCTGAGCTCGAGCTCGCTGCGCATGCGTCGGCTGGGCGCGGTGCGACGGCCGCGGCTGGGCGTACCGCGCCGCGCCGGCGGCCCGTACGTGATCGGCCTGACGGGCGGAGCCGCCAGCGGCAAGAGCTCGGTCTGCCGCCGGCTGGCTGCGCTCGGTGCGCACGTCGTCGACTGCGACCGGCTCGGCCACGAGGCCTACGAGCCCGGCACGGTGGCGCACGCGCGTCTGCGCCAGCTGTTCGGCGAGGAGATCGTGGCAGAGGACGGCCGCATCGACCGGCGCCGGCTGGGCGCGCGCGTGTTCGCCGAGCCGGCCGCGCTGCGCCAGCTCACCGACTGCGTATGGCCGGAGATTGCGGCGCTGGCTGAGCGCCGGCTGGCGGCGCTGCCGGCCGGCCAGGTGGCCGTGCTGGACGCGGCCGTGCTGCTGGAGGCCGGCTGGGACGCGCAGCTCTGCGACGAGGTCTGGGTGACGCTGGTGCCGCGCGAGGAGGCCGTGCGTCGCGCCGTGCAGCGTGATGGCGTCACCGGGGAGCAGGCCGAGCGCCGACTGGACGCGCAGATGAGCAACGCGCGGCGTGTGGAGGCGGCCACCGTCGTGCTGAGCACGCTCTGGGAGCCAGAGTACACGCAGCGCCAGGTGGAGCGCGCCTGGAGCCAGCTGATGGCCGATCTGGGCAAACGGCAGTGATTGGTCGGCACGGTGTGATGTTAAATGGGTGTTTACCGGCAGGTATCTGATTTGTTGGTGGTGATGGTCAGGTCAGGTCAAGATTGCCAGACAAAACATAGCGCCGTGGGCAACGAAGCGGTTCTGTTTGATATAACAGTCACCGTTGCAATGAAGCTCGGGTAGCTGGTGGATGATACTATGTTGTATGAAAAAGGTGATGTCTTGCTTGCCTGGTCGTAGGGTTTGATCTTAAGTGAATGGGGATGAATTCCAGTTATTTAGCAATTTCCAGCCATGTTCTGAACATTGATGCTGCATATCGCAGACCAGGGTTGCGCGTTGCGGACAGCCTCTGTTTTGGGCAGGTTGATATTCTGACACCTACTCATGCCGCTTATCGATCAGAAAGACAGTGTTTAATATGATTCATGTCATTGTGCACTGCAACGAGATGTACGTTTAACAGATGCCTTTAACAAATGTGTGGATGTGGTTTTTTGTAGGCGAAGCATTTGTCTAGCGTAACCAGTAAGCATGCGATTGTGCCATTGGCGTTATGGAAAAGGTACCTAGTACGAGCTGATTACCTGATGGTGGGAGGGCATCGGATCTTCCAGTGAACATATTTGTCCTAGAGCTTGTAGCTTCCTTGCCAATATATGCTGGGCTCGCATCATTCTTGTATTGTTACCGGGTCATAAAAGGAAGCACGCGAAGCGCTCGCAAATTTCAAAAGAACGCAGACCACCGTCGCATGTGTAGAGAGTTGCCGAGTTCAAGTAGTTATGGGCTACACGTGCAATCTGTATCGTCCAAAGTGGTGGCAACGGCAACATGGCCGTGCTGCGCTGACCTGTTGACCATTCCGCAGTTGATCAGCGGCTTGGGAGGCGCGTTAATAAAATATTGCTCGTGCTTGCTGACATTTTCTCTGTTCTGTCCCTCTGCCGATAATGCAAAACCAGCCAGGAGGTCCACAGCAGCAGCCGCCACCGCGCATACGTATGTAGCGCACACTTGCTGTGCCGCTGCCGACAGCCGTGGATGGGCTCCGACGCCCGCGCCGTTCTCACGTGGTGGTCTGTTCCAGCCGCGCGGTCATGGGCAACGCTACCTCGACGGCCGCCATCCGGACGGCCTCGGAGCTGCGCAGTGAGCTGATCCAGCCGGCGGCGACCGCGACCGGCGGCTCAGGTCAGGCGACGACATGGGGCAGGCTGCACCGGGCAGCGCGCTGGGCAGGCCGCTGAGGCAGACTGCGCTGGGCAGGCCGCCGAGGCAGGCTGCTCCGGGCAGCGCCGGGCAGGCCGCTGAGGCAGACTGTGCCGGGCAGGCCGCCGAAGCAGACTGCACGGGGTAGGCCGCCGAGGCAGACTGCACGGGGTAGGCCGCCGAAGCAGACTGCGCGGGGTAGACCGCCGAAGCAGACTGCGCCGGGCAGGCCGCCGTAGCCCTGGCATGTTGGCCTGCAGTAGAGCTGGACGTCGAAACGAGCTACTCTGCTCATTTGGTGTAGGGCAACGTCTGTAGCCATCACGCAGAACAGCACGGTTTCGTCATTCGTTCGAATGGAATTGCGAGGAAATGAACACCGGTTTGCGGTACTGTTTCAAATCTGGTCCGCTCGTCTCCCTCCCCCTCCCCTCCCGCACCCCCTCTTATAGAGCAGTTCGTGACCGGCGTCTGTTTCCGGCAGACGAGGCGCCGGCCCTGGCCCCGACGGCGGCGGAGCCGGGCGGCGGCGCGACCCAGCCGTACCGCTACCTGCCGGCCGAGTGCCCGATGTCGGCCGGGGCCGGCGGCGCGCGCCCGCTGCCACCGGAGTGCCCCATGTCGGCCGGTGGCGCGCTGCCGCCTCACCAGCATGGCATCGTCACCGACCGCGCCGGCGCCGTCCTCCAGATCGACCCCTCCAACATGGTGCGGCAGTCCCGCCGCGCCGCCTGGGCGCCTCCGATCTTGGGCCGTGGCTGTTCTCAGCGAGCGACTGCGTTTGCTGTGGTGCTCTGCGGGCGACGTAATCCTGATTCGTTCATGACATTAAAACATTCACTTCTCGGCGTATGTCTAGCAATGTGTTGTAACTGTTCAATGGGATGAAGTAAGACGCCCGTTATTTTTTGTAAAGCATGCAAAAGGTTATGACTAAAATAGAATAGTCCTGCATTGTTGCTTCACATGTGATACCAACATAACGTAGAAGTTGGCTTGTGGGCTAGTCAGCAACCGCTGGTCTGCTTCAAAATGGTTGTGCTTTATGTTAACTATAAATATGTTAAGGCGTTTTGGCGTTTTGTTTTTACATCCGCGCACCATGCTCGCGGGCTGACGTAGTTCCCGGCGTGCCCGACAGGAGGCGCCACCTAACCAGGTGCCGGCGGCAGATCAGCCGTTCCCGCTGTCGACGGAGCGCCAGGTGTCGAACATCCCGCGCGCCACCGAGGAGACGTCCAACTGGGTCTACCCGTCGCCACAGGTCACTGCTTTCACTCTTCGGGCGGGGACCACTGCCTTCTGGCCAGGTTGGGGCCAGGAAGAGTTTTGCCATGAAACCTGATAACTTAACTGATCATTTTATTTGCACCAGTATTAGGCCTCATGTAAGTTTGTGATGTAGTCACCAAGCCACTCTGTGCCACGCCGGCACCCAGCCTGGACGGAGGCGGTGGGGGGCAAACGGGCGGGTCCCGATCCAGTGACGTGCGCGACTGCGTGCACCAGCACGGTGCAACGTGAGGCGTGCGTGCTGGTCGTTCGGTTGTCCTCGCCGACGGTTGGCGCTGTCCAAGTAGCGTGAACAACTGTTTTCCTACGTTCTGTTATGAATGTGCGCTCGACGTGAATCGTATAGCTATCATAGTAGCTGTATTGTCATAGTCATGGCGTAGCGACATCACCAAATAGGGCTGCCTTGCTCGAAGTACATCGTTTTGGGGGGCACCGAATTGCAATGTCTCTCTCACGCTTAGGCTGAGCTTATGTTCTCATCCGGCCCGTCAGGGGACTGCAGTGAAGTAGCGTTTCCCTCGGTTTTCCTTGCAGATGTTCTGGAACGCCATGCTGCGGAAAGGCTGGCGCTGGAAGCAGGATGATCTCTCCCAGAAGGACATGGACAACATCATCAGGATCCACAACGTCAATAATGAGCTGGCGTGGCAGGAGGTGACTACCATCTCAACTTTGAGCTGTTGGGCCATTTAGCGCGGGCAGTTGTATGAAGCGCGGAGCGTGTGTGTATTTTTTCTTTCAGAAATATGGTATCCAACATGCAGGTATTGCAATATTTAATGGGAAGTGCTTTCCTTTGATTTTGCACAACACCTTCTGGTCAAAAGCCAGCGTCTTCGCGTTCACATCTGTCACATCTGGCGCGACTACATAATACTGCATAAGTTGAGAGCCTTGTGAAGCCAGCCTTGTTACATTATTGCTTGTGCCTATGATGTTAGTATTGGTTGTTGATGCAGAGTTTGTTGGAAGAGGTTTGAGACACTGCAAGGGAGAGGTCAATAAAGGCTTTTCATAGTGGCCTCGCCTGCGTGACATCATCCCGAATCTGGACAGGGTCGTGATGGCTTCACACCCCGCTCTCCTTCGCCAGATTCTCAAGTGGGAGGCGCTGCACGCGCACGAGTGTGGCGAGCCGAAGCTGAAGCGCTTCGGCGGAAAGGCGTCAGACTACTCGCCACGCGCGAGGTTCAGAAACTGGCTCGGGTACGCTGGCGCGTGCGGTAGTCACGCCCTTTTTGCGTGGCGGGTGATTCACGGGCGGCGGATAACGCGCAGCTGCGCCTGTTTTTTGTCGATTAAACTGTGGTAATCACGCGTGCGCCGCGTCCGTCTGCCTTCTTAATGTTGACGGACGCCAGCGCCTGGCGCCCGGCTCAGGCGCTGTGAGGCTGGTCCTTCGCCATTTCCCGCGACCCCGTAGCCAGACAGTCACGAGCTGTGGCGTAGGAAATATCGAGGCCACCTGGCCAAACTAGCTGGCTAGATCCGTGATCGGCCACATTTTATCGAAGGTTAACGTGATTTCCTGGGCGCGGCCAAGGCCCTATAACAACGGCGCGACCAAAACATTTGCAGTCGGATGGTTCAGCAGCTGCACAACTTGCAACTTGCGCGCTTTCTACCAGCGATATGCAAGCAACTTTTTCCCGATGTCCTGTTCGTACCAATGCTGGACGGTTTTGCGAGGGCGCGCTTTGTAAAGACACGGATCAGCGCCGTTTTGTGTTCGAACACGGAAATGGCCCGTGAACTCCTCGATGGAAGTCATGCATTATCCCAGCGGTGATACCGGAGTGAACTGGCTTGGTTTGAGGACTGCTGAGCGAGCCTCACTGTTGTTTCCCGACGTTCGTACTGCCTGTACGGCGCCGGTCGGCCCTAACGCTCCCCCGGCCGGCGGACAGGTACGAGCTGCCATTCGACCGGCACGACTGGATCATCGACCGCTGCGGCAAGGAGGTGCGCTACGTCATCGACTACTACGACGGCGGCGACGTCGACCCCGACAGCTATAAGTTCGCGCTGCTGGACGTGCGGCCGGCGCTGGACAGCTGGGAGAACGCCTGGGACCGCATGGTGGTGGCCTGGTACCGCTGGTTCTACGCCAACTAGTCGGCCGAGGGCAGCGTTGTAGCCATAGATGTGAGAGTGCCGCTGCAGGCTAGCAGACGGTGGTGCTGACGTGCTGTGTGCGGCGGTGCAGCGCCAGGCGACGACAAGCCTGGAACCAGTGACATCGCTCCCCAGTTGTAAGCCCGTGAGGTCCAGGCATACGCGGAGGAGGTTGCGTGAGGAGTACAGGTGTTATAAAGTGCCCCCCGCACGCGGCGCAGGCCCCACAACAGCAGGGTGGGTTGCCATTAATGAGTGTACCATTGCTATCAGCACTGAGTACCCGTCATGCCCGGCGCTCCGCAGTCATATGCTCTGGCTAAGAATCAAGCTGTCTGAACTTCCTGACTGGTATTTATTCGTAGTCGGTCGGAGCAGTCGAATGACAACATTTGACATGTTGTGATCATACAACCAACTCTGCATGGTAGAATTCTCCGAGGAGTGACTTGTTCTCGAAAGTCAAGGCATGCTACAGTGCATCAACGGGGCATGTCGCGATAAAGACAACCAGTGATGAGTGGTTCGAGGCTGTTCCAACATAGGCTGTCCACGGTCGTTGTGGCGAAGGCATGGTGTGTTTGCTCGTGCGCTGTTTTGCAGGTATGAATGGCTGTGTAAGAGGCACGCAAGTGTGCTTGTCAATACAGTCTCGCCTCGCAGTCCTGGGCCGTTTTTCAGCGCCGCGCTCCTGATACAGGTGGTGACGCCTTTTAAAGAACTATTCCATCTTAGTTCTACTGAAGAATTGAGATGAGGTAATGTTATCACGAATGGAATAATTGGTTGGGCTAACGTCCTCGTCTGGTGTTAGTTCGACCAGTTTATTCTCCGGTCGTCATTAAGCGCTGTTGAGTCAGTATCCGAATTTATCCTTGGGATTGCAGGGTACGAACCAGGGTCTTATCATTATGAGGCCAGCGCTCTACCAACTGAGCTAATCGGGAATGGCCTCCGAGGGCTGTTTTCTTTTGACTTTCAGGGAGTCCCAACCCCCAACTTTAGGAAGAAAGTGGGCCAAATCCGGAAGGAAACCCACCGGTTTATTTGGGGAGGTTTTGCCACTTTCACCGCCGACCCCCGCTCCCACGCCCATGCACCCATTTTGCGGAACTGCGTCGCCCAAACCGCCGGTAATGTAAGGTCGTATCACGCCAGATGAAGGCATTAGTCAGAATACCTCGAACGGCTCTTCCGTCCGTGTTGACTGATCTTCGAGCGGCGCTTGCGACGATAGCGCGGAGAAGATTAGTTCCGTGGGCGTCATGGGGTAAGGGCAGTCGGCTGGCCCGAAAGCCCAAGTCATCGTCTGTTTAGGGTCGTGTACTTTCTGACTAATGCAGTAGAATGTTTAAATTCTCCACTATATCACCTTTTACTGCAGCAAGAGCATACGTTTCGCGGAAAGCTTTGCAGCAGACTTTATATCTGCACTACATCTGCACCTCAACCACGATGAATTCAAACAACAAAAAAAAAAACAAGTGTTCTGAAGCCCCTGCTGGCAAGGGATCCCGATTCTACCGACATCATGATGCACCAAGTACGATTGAAACAGCAATGCTGGCAAGTACCGTGACGAGCGTAGCAATATTTTTGGACAACCTGTTCAGCTTGGCCTTCGAGCGCACTGTTGTGCGATGCGTAGTAATTTTGAGGAAAGCCATAGACGTCCTATTCCTGAATATTTTGTATGTGAGCAGCCTAACAGTCTCCGCCCATGCCATTAAAGTTTCCAGATTGAAGTGCGTGGTGAAGTTCACTGCTTGGAGTACGACTGTAAGTCCTACCCTATTTTGCTCGTGCGTGATGTGTGCGAGGCTCTCAATATAGTAGCACCGTGCCCAAAGGCTGCGTAGAAAAATAGTGATGAGCAGGGAATGCAGGAACGGGGTCTGCTCGAAGGAAAGGTTTGCATGGTAACTAGTTTCATGATTATCGTATTTGGTTTATATTTATCATTTTAAGCAATTTGTGCCACAAAAATAATCTTAAATTTATTTTCGCTGGGGAACTTTGTAGTGACTGGGCACGGTTGTTGCCGAGCACTACATTGCAAAATGGCCGATGTTTTCCCGCCGTGGCGTAGCTCCCGTTCGCCGGTATCGTAAATGTGATCATTTGAAGACGGTAAGTGTACACATGTGATTCATGCGTCTGATAGTTAGAGTGTTATGTTTTAGTAAGTTTTTCATTCATGTTGTGTGCTATAGTACCGTATTATCCCCATTTCCGCCATACGAAAAAAGCCGGGTGGTCACTTGGTCGATTTGGGCGGGAAAACGTGGTCAGCTATGTTGCTTGTGGTGTGACATTATACGTAGCACACAAAATACTACTCATGGCGTTACCTGTATGTTGCCTGTTTTGGCTCTCCACAACTTAGGATGGCATTATGATGTTTCGTTGCAATGTGAAGAGCTGCTGGCATGGAATAGCATGTTGAGATTGAAGCCCATGGTCTCTCGCTGACTGTTTTTGGATTTTTCAGTTTCAGCATGTTTGTCATCATGAAGGGTCAATATTGGATAGAAATTTATGATCTTACAGGCTTGTTCATGTCATGGTTCATGATGCATTTGAGGGTGTTTTGTTGGACTGAGGTATGAGTGACCTTCAAATCATTACTATCCCTTCTACAGTTGTTAAATCAATTCATAAGCTAGGCTTTGTAATAAGTGCCCAGTAGAAAGCTGACAATTGGGATCAATATTGATGCACAGTAGTTGATGTTAAAATTGTTAGGGCAGCACATTTTTGATGGCACATTTTTAAGAATGTCCACACTAATTTGGAATGTGATTGTGTGTTGCAAGTTGTATGAGGTGCAGGTCTTGATGACTTTTCTATCTGAGCATAATTAATGCTCAGACCTATGATCTTGGTTTAACCAAAAAAATTACTGGTGCTATTTTGTGATCATTGCACCATCCTGCTCCTTATGTGGGAACATTCTCACTGGATATTATATACATACATATGTATATATATATATATATATATATATATATATATATATATATACATACAATTGTTTGGACCATGCAAGAGCATAACTGATTTTGATGAGCTAAGCTGATGCATGGTTTTGCCATTTTCAGGCATGCAGTTCACCCCTCGGGCTGGTGGAGGTCCGTTTTGGAGGAGCGATTTCCAGTCGCCAAGAAGAGTTGAAAGACCACACAATAAGAGGGGTTGGTCATCCTGGAATTCTCCAAAAACATCATTTAACGAAAGGCCGAAGTTCCAGTACCGGGGTCCGAATGCCCGTGGCTACCACAAGAGTAATGGAGGATGGTAAGTTTTTTTTAACTGATGAAATATGGTAGTTTGGGTGTGGGCTTCTACATGGGAGAGGCTTATAACCTGTGTGTTGTCTGCCCAAGCTTGTCATTTGTGGATCAGAGGATGAAGGAGATATTTGAAAGCCTATTATGCTGTATATCACAAGATGGCTTAATCATGCACTGCAGTAAGGTTATGACTGATTTCATATTTTACAGTATGTTTGATACTGGTTGAGCTCTGGATCTGACCTGCCAATTTGTATCCTTGTGTGCAGGGCAGGATATGGAGGAAGACAGAACAACACATACAGGAATGATTACCAACACAATGGCAATAGAGGTTGGCAAGGCTGGAGGAAGCCAGTTGTGAACTACCACAATACTAACAAAGGATGCCAAAACAACAATGGTGAAAGGTTTGTTAAACCCTGCTGTTTGATCAAATTGAATTGCATGTAATCTTCTTACGGTTGGGACACTGGCTTCTACTTTGATGTTATAAGATGTGGCTATGCATTCAGCAGTAGTCATGGGGATAATTGTCTGATCATGACTCATTTTATTGAGCTTTTGACAAAGCTAAGCTACATCATGTTATAGCTGTGTGTCACACAGATCTATGTTAAGAGTCCCATGTGCTGGCTAGCTGTCTTTTTGTTCTGTAGATGTACAGCCAAGGTTCTTTTGTATGTATGTCTGTTTTTCTGCCAGCAAATGGTCAGGAACAAATCCGAATTCAGGGGGGGGGGAGGTGGGTCTAGACCTGAATGGCCGCAGCTAGGCCTGACCTTTGCCCTGTCTCCCCACCCAGGTGGCACTCGCCGCCCGGCCGCCGGCCGTCGCCGCTGCGGGCGCGCGAGAACGAGTCACCCCACCGGCCGGCCGAGCCAGCCCGCCGCCGCAGCGCGTCTCCGCGGCGCGGCGACGGCTCGCCGCACGGCCCGGACGCCAAGCGGGCGCGCGTGGAGCGGCCGGCCGAGCGGACGGCGCGGCCCGGCGAGCGCGCCGGCAAGGAGAATGCCGAGCTGGCGACAACCGGGCCGCGCCGCTTCTACGGCGAGGCGTCCGGCTCGTCCGGCCGCTTCGCCGCCAACCAACAGATGCGGCCGCCGCCGTCGCCGCGCAAGGGCGGCGAGGCTGGCAAGGCGCTGCAGCTGTACGGCGGCAAGGCGCAGGTCTCGCGCGACCTCCAGATGCCGCCCTCCATCCGGCCTGACACGGACAGGCACTTCAAGGATCCACTGTACATAGGGTGAGTGCAGAAGATGGCTCGTCATGCAGAGAGAAAAAAATGGTGCTGTCGATTTATGCTGATGTGTTACATAAACTTGAAAGTTTTGTTTGTTAAATGTTGTGGCCCTTATCAGTTGTGAAATGTGTTTACATTTCATGACCATCTGGTTGTGAAATGCATGTGTTGATAGGTTGCAAAATATCTGGGTCAATTACCTTAATCTCTTTTGTCATCAATGCTGTGAATACTCCAGCCGTGGAAATCTGACACTTGTAATGCACAACATTGCTATTAGGAACCGAGAAAACTGCATGAAACTCAAAATGGCTGCCATCATTTTGAATGCAGCCCAAAGCTGTTCGAATAAATCATATCAGTACAAAATGTTTGTTCTGGTGTCCCAGGCTGCCAAACTACGGGAACTCGTGCTACCAGAACGCCACGCTGCAGTCACTGCTGGGCCTGCGTCCGTTCCTGAGCGAGATGATGGCGCTGATCTCTGGCCCCGACGGCGGCTCGTGCCGCACGCTGTGTGCGGTGGCAAAGCTCATGGTGCTCCGACAGAAGGCACTGGGCAAGTCAGTCTCCAGCCACCTCAAGTAAGTTGCCTGCTAGTGCAGAATTGGTTCATGTGGTGCAGTGCAGCACTGCAAAGTTTTCTATTTGGTGCTAGTGGGGCAATAGTAAGTTGCCTGCTAGTGGGGCAATCATGCCATCATGTGTCTGCCTTCTCTACTGTCATTGCCCCCCCCCCCCCCCCCCCTCCCACCATGCTTTCTTTATTTTAAGGCAACACGTGTGAAGCAACTGGTACATAAGGTGATGTTTGGTAACACTGTGTTTGCTCCAATGATAACTTATGGGATTCTCATTTTGTATGGTTGGCATGACTAGTCGCTTGTCTACATGATTACATCTGTTTGCCATATTAGGTGTGCTGGACAGGTGCTGCTGTTGTACTTGAGCCTGGCACTGACCGTCGTCCTCCATCGCCAGCGACCTGCGCGAGGTGTTCGCCAGCATTGACCCGGCGTTCCGCGGCAACGAGATGCAGGACGCCAACGAGTTCCTGCTGCGGCTGCTGGACACGATCAAGGACGAGATCGACGCGCGCCGGCCGGCCGCCAACCCGGTCCGCGATAACTTCGAGTACCAGACCATCGAAAGCTACATGTGCACCAAGTGAGTGCTGCTGGCCAGGTGCTGTGTAATGGCAGACGGCGAGGGCGCGGCTCGGGTGGTGTGCTGTCCTGTTACGTGACCGCCGCAGGCGCGGGCTGGACAGTGTCGCGGGAATAGCCACCAGGACAGGGCTCACATCGGTTGGGTTAGTATTTTGGTGGGACAAATCCCTTTCAATTCAGCTGAACATTGTTCAGCTTGATGCGAGCCCCTCGCTGGTGTCTGGCTGGGCGTGCCCAGCGTGGCCACGCGGTCCGCTCCGCCTCCTCCGGCTGGCCGCCGTCTGTCCGGCTGCGCCTTCCCGCCGGCATCGTGTGCCGATCCGTGACCGAGCGCCGTCGTGCCGGGCGTCCGCAGCTGCCACAAAACGGTGCTGAAACGGCAGGACAACATCAGCTGGTTCGTGAGCGTGCCGCGCCGCCAGGGCAGCCAGGCGCCGACGCTGCAGGACGCGCTGCGGCTCAGCATGCGCTCGGACGAGCGCGAGCTGCACTGCGAACACTGCAAGCACAACGAGTGCCGCGTCACCACCAAGATCAGCAAGCTGCCCAGGTGGGAGTGATGGCGTGCCAGGGAGTCAGACTGTAGCCATGAGCTGGGTCGGTTGCAATGACGGCGAAATAGCACTGTGTTATTCCTAGTTTTTTTTTGGTGAAGTTTTTCACTATGGTCATATACCTGCATGCTGATGTTGACTTGGTGTGAAAAGGTGGCAGTGAATGGGATCATACATGGCCTTCACTTTCCTTGACAGCTGTGTTGTGTGCCTGACAGGACACTGATACTGCAACTGAACCGTTATGTGTTCCTGGCCGATGAGTCTAAGAAGATTCGGGCCAATGTGGAGATTCCCAAGTTCCTTTCACTGAACGAGTATGTGGCTGATGACGCCACGCGGCCCCCAGAATGGAAGTGTACAAAGTGAGTACAGACCGGACGAGAAAATGTTAAGTGCTCGGACAGTGAATACCAGACACTTGGGTCACAAATCTCATTGTCTGACCA
The DNA here is from genome assembly GCF_011947565.3 of Pollicipes pollicipes. NCBI lineage: Eukaryota > Metazoa > Arthropoda > Thecostraca > Pollicipedomorpha > Pollicipedidae > Pollicipes > Pollicipes pollicipes. The sequence goes on from NW_023596545.1 coordinate 32,603,890, forward strand.
TGGTCAGGTATTTTGAGTGGCAGGACTGATGATAACCAGTTTTCTGGGGTGTATGAGATATACTTGTAAGGCCAGCATAATATGTAAGTGTTCAGGGTTCCTAAATCCCAGGAGCATGGATTGTAATGAGGCATCAATTGTATCCTAGTATGCTGACATTTATGTTAACTTTTACTCTGTAACAATCATGCAGATTTAGTGTAGTTTTGGATAAAGGCTCAATGATTTGCCTCGACAAACTCCTGAGAAACTTTGGAGTTGGTCACGCTGCCAAATAAGTTTGTATCAGCAAAGATAGGTTATGGCCCGTTTTGTGCGGAGTGGTGGCGGCGGTAGCCAGTTGGCAGTAACATGCATTGATGCGTAACGTAGCAATTAGCTGTAGAAAACTCGTTGACGATTGGTTTAGGTATTTGCTTTGGGAGTACACTCCATCCACTTAACCATTTTCATCCTGAAACTTCGGCCCTGCTATTTTCAGCAGCGGCACGGATGTGTTGTGAGAGTTGTAACGGGACAGGCCGGCCATGAGTCTGTGCGCCCGTCGCCGCCCGTGACACGCCGGTGGCGCCCGCCCGGCAGGCTGGCGCTCTCGGCGCTCTCCGACGACGGGGAGGAGTCGGCCCGTCCCGAGCGGCCGGCCGCGCCGTCGCCGCCCCCGGCTGCGCCGGCCGCCCCGGCGCCGGCGGTGGCGGCCGCGCCGGCCCCGCTCGCCGCCCCGCCGCCGCCGCCGCGGCCAGCCTCGCCGCCGACGGGCGCGGAGGCGCCGGCGCCCGCACCCGCGCCCGCGCCCGCGCCGCTGCCGCTCCCGGCGCCGCCGCCGGCCGCCGAGTTGGTGGTGCTGGACGCCGAGCCGGACGGCAAGACGGCGCGCACGCGCGAGGACGAGGACCGCGAGCTGCAGGAGGCCATCATGCGCTCGCTGGAGGAGGGTGAGCCGGCCGAGTCGGCTGCCGAGCAGGTGGGTCGGCGCCCGCGTGCGCCGCTGTGGTGCGCCCGCCGAGCGGCGAGACTGCCCGCTGCCGGGGATCGCCTTGGCCTGCCCGATAGGAGATTTTCTTTCATATCAGCAAGCGAGCATGACGTGTTGTGTTGTTGATTGTGTTCCACTTAAATCAATCGTTTCCACTGACTGACCCCACCCCGGTATCCCAACACACAAGTTGTGGACTTCGCTCTCCCGTTAAGTGGGTTGGCGTCTAGTGCATGGTTGTTTAGACGCATGACTAGATGCTTACTCATTCAACGTGCTTGCGATATCGTCGTTGCCATTTTCTTTTACATGGGTGTCATGAATCAAATGCGTTTGAATGTTCTGTTGTATTTTTGCTGCCTGAATTTTGTATTGATCGTGCGTTTTGCTGACGTATTTTTAGATATTAATGTGACCGCCGCATTCACATTCCGTGTTGGAACACGAATTGTCTTGTGGTCATGCCTTTTGCAGATGCTGGTTACTGTCCATAGGAAATCGAATCACTTCTGTTGCGGTTTTGTGTGCCGATTATTCGATGAGACACCTTTATCACGGTCGGCAGTGCACTCAGTCCGCGACAGACAATGTTTTCAACTGTCCTGTGTGCTCTAGTGATATGCGCTAACCGCGATTATTTTCCTGCGTACGTCACAAAGCTGTCCACGCGGGAACTCCCCGCGCATGACATGTCTTGACTCGGTGGCGCCGCTTCGCTGCCGGGCCCGTCTCATGGCCGGCGTGCTGCGGCTCAGTGAGCCTTGAGCATGCCCTTACCCCGGCTGGGCGACCGGCAGGCGCGGCTCTCCGAGTTCTGCGTGGAGGACGACCAGTCGCTGTGCTCGGTGGACCTGGGCGGCGACAACACGTACCGGCTGGTGGGCGTCGTCAGCCACTACGGCGGCGCCACCCACTCGGGCCACTACGTGTCGGACGTGTACAGCGTCGGCCGCGACCGCTGGTACCACTACGACGACCGGCGCGTCAGCTGCGTCGACGAGGCGGACGTGCTGGGCGACGGACACCAGCGCAACGGATACATCTTCTTCTACATGCACAAGTAGGCACGGCGCGGGCGGGACCAGGATGAGATGGTGTGTGGTGTAGGGTATGTCTGTTGTTCAACTGCGAGGTCTAAGTGCTTCGGGTGTGGGCTGCTCGGGATCAGTGGACCATCCTCCCTATTTTCAGACGTGTTGTCTAAGTAGTGAACAGGTAGGGTGCTGCATTTATAATTTGGCGTAAGGATAACGCTGCGCGCAAGCAAGTGCAGCCAGTGGTTAGGTTGCGGCGAGAGAGTTCAGGTTTGCGTGGTCACATGTGCGCCAAGACCGGCGATGTACCCGGGCGGTGGTATGCCGCGGTCGCCTGCTGCTGGCCCTTCTGACGCCGCGCCTGTCGCCCCCGCTGGCCCGCCTAACGCCGCGCCTCTCGTCCCGGCAGGGACCTGTGCAGCCAGGTGGTGAGCGCCGAGGAGGGCGCGGCTCCCTGAGGCCGTCCTGCCGACAGCAGTCCGTCGTCAGCCGCGCCGGCAGCCGCGCCCGTGCCGGCGAGGCCGTGTACATAGTGTATAGGCGGCGCCAGGTGTCGCCGCTGCGCGGCCTGCGCCCCGCGCCCCGATCTGTTCCTGTTTAGTGTGAGCTCGTGGCTCCCGGGTGCTGCGCCACCGCTGTACAAAGGACAATCGCCGTGCATTCCGGGGTGGTGTTTGGCCGCGCGCCGGCCGCCCCCTCCGACCCGAACCGCATCCGCTGTCCCCGCGCCGGGACGCCCACAAATCGAGACACTGTACCTGAGCGCTGGCCACAACCGGCTGCCGTCCCCCGGCACGCGCCGGCGAGCGGCCGGCGCCAGACACTCGCGGAGCCGCCCGATTTCGCTACATTTTTACCAGGCTTGTGCCTCCGCACACGTTTGTGTCTCACGTCAGGGTACAGGATGCAGGAAAAATATACGTTTTGTGCATGCCGGTATGTTGCGACCTGTAATCAGGACGTGCAGTTCTGGTGAAATGTTGTGTGCCAGTAACGGAATACCCGGAGCTCTGGCATGGTTTGAGTTCGTGGATGCAACATGGTTGGGTCTCAAGACCTGAGCTGCTGGTGCCGCGTGTCGGTCTGGGGGTGCAGAAGACGGACGCCTATAGTGTAGGAAGGTGTCACCCAGCACCGTGTCAGGGTGCTGAGCTGGTGGCCTGGCTGTCTTCGCGTACGGCCAGTGGCTAGTGGTTGGGAGAAAGGCCGCATCATTATTCCAGAGCCTGGCCGCCGCCCGGTGCCAGTTCTTAGATCGGGCAGAGTTGCCCTGGGAACAGTTTGACCCCGAATCGTCATTCGGGCGATCCGACCCGCGCCTGCCGCCGGACCCCCGCTTAATGAGGCAACCTCGCTGGTCCGGCCGCCTCATCTTATACTTTGTGGGGTGTGGTGGATGTCCGCACTGGGTGCGTTTAGGTGCCGGGTTTGGAAATCCCTGGTCAACCCTTGCGATAAGTGGGGACTTACTCGTATAACATCCGCTCTCGGGACCACGTCTCTCTCTCTCTCTCTCTCTCCTCTTCTCTCTCTCTCTCTCTCCTCTCTATTCCTCTCTCTTCGGTGGGGTTTTCGCATGCGTTAGGTTCGCGACAGGGCAGTTCTACGCAAGCGCTTTTTTAAAATAGGACTCGAAACTTGCCCTGTTAGGTTACGACATTGCTCCCCTGCGGTTAGCGCAATGGGGGAGCTTCGTAAAGATTGGGGGGGGGGGGGGGTGAGTAAACCCATGTTTGTTAAAGGAGAGGTCCCTGCATGTCTTCTATTCCTGTCCATGCATTCAGCATGAGTTGCTTTTAATTTCGGGGGGTGCCACATCGCCGGATTGCTTTACCCAATGGTGGGGACGCGGGACGACGGCCGTGTTTGGGAGCCGTGGCCCCTCCAACTCTCGCAGCGTGCGCGTGCTTCGGCTGCGTCACGTGCTATCATGCGCAGTGTCTTCACAAAGTATGGCTCCAAGGACAAGATGTACTAAATTGCACCCACGCCAAGGCGCTTATCTGGCCGAGTGCTTGCACACAGAAATTTGGGAGAAGTTCTGGGAAGTGGGAGAGTTCCGAGACAAATTGTCTGAACGCCGGCTGGACCGCTACAACGCTGTACGCCTGCCTCGAGTTTGTTTCGCTGAGGGGGCGTGGCGCGTAACCGGCGTTGCTAGGCAATATGAGAAGGGGTGATGGTGCAAGCGCGCGATCTGGTTTGTTGAGAAGGTCGCGCGAAGGTCGTCTGACAAAGCGCCGTCATTGCACGCGCGGGCTGATCTCGTAGTGCGCACGTGCTCTGGGTGCATCGCTCAGCCCTGCTCACAGTCTGCGGTCCGCACGAATAGTACTGATCCCCGGGCCAATCTGAGACGCCGCTCGTAGCTGACGTGAGCACAGGTAAGAGGCTTATGGCTGGCTTGGAGCGAGTCCTGTCCCGCGAATTTTGATTTGACATTGGATGATGTCGGTCAGAAACGTAACAACGGATTGGTGGGCCTGTAACATTGGGGCATGTGGGCGCATGCCTACATGGTTCGGATAATCAAAGATATCGTCGATGAGGGGCAAGTTCTGTGGGTGGAGTCTGTTTGATGAGAATCTGATATGTACTACATGCCTGGTATCAGCATACATATGTCAGCATCATGGCAATGAAATCACTGATCATGATCTCATGATGATCATCACTAACTGGTCAGTGGTCTCATGATATTCATCACCAACTGATGTTATGATCAGTGATGTGACGGTGGCAGTGGCAGTGAAGGAGATCCATTCAAGGAATGTTCAGGATTCACTAATATTTGTCAGTCATCTTTGCAGGAATGGGAAAGGTAGTTTGCAAAACATAGCCCTTCATTTGTCTTTGTTGTGGTGGTTGTCTGCTGCTTCACATGCCAGATGTGCATCTGCCATCAGAATTCATCTGTGGGCTTTTCTTCCAGGTTTGAAGTGACCACCAAACCAACAATCATCCCAAAGCATGATGGCTAAACCAATGGGTAGGTTCTGTGTCAGAGATAAGTGGATGGGGGTTACTCGTGTTATAGGGTCTGAGGTAGCTGGTTTCTTAAGCTCCTAATTTTCTTGGATTCTTTGCATGCAGCCTGCTCAGCATTATTCAACAACATCAATCTGGGGATTTCCATGAATTTAAGGTAATAGGTATGTAGTGAACATGATGAAATGATTAATTTAGATTACACAGCAAGTTTTCAAAGTATTTCACTAAATCTGTTTCAACTCTGTTAAAATAATCAAAATTCATGTACCTATGGTGTTTTCAGCCCTGCTCAGTGTGTCTGACAAGCATGGTCTGGTGGACTTTGCCCGCGGTCTGGTCGAGGCCGGCCTGCCACTGGTCGCCTCGGGCGGCACCGCCGCCGCCATCCGAGCTGCCGGCATTCCCGTGGAGGACGTGTCGACGGTGACGGGTGCGCCGGAGATGCTCGGCGGCCGGGTGAAGACGCTGCACCCGGCCATCCACGCCGGTACGTCACTGGAGTCTGGCTGCACTACTCTCGGAAATCCGTCAGCGGATGATAGCTCGAGATTTACTACATCAGGGGGGGGGGGCAGCTCGAGATTTACTACATCAGGGGGGGGGGGCCAGCTCGAGAATTTACTACATCAGGGGGGGGGGGGCCATCTCGAGATTTACTACATCAGGGGGGGGGGGGGGGTCAGCTCGAGATTTACTACATCAGGGCAGAGGGGGGGGGGTGGGGCCAGCTCGAGATTTACTACATCAGGGGGGGGGGGGCACGCTCGAATTTACTACATCAGGGGGGGGGGCGCAGCTCGAGATTTACTACATCAGGGGGGGGGGGGGGGGCAGCCTTCGAGATTTACTCACATCAGGGGTGGGGGGGCAGTGACAGCTCGAGATTTACTACATCAGGGTGGGGGGGGGGCAGCTCGAGATTTACTACATCAGGGGGGGGGGGGCAGCTCGAGATTTACTACATCAGGGGGGGGGGGGGCAGCTCGAGATTTACTACATCAGGGGGGGGGGCAGCTCGAGATTTACTACATCAGGGGGGGGAGGCAGCTCGAGATTTACTACATCAGGGGGGGGGGGGGCCAGCTCGAGATTTACTACATCAGGGGGGGGGCCAGCTCGAGATTTACTACATCAGGGGGGGGGGGCAGCTCGAGATTTACTACATCAGGGGGGGGGGGGGCAGCTCGAGATTACTACATCAGGGGGGGGGCAGCTCGAGATTTACTACATCAGGGGGGGGGGGGGGCAGCTCGAGATTTACTACATCAGGGGGGGGGGGGCAGCTCGAGATTTACTACATCAGGGGGGGGGGCAGCAGTCGAGATTTACTACATCAGGGGGGGGGGGAGCTCGAGATTTACTACATCAGGGGGGGGGGGGCAGCTCGAGATTTATACATCAGGGGGGGGGCAGCTCGAGATTTACTACATCAGGGGGGGGAGGCAGCTCGAGATTTACTACATCAGGGGGGGGGGGCAGCTCGAGATTTACTACATCAGGGGGGGGGGGGCAGCTCGAGATTTACTACATCAGGGGGGGGGGGGCAGCTCGAGATTTACTACATCAGGGGGGGGGGGCAGCTCGAGATTTACTACATCAGGGGGGGGGGGGGCAGCTCGAGATTTACTACATCAGGGGGGGGAGGCAGCTCGAGATTTACTACATCAGGGGGGGGGGAGCAGCTCGAGATTTACTACATCAGGGGGGGGGGGCAGCTCGAGATTTACTACATCAGGGGGGGGGGCAGCTCGAGATTTACTACATCAGGGGGGGGGGCAGCTCGAGATTTACTACATCAGGGGGGGGGGCAGCTCGAGATTTACTACATCAGGGGGGGGGGCAGCTCGAGATTTACTACATCAGGGGGGGGGGCAGCTCGAGATTTACTACATCAGGGGGGGGGCAGCTCGAGATTTACTACATCAGGGGGGGGGGGGGGGCATCTCGAGATTTACTACATCAGCGGGGGGGGGGCAGCTCGAGATTTACTACATCAGAGGGGGGGGGGAGGCATCTCGAGATTACTACATCAGAGGAGGGGGGGGGCAGCTCGAGATTTTACTACATCAGAGGGGGGGGGAGGCATCTCGAGATTTACTACGCCAGCGTGGGGCCAGTTAACATGGACGCAACGTTGCAGGAGCCGAATCCGAGCCTCGGGATTCCAAGTCCGGGGCATGCCGCTAATTTCTGCATCCCCCCACCCAGCCCCAGTCCATGAATTTTGCACGCCAGCACAAATGATTGGCACCGTATTCCACCGGGTAGGTAGTCAGTGGGTGGCGGCGGCCGCTCCGCCCGTTCTCGCGCGGCGCCGCGGGCCGCGAGCACTGTGAAGCAGCGGGTCCGCCCGGCAGGGAATCCTGAGCGACTGGAGCAGTCGGACCAGGCGACATGGCGGCGCAGGGCTTCCGCATGATCGGCGTCGTCGTTTGCAAACCTGTACCCGTTCGCGCAGGACGGTTGGCCAAGCCGGATGTGACGCTGCCGGAGGCGGTCGAGCAGATCGACATCGGTGAGTGGGGTGTTGTCGCGGCGTTCGTCACCCAGTTTTGACATGCAGCGATCGCAGTGGTGGCACGTGGTGATAAAGCAAGACTGGAGAGGGGGATGTACGGAAGTGTAGGTGTAGTTGTGTTGTGTTGAAGTTTTGTAAGTTGTTAGTTAAGCATGTACAAAACTGATGATAAACCCCGTGGAATGATGTTTCTCATTACTAAACCCCCATGTTTGGGAACCAGCAGGATACTTTTGAAAGGGCCAATAACGACAATTTGTGCTGACATTTCGTGAGAATTCATTGCTGCCTCTTCTATTTCTTGGGAGTCCCTGGTCCATCCTGTGATCGCTGTTTGTCGGGCTGATGGTCGTTTGTTGTTGATGCCGGACTGGATGCGTCCGGTGCATCCAGTCAGCCGCTGGATGACACGGTGCACTGTTCAGCGCGGTCCCCAGCCTTTGTATGGCCCTCCCTCACGCCGCACGAGCCGGGCCACGAGGCGCTCGCGCACGACCGCCGCCGGTATCACCCCCCCCCCCCTCTCCTCATCGGCGCAGGGGGCGTGACGCTGCTGCGCGCCGCCGCCAAGAACCACGCGCGGGTCACGGTCGTCTGCGACCCGGCCGACTACGGCGCCGTGCTGGCCGAGATGCGAGCGTCGGAGGCGACCGACACCTCGCTCCAGACCAGGTCTGTGCGCGCAGCGGCCGGCCGGCCGGGGCGGAACGCTGTGACAGCGGCTGGGCGGAGAGCTCTCGGTGAATGAGCGTCGCTGGCAGGTGCCGCTGGGCGCTCACGCGGGGCACTCCGTCATGAAACGCATGGGAACTGCGCTTATGCTGGCACGGTTTGAATACCGCTCCAGTATCCGACAGCGCCTTGCGTCAGCACGCGCCACCCAGCCGAGCCTCGTCTGGTGAAGGAGCGGCTAACGTTGTGTTCTGCTGCGGACTGGCGAGCGGCGCGCCGGGCACGTCCTGAGCGGGTTCTGGCGCGGGCCTGCACCGGACGCTACGGTCGTTAGGACGCAGCCGCGGATGGGACGCACACGGATGTTGTCATGGCTCCAGCCAGGGGCGGGTCCAGAATGCCGCCTTGTGGGATAAGGCCAGCTTGGAGAAAGAATTGCTCAGAAAGGTGTCTGGATTTTCACAAGCTTACTGGTTTTCTTTCCATTTACCTCAAGGAGAAGTGCGTCACAAACTTTCGGTCGAAAAAATGTTTGGATTATCTTCACCCCGCGGTTCCGCCCGTCCTGTCAGAGTGAGAGGCAGGCGACCTATATGACCTCAGCAGCCGAGTGCGTCGTGAAGCCCCAATGGCACACACCGATTGTCTTCAGAGTACATAAATCCGTTTTGTTTGCCCGAGTTTGGCGATTTTGAGGTGAAGCCGTAGCCTGGTCGCCCCCCCCCCCTTTCCCCCTGAATTCACCCTCGCTCCCAGCGGAGTGCATCATTAATGTTCATGCTCGCGTCGCCTGGACTCACCAATTTCATGGAAACTGCTGGTTCCTTAGAAATTCGCGGTATTGTCGTCCCTACTTGATTTCATACTTGGCCCTGAAACCCAGTAGTGTGCGTGCGTGCGATCGTGTTACTTTTTTTAAGCGTTCTGCACCACCGGTCAGTTGAGTCGCCTGTAAAAATATAGGTGTTAAGGTTTAAACTGTTGTGTTTACGGCAAATGAGTATTTAACGCTATGTTGGAAGTGTTGCAACATAACGCTCAAGTGTTAAAAGGAATGTTCCACATTTGATGGCCAGCATCAGACGCGTGGAAAATGATTTATTGTAGCTCTCAGTGAGCTCGGAAGGCTAAGAAAACTTCTTACATAACGACATTTCACATCATTGATATGCTCCAAATTACGTCATCATTGGTGACGTCATGCATACGCGTAAGGCGGGCGGATGTGCCGCCCGACGGCGACAGCGGCCCAGCGGCACAGCAGGGAGGTGGCGGATGGCAAACGGAACTGCAAGGCCGAAAAGTGCGCTGATGCACCTGGGCCTCGGTTCTCGACCTTTGGTCGGCTGGCTTGAGCCTGCGTCTCCGCCGAGCGCACTGGAGTGGCCCCGTGGTTGACTGCGGGTGGCTGGAGGACTTTTTAGTCATTAACGTTTACAGATACGTGATGTAGAGTCTTTACGTCACCTTTTCTCCGCACGAGCAATAGAAATAATGATACGCTCAGGAGGGTTACGTTACGGTACATAAGTGTGCCACCTTGTCAACCCTGAACCTTGCTTAGTGGGTTCTTTAACGTGCAGCTTGGTAGGAACCGCTTCACAAGGGAGGAAGGGATAAGAGTGAGGAGTGTGAGTAGGCCTGGGTTGTTTGTGTGTGTGTGTGCGTGTAAGTGAGTGTATGAGAGCGTGATTGAGTGGAGGGCGGGTTCAGGTGCGGGTGTAGGTGTGTGCGCGTGTGCGTGTGACCCAGAGTTTCCCTGCTAGTTGTGTGCCAGTCCTGTACTTGGAGAGTCGATCGAGCAGCTCCGGCTATTCGCCACCGAGGGACGTTGGCGGAGCGAGCCGCACGTTCGTTAACTCGGGGGAGGGGATGCTGGTGCCCTTCAATCTGTTTTTGCATCCTAACAGAGTGCTGTACGTTCAGTGAGGTGTGACAAGCGTCTCAGCCAGGCGGTGTCCGAGTTTTAGTTTCGAGAACTGGTGCCGCGAACCTGGTGAAACCGAGTCTGAGTCCAGTTGGCAGGGCGTCTTATGGCGGCAGTTTGGGCGACTGGACCGCGTGACGAGTGTTGGCTTGATGCAGTTGTTTTGCGGTCGCCTTCTGAGACACTGAGGGTATTGGTGCAGTTCGCACACCCAGCCGAAAATTTCTCTCGCGTTTCTCTCACTCGGAATCAACGTAACTGTTGCCAAGTGGACTTCAAGATATTTGAAGTTGTTTTACTCACTTTGTTTCTTTCTGCTAATCCGAAGGTAACTTAAGGTTTTTTTTTTCAACGGGAGCGGCCCTTGCCATGCATTGCACTGGAGCCGAGCTGTGCATATCTGCTTGACTTAACAGCATGTGTGATCGCACAAGCCACTCACTGCCGTCCATCTCATTGGCCGTGCATCGCACTGAGCTGGGAGCTCTGAGCGTCCTCTCGCGGTGGCGGCGCTGCGGTCGTCGCTAGAGGCGGCCAGCTCGTGCCCCAGCGTCGCTCGTCACCGGTGGCTATGTCCGACAGAGAGCGCCTGGCGCTGAAGGCGTTCCTGCACACGGCCGGCTACGACGAGACCATCGCGAGCTACCTGTGCCAGCAGCTGCCGGATCCGCAGCGCGCCCTCACGCTCCGCTACGGCATGAACCCGCACCAGAAGCCGGCCTTCATCTTCAGACCGGACGGCCAGCTGCCGCTGACGGGTGAGCGGCGCGCCGGCACGTGTCGGGCCCGGGCCGGCGGTGACGCGCTGGCCGTGTCGGGCCCGGGCTGGCAGTGACGCACTGGCTGCGGGCCCTCGCCTCGGATGCTGCGGGCCCGCGGGGAGCCAGGGGAGCCTGCTGGTGAGGGGGGCCGCTTGGATCCGTCCACAGGCGTTGGGAGCCAGTGGTCCGTCACACGGACGCGGCGCCGGGCGGAAGGGACCAGTCACCTGCCACCCAGACCCCGCCGCGGAGCGGATAAGAGTCCCGTCTCTCGGACCCGTTTGCTAGCGTAGCGGATTTTGGGACGCGGCTCGGACCAATCTCCGAGCGGGACTGGTCGTAAGCTGAATTCTTGTGGTAGATGGCTGAAAGTGTAACGGTATTGCAGCTGGGATTGGTGGCGAACACTGGCACTGTAACGGGCGACCTCGTTTTCAACGCTCTTCGCGCCAAAAACGTAGAGAATCGGCATTTCGTGACGCATTCTGAGCTATGCGCGCACCAGATCTCCTTATTCATTGTTTCTGGAGGTGGAAGTGCGGAGGACGTGGAATTTAACAGTGCCTGTTGCTTTCGATAAGATCACTCGAAGTCACGGTCGGAGTTAGTTCAATGTTGAAATTAACTTGAAATCGGAACGTTTTATGGCAGTGATGTTTTAACAACTTAGGATGAATTGGAACCAGCAAAACCATCGTAAACCTTTCGCTTTGCACCCGTGTTATCGGAACCAAGAATGTTTTAAGTGCAATGTCAGGGAAGGTCGCGACATGACTCCCAGACGCCATATTGCGCTTGCACACCATTGCTGCCTTACCCTGACTCTATCATCTTCAGTCTGTGTACATATGAAAACCACGTGGGGTGAGCAAAAATTGGGTTTTAACCTGGACTGGCCCGGCTTGGCAGGCGGTACACGAGCGCCTGGCCTGTGTCGGTCGCGTGTCGGCCGCGTGCGGCTGTGTGCGTGTACCCTGCCGGTACATCAGCGCTCTGCCAGGTGTTCATGGTCACCCTCGCTGAGCCCGTGTACGGTTGTGTGCGTATACCCTGCCTGTACATCAGTACTCTGTCAGGTGTTCGTGGTCACCCTCGCTGAGCCCGTGTACGGTTGTGTGCGTGTACCCTGCCTGTACATCAGTACTCTGTCAGGTGTTCGTGGTCACCCTCGCTGAGCCCGTGCTCTGCCTGCGTCTGCCGCAGTGCTAAACGGCTCGCCCGGCTTCATCAATCTGCTGGACGCACTGAACGGGTTCCAACTGGTGCGCGAGCTGACGACTGCGCTGGCGCTCCCGGCGGCCGCCTCCTTCAAGCATGTCAGTCCAGCCGGCGCCGCTGTCGGCCTGCCGCTCTCCGAGGTCGAGGTCAGTGCCGGCTGAAGCCGCTGTCGGTCTGCCGCTCTCCTAGGTCGAGGTCCAGTGCCGGCTGGTGCTCGCTGAGGTTGTAAAGGCCGATTTCTTTTTCACTCACGTTCTTCTCAAAGCTGGGGCAGGTTGAAGCTTTCATGGCTTGATAGGAAACTACACGGCTGCCAAAGGGATTGTTTGGCTGCTAGTGTTGGCCATTTGCCTGCTAGAGCCAGCTGCCGTGAAGCGGGCGTTAATAGAGGCTATCGGAGAACTGTTTTATTGATGAGAGTTATTAAGCAAGTTTCCGCCAGTTCCAAAATAAGATTCTTTGTAATATGTTTCATTTTCGTTTCATTTCGTCGTCTTGTACTAATTTGTTGGGGCTGCCTCCTGATTTACCCGTCCATGGCGGGGTGGGCGAGCTGTGCACTCTCGACCCACCGATGCGGGCAGTGCACTCTCGGCCCTCCGATGCTGGCAGCTGCCGTCCGTTCCGTCGTGTGAATCCGATCACCGCGCCCCGTTGCAGGCCCAGGTGAACATGGTGTCGGACCTGACCGAGACGCTGACGCCGCTGGCAGCCGCGTACGCCCGGGCGCGCGGCGCCGACCGCATGTCCTCGTTCGGCGACTTCATCGCGCTCTCGGAGACGTGTGACCTGCCGACGGCGCGGGTCATCAGCAGGGAGGTGCGTGGTCATGGAGGTGTGGTACAGTCGCGGTGCCCGAGACCCGAGTAATTACCACGCTAATCACCACGCTTATGGTAGCAATGTTGCCTTGTTGGTGGTGCACTGACTTCGGGACATCGGCATCTGTTGGTTTGCTGTTTTCTGCGGCAGCCAGATGGCCGTGGTCTGTCTCAGCTGGGGTCAGCATGCGTGACCCATCTGACCCGTCACATGACCCGTCCGCACCACCGGGCAGGTCTCGGACGGCGTGATCGCACCCGGTTACACGGACGAGGCGCTCGAGGTCCTCAAGAAGAAGAAGGGCGGCAAGTACTGCGTGCTGCAGGTGAGGTGCCAGCACCGCGAGCTGACCCGCCTCCTCGCTCAACAGCACAAGCTGCTGAC
>NW_023596545.1:32618023-32780468 GCF_011947565.3 Pollicipes pollicipes
CAGTTCTTAGATCGGGCAGAGTTGCCCTGGGAACAGTTTGACCCCGAATCGTCATTCGGGCGATCCGGCCCGCGCCTGCCGCCGGACCCCCGCTTAATGAGACAACCTCGCTGGTCCGGCCGCTTCATCTTATACTCTGTGGGGTGTGGTGGATGTCCGCACTGGGTGCATTTAGGTGCCGGGTTCGGAAATCCCTGGTCCACCCTTGCGATAAGTGGGGACTTACTCGTATAACATCCGCTCTCGGGACCACGTCTCTCTCTCTCTCCTGTGGGATTTTTGCATGCGTTAGGTTCGCGACGGGGCAATTCTACACAAGCGCTTTAAAATATGACTCGCAACTTGCGATGTTAGGTTACGACATTTGCATCCCTGAGGTTAGCGCACATGGCGGAGCTTCGTGAAGATTGGGGGCGGGGGGGTGAGTAAACCCATGTTTGTAGAGAGGTCCCTGCATGTCTTCTATTTCCTGTCCAGTGCATTCAGCATGGGGTTGCTTTTGATTTCTGGGTTGACGTGCCAGATGCTATTACCCAATGGAGGGGACGCGGGACGACGGCTGTGTTTGGGAGCCGTGGCCCCTCCAACTCTCGCGGCGTGCGCGTGCTTCGGCTGCGTCACGTGCTATCATGCACAGTGTCTTCACAAAGTGTGGCTCCCAGGACAAGATGTACTAAGTTGCACCCACGCCAAGGCGCAGTATCTGGCCGAGCGCTTGCACACAGAAATTTGGGAGAAGTTCTGGGAAGTGGGAGAGTTCCGAGACAAATTGTCTGAATGCCGGCTGGACCGCTACAACGCTGTACGCCTGCCTCGAGTTTGTTTCGCTGAGGAGGCGTGGCGCGTAACCGGCGTTGCTAGGCAATATGAGAAGGGGTGATGGTGCAAGCGCGCGATCTGGTTTGTTGAGAAGGTCGCGCGAAGGTCGTCTGACAAAGCGCCGTCATTGCACGCGCGGACTGATCTCGTGGTGCGCACGTGCTCTGGGTGCATCGCTCAGCCCTGCTCACAGTCTGCGGTCCGCACGGATAGTATTGATCCCCGGGCCAGCCTGAGACGCCGCTCGTAGCTGACGTGAGCACAGGTAAGAGGCTTATGGCTGGCTTGGAGCGAGTCCTGTCCCGCGAATTTTGATTTGACATTGGATGATGTCGGTCAGAAACGTAACAACGGATTGGTGGGCCTGTAACATTGGGGCATGTGGGCGCATGCCTACATGGTTCGGATAATCAAAGATATCGTCGATGAGGGGCAAGGTCTGTGGGTGGAGTGTGTTTGATGAGAATCTGATATGTACTACATGCCTGGTATCAGCATACATATGTCAGCATCATGGCAATGAAATCACTGATCATGATCTCATGATGATCATCACTAACTGGTCAGTGGTCTCATGATATTCATCACCAACTGATCTTATGATCAGTGATGTGAAGGTGGCAGTGGCAGTGAAGGAGATTCATTCAAGGAATGTTCATGATTCACTAATATTTGTCAGTCATCTTTGCAGGAACGGGAAAGGTAGTTGCAAAACATAGCCCTTCATTTGTCTTTGTTGTGGTGGTTGTCTGCTGCTTCACATGCCAGATGTGCATCTGCCATCAGAATTCATCTGTGGGCTTTTCTTCCAGGTTTGAAGTGACCACCAAACCAACAATCATCCCAAAGCATGATGGCTAAACCAATGGGTAGGTTCTGTGTAGAGATAAATGGATGGGGGTTTACTCGTGTTATAGGGTCTGAGGTAGCTGGTTTCTTAAGCTCCTAATTTTCTTGGATTCTATGCATGCAGCCTGCTCAGCATTATTCAACAACATCAATCTGGGGATTTCCATGAATTTTAAGGTAATAGGTATGTAGTGAACATGATGAAATGATTAATTTAGATTACACAGCAAGTTTTCAAAGTATTTCACTAAATCTGTTTCAACTCTGTTAAAATAATCAAAATTCATGTACCTATGGTGTTTCAGCCCTGCTCAGTGGTCTGACAAGCATGGTCTGGTGGACTTTGCCCGTGGTCTGGCGAGGCCGGCCTGCCACTGGTCGCCTCGGGCGGCACCGCCGCCGCCATCCGAGCTGCCGGCATTCCCGTGGAGGACGTGTCGACGGTGACGGGTGCGCCGGAGATGCTCGGCGGCCGGGTGAAGACGCTGCACCCGGCCATCCACGCCGGTACGTCACTGGAGTCTGGCTACACTCTCGGAAATCCGTCAGCGGATGATAGCTCGAGATTTACTACTCACGGGGGGGGGCCAGCTCGAGATTTACTACATCAGGGGGGGGGGGGCAGCTCGAGATTACTCATCAGGGGGGGGGGGCAGCTCGAGATTTACTACATCAGGGGGGGGGAGGCAGCTCGAGATTACTACATCAGGGGGGGGGGCCAGCTCGAGATTTACTACATCAGGGGGGGGGGCCAGCTCGAGATTACTACATCAGGGGGGGGGCAGCTCGAGATTTACTACATCAGGGGGGGGGGGGCAGCTCGAGATTACTACATCAGGGGGGGGGGAGGCAGCTCGAGTTTACTACATCAGGGGGGGGGGGGGCCAGCTCGAGATTTAACATCAGGGGGGGGGGGAGGCAGCTCGAGATTTACTACATCAGGGGGGGGGGGCAGCTCGAGATTTACTACATCAGGGGGGGGGGGCAGCTCGAGATTTACTATCAGGGGGGGGGGCCAGCTCGAGATTTACTACATCAGGGGGGGGGGGGGGCAGCTCGAGATTTACTACATCAGGGGGGGGGGGGCCCAGCTCGAGATTTACTACATCAGGGGGGGGGGGCCAGCTCGAGATTTACTACATCAGGGGGGGGGGGCAGCTCGAGATTTACTACATCAGGGGGGGGGGAGGCATCTCGAGATTACTACATCAGGGGGGGGGGGCAGCTCGAGATTTATACATCAGGGGGGGGGCAGCTCGAGATTTACTACATCAGGGGGGGGGGGAGGCAGCTCGAGATTTACTACATCAGGGGGGGGGGCCCAGCTCGAGATTTACTACATCAGGGGGGGGGGCAGCTCGAGATTACACATCAGGGGGGGGGGGGAGGCATCTCGAGATTTACTACATCAGGGGGGGGGGGGCCAGCTCGAGATTTACTACATCAGGGGGGGGGGGAGGCAGCTCGAGATTTACTACATCAGGGGGGGGGCAGCTCGAGATTACTACATCAGGGGGGGGGGGGCAGCTCGAGATTTACTACATCAGGGGGGGGGGGGAGGCATCTCGAGATTTACTACATCAGCGGGGGGGGGGGCAGCTCGAGATTTACTACATCAGGGGGGGGGGCAGCTCGAGATTACTACATCAGGGGGGGGGGAGGCATCTCGAGATTTACTACATCAGGGGGGGAGGCATCTCGAGATTTACTACATCAGGGGGGGGGCAGCTCGAGATTTACTACATCAGGGGGGGGGAGGCATCTCGAGATTTACTACATCAGGGGGGGGGGGCAGCTCGAGATTTACTACATCAGGGGGGGGGGGGAGGCATCTCGAGATTTACTACATCAGGGGGGGGAGGCATCTCGAGATTTACTACATCAGGGGGGGGGGCAGCTCGAGATTTACTACATCAGGGGGGGGGCCAGCTCGAGATACTACATCAGGGGGGGGGGGCAGCTCGAGATTTACTACATCAGGGGGAGGCCATTCGAGATTTACTACATCAGGGGGGGGGGCAGCTCGAGATCTACTATCATCAGGGGGGGGGGGGGAGGCCTCTCGAGATTTTTACTACATCAGGTGGTGGAGGCTATCTCGAAGATTTACCTACATTCAGGGGGGGGGGGCAGCTCGAGATTTACTACATCAGGGGGGGGGGGCAGCTCGAGATTTACTACATCAGGGGGGGGGGCAGCTCGAGATTTACTACATCAGGGGGGGAGGCATCTCGAGATTTACTACATCAGGGGGGGGGGCAGCTCGAGATTTACTACAATCAGGGGGGGGGGGCAGCTCGAGATTTACTTCATCAGGGGGGGGGGCAGCTCGAGATTTACTACATCAGGGGGGGGGGCAGCTCGAGATTTACTACATCAGGGGGGGAGGCATCTCGAGATTTACTACGCCAGCGTGGGGCCAGTTAAACATGGACGCAACGTGCAGGAGCCGAATCCGAGCCTCGGGATTCCAAGTCCGGGGCATGCCGCTAATTTCTGCATCCCCCACCCAGCAGTCCATGAATTTTGCACGCCAGCACAAATGATTGGCACCGTATTCACCGGGGTAGTCAGTGGGTGGCGGCGGCCGCTCCGCCCGTTCTCGCGCGGCGCCGCGGGCCGCGAGCACTGTGAAGCAGCGGGTCCGCCCGGCAGGGATCCTGAGCCGACTGGAGCAGTCGGACCAGAGCGACATGGCGGCGCAGGGCTTCCGCATGATCGGCGTCGTCGTTTGCAACCTGTACCCGTTCGCGCAGACGGTGGCCAAGCCGGACGTGACGCTGCCGGAGGCGGTCGAGCAGATCGACATCGGTGAGTGGGGTGTGTCGCGGCGTTCGTCACCCAGTTTTGACATGCAGCGATGCAGTGGTGACACGTGGTGAAAGCAAGACTGGAGAGGGGGATGTACGGAAGTGTAGGTGTAGTTGTGTTGAAGTTTTGTAAGTTGTTAGTTAAGCATGTACAAAACTGATGATAAACCCCGTGGAATGATGTTTCTCATACTAAACCCCCATGTTTGGGAACCAGCAGGATACTTTTGAAAGGCCAATAACGACAATTTGTGCTGACATTCGTGAGAATTCATTGCTGCCTCTTCTATTTCTTGGGAGTCCCTGGTCCATCCTGTGATCGCTGTTTGTCGGGCTGATGGTCGTTGTTGTTGATGCCGGACTGGATGCGTCGGTGCATCCAGTTCAGCCGCTGGATGCACCGGTGCACTGTTCAGCGCGGTCCCCAGCCTTTGTATGGCCCTCCCTCACGCCGCCACGAGCCGGGCCACGAGCGCTCGCGCACGACCGCCGCCGGTATCACCCCCCCCCCCCCCTCTCCTCATCGGCGCAGGGGCGTGACGCTTGCTGCGCGCCGCCGCCAAGAACCACGCGCGGGTCACGGTCGTCTGCGACCCGGCCGACTACGGCGCCGTGCTGGCCGAGATGCGAGCGTCGGAGGCGACCGACACCTCGCTCCAGACCAGGTCTGTGCGCGCAGCGGCCGGCCGGCCGGGGCGGAACGCTGTGACAGCGGCTGGGCCGAGAGCTCTCGGTGAATGAGCGTCGCTGGCAGGTGCCGCTGGGCGCTCACGCGGGGCACTCCGTCATGAAACGCATGGGAACTGCGCTTATGCTGGCACGGTTTGAATACCGCTCCAGTATCCGACAGCGCCTTGCGTCAGCACGCGTTACCCAGCCGAGCCTCGTCTGGTGAAGGAGCGGCTAACGTTGTGTTCTGCTGCGGGACTGGCGAGCGGCGCGCCGGGCACGTCCTGAGCGGGTTCTGGCGCGGGCCTGCACCGGACGCTACGGTCGTTAGGACGCAGCCGCGGATGGGACGCACACGGATGTTGTCATGGCCTCCAGCCACGGGCGGGTCCAGAATGCCGCCTTGTTGGATAAGGCCAGCTTGGAGAAGAATTGCTCAGAAAGGTGTCTGGATTTTCACAAGCTTACTGGTTTTCTTTCTATTTGCCTCAAGGAGAAGTGCGTCACAAACTTTCGGTCGAAAAAAAATGTTTGGATTATCTTCACCCCGCGGTTCCGCCCGTCCTGTCAGAGTGAGAGGCAGGCGACCTATATGACCTCAGCAGAGCCGAGTGCGTCGTGAAGCCCCCAATGGCACACACCGATTGTCTCAGAGTACATAAATCCGTTTTGTTTGCCCCGATTTTGGCGATTTTGAGGTGAAGCCGTTAGCCTGGTCGCCCCCCCCCCCCTTTCCCCCTGAATTCACCCTCGCTCCAGCGGAGTGCATCATTAATGTTCATGCTCGCGTCGCCTGGACTCACCAATTTCATGGAAACTGCTGGTTCCTTAGAAATTCGCGGTATTGTCGTCCCTACTTGATTTCATACTTGGCCCTGAAACCCAGTAGTGTGCGTGCGTGCGATCGTGTTACTTTTTTTAAGCGTTCTGCCCCACCGGTCAGTTGAGTCGCCTGTAAAAATATAGGTGTTTAGGTTTAAACTGTTGTGTTTACGGCAAATGAGTATTTAACGTTATGTTGGAAGTGTTGCAACATAACGCTCAAGTGTTAAAAGGAATGTTCCACATTTGATGGCCAGCATCAGACACGCTGGAAAATGATTTATTGTAGCTCTCAGTGAGCTCGGAAGGCTAAGAAACTTCTCTACATAACGACATTTCACATCATTAATATGCTCCAAATTACGTCATCATTTGGTGACGTCATGCATACGCGTAAGGCGGGCGGATGTGCCGCCCGACGGCGACAGCGGCCCAGCGGCACAGCAGGGAGGTGGCGGATGGCAAACGGAACTGCAAGGCCGAAAAGTGCGCTGATGCACCTGGGCCTCGGTTCTCGACCTTTGGTCGGCTGGCTTGAGCCTGCGTCTCCGCCGAGCGCACTGGAGTGGCCCCGTGGTTGACTGCGGGTGGCTGGAGGACTGTTCTTAGTCATTAACGTTTACAGATACGTGATGTAGAGTCTTTACGTCACCTTTTTCTCCGCACGAGCAATAGAAATAATGATACGCTCAGGAGGGTTACGTTACGGTACATAAGTTTGCCACCTTGTCAACCCTGAACCTTGCTTAGTGGGTTCTTTAACGTGCAGCTTGGTAGGAACCGCTTCACAAGGGAGGAAGGGATAAGAGTGAGGAGTGTGAGTAGGCCTTGGTTGTTTGTGTGTGTGTGCGTGTAAGTGAGTGTATGAGAGCGTGATTGAGTGGAGGGCGGGTTCAGGTGCGGGTGTAGGTGTGTGCGCGTGTGCGTGTGACCCAGAGTTTCCTTGCTAGTTGTGTGCCAGTCCAGTACTTGGAGAGTCGACCGAGCAGCTCCGGCTATTCGCCACCGAGGGACGTTGGCGGGGTGAGCCGCACGTTTGTTAACTCGGGGGGAGGGGGTGCTGGTGCCCTTCAATCTGTTCTTGCATCCTAACAGAGTGCTGTACGTTCAGCGAAGTGTGACAAGCGTCTCAGCCAGGCGGTGTCCGAGTGTTAGTTTCGAGAACTGGTGCCGCAAACTGGGGAAACCGAGTCCGAGTCCAGTTGGCAAGGCGTCTTATGGCGGCAGTTTGGGCGACTGGACCGCGTGACGAGTGTTGGCTTGATGCAGTTGTTTTGCGGTCGCCTTCTGAGACACTGATTGGTGCAGTTCGCACACACAGCCGAAAATTTCTCTCGCGTTTCTCTCACTAGGAATCAACGTAACTGTTGCCAAGTGGACTTCAAGATATTTGAAGTTGTTTTACTCACTTTGTTTCTTTCTGCTAATCCGAAGGTAACTTAAGGTTTTTTTTTTAACGGGAGCGGCCCTTGCCATGCATTGCACTGGAGCCGAGCTGTGCATATCTGCTTGACTTAACAGCATGTGTGATCGCACAAGCCACTCACTGCCGTCCATCTCATTGGCCGTGCATCGCACTGAGCTGGGAGCTCTGAGCGTCCTCTCGCGGTGGCGGCGCTGCGGTCGTCGCTAGAGGCGGCCAGCTCGTGCCCCAGCGTCGCTCGTCACCGGTGGCTATGTCCGACAGAGAGCGCCTGGCGCTGAAGGCGTTCCTGCACACGGCCGGCTACGACGAGACCATCGCGAGCTACCTGTGCCAGCAGCTGCCGGATCCGCAGCGCGCCCTCACGCTCCGCTACGGCATGAACCCGCACCAGAAGCCGGCCTTCATCTTCAGACCGGACGGCCAGCTGCCGCTGACGGGTGAGCGGCGCGCCGGCACGTGTCGGGCCCGGGCCGGCGGTGACGCGCTGGCCGTGTCGGGTCCGGGCCGGCGGTGACGCGCTGGCCGTGTCGGGCCCGGGCTGGCAGTGACGCGCTGGCCGTGTCGGGCCCGGACTGGCAGTGACGCGCTGGCCGTGCCGGGCCCGGACTGGCAGTGACGCGCTGGCCGTGTCGGGCCCGGGCTGGCAGTGACGCGCTGGCCGTGTCGGGCCCGGGCTGGCAGTGACGCGCTGGCGGCGGACCCTCACCTCGGATGCTGCGGGCCCGCGGGGGGCCAGGGGAGCCTGCTGGTGAGGGGGGGCCGCTCGGATCCGTCCCCAGGCGGTGGGGGTCAGCGGTCTGTCACGTGGACACGGCGCCGGGCGGAAGGGGACCAGTCACCTGCCACCCGGACCCTCCGGGGAGCGGATTAGAGTCCCATCTTTCGGACCCGTCTGCGAGCGTAGCGGATTTTGAGACGCGACTCGGACCAACCTCCGAGCGGGACTGGTCGTAAGCTGAATGTTTGTGGTAGATGGTTGAAAGTGTAATTGCATTGCGGCTTGGATTGGTGGAGAGCATTGGTACTGTCACGGAAGAGCTTTGAAAACGCGAAGAGCTTGTTTTCAAAGCTCTTCGCGCCAAAGACGTGGAAAATCGGCGTTTCGTGACGCATTCTGAGCTATGCGCGCACTAGATCTCCTTGTCCATTGTTTCTGGAGGTGGAAGGACGTAGGACGTGAAATTTAACAGTGCTTATTGCTTTAGATAAGATCACTCGAAGTCAAGGTCGCAGTTAGCTCAATCTTGAAATTAAACTGAAATCGGAACGTTTTATGGCACTGATGTTTCAATAACTTAGGATGAATTGGAACCAGCAAAACCATTGTAAACCTTTCGCTTTGCACCCCTGTTGTCGTAAATACGAATGGTTTAAGCGCAATGTCATGGAATATCGTGGCATAACCCCAGACGTCATGTTGCCCTTGTACACCATTGCTGCCTCACCCTGACTATCACCTTCAGTCTGTGGACGTATGAAAACCACGTAGGGTGAGCAAAAGTTGGGTTTTAACCTGGACTGGCCCGGCTTGGCAGGCGGTACACGAGCGCCTGGCCTGTGTCGGTCGCGTGTCGGCCGCGTGCGGCTGTGTGCGTGTACCCTGCCGGTACATCAGCGCTCTGTCAGGTGTTCGTGGTTACCCTCGCTGAGCCCATGTACGGCTGTGCGCCTGTACCCTGCCGGCACATAAGTGCTCTGTCAGGTGTTCGTGGTCACCCTCGCTGAGCCCATGTAACGGCTGTATGCCTGCACCCTGCCGGTACATCAGTGCTCCGTCAGGTGTTCGTGGTCACCCTCGCTGAGTCCGTGCTCTGCCTGCGTCTGCCGCAGTGCTAAACGGCTCGCCCGGCTTCATCAATCTGCTGGACGCACTGAACGGGTTCCAACTGGTGCGCGAGCTGACGACTGCGCTGGCGCTCCCGGCGGCCGCCTCCTTCAAGCATGTCAGTCCAGCCGGCGCCGCTGTCGGCCTGCCGCTCTCCGAGGTCGAGGTCAGTGCCGGCTGAAGCCGCTGTCGGTCTGCCGCTCTCCTAGGTCGAGGTCCAGTGCCGGCTGGTGCTCGCTGAGGTTGTAAAGGCCGATTTCTTTTTCACTCACGTTCTTCTCAAAGCTGGGGCAGGTTGAAGCTTTCATGGCTTGATAGGAAACTACACGGCTGCCAAAGGGATTGTTTGGCTGCTAGTGTTGGCCATTTGCCTGCTAGAGCCAGCTGCCGTGAAGCGGGCGTTAATAGAGGCTATCGGAGAACTGTTTTATTGATGAGAGTTATTAAGCAAGTTTCGGCCAGTTCCAAAATAAGATTCTTTGTAATATGTTTCATTTTCGTTTCATTTCGTCGTCTTGTACTAATTTGTTGGGGCTGCCTCCTGATTTACCCGTCCATGGCGGGGTGGGCGAGCTGTGCACTCTCGACCCACCGATGCGGGCAGTGCACTCTCGGCCCTCCGATGCTGGCAGCTGCCGTCCGTTCCGTCGTGTGAATCCGATCACCGCGCCCCGTTGCAGGCCCAGGTGAACATGGTGTCGGACCTGACCGAGACGCTGACGCCGCTGGCAGCCGCGTACGCCCGGGCGCGCGGCGCCGACCGCATGTCCTCGTTCGGCGACTTCATCGCGCTCTCGGAGACGTGTGACCTGCCGACGGCGCGGGTCATCAGCAGGGAGGTGCGTGGTCATGGAGGTGTGGTACAGTCGCGGTGCCCGAGACCCGAGTAATTACCACGCTAATCACCACGCTTATGGTAGCAATGTTGCCTTGTTGGTGGTGCACTGACTTCGGGACATCGGCATCTGTTGGTTTGCTGTTTTCTGCGGCAGCCAGATGGCCGTGGTCTGTCTCAGCTGGGGTCAGCATGCGTGACCCATCTGACCCGTCACATGACCCGTCCGCACCACCGGGCAGGTCTCGGACGGCGTGATCGCACCCGGTTACACGGACGAGGCGCTCGAGGTCCTCAAGAAGAAGAAGGGCGGCAAGTACTGCGTGCTGCAGGTGAGGTGCCAGCACCGCGAGCTGACCCGCCTCCTCGCTCAACAGCACAAGCTGCTGACACTGGGCAAGGCGTCGGCTTCTGAGCCTGTGCCTTGTCGGGGCCTGATAGGGCTCCAATATAATCCCTTTGTAATCATGCCCATGTTCAAACGCACTTTGGTGGTGGGGTTCGGGTGCTCACAACTGCCCGTGCTCAGTATGCATGACGAGCAAAAAGCCACCCATCGTGTACAACACAATTCGAAATCTGAGACAATAATAATTGCCTTATTCCTTCTCGAATAACCAGGAGGAAAAGACAGAGAGATAGAGGTGCATTCATATTTCGGCCACATGCCTGCTACTGCTCATGCCTGGAGCTGCTCATAACCGTTTTGCCGGAGGCACGGAACCGAAAAATTAAATACCTCTCCAATCTCTTGGTTATTCGACGGGGAATAAGGCTATGAGTACTGTCAAATGGAGGTGTCGCGTTCTTCGCAGCTGCAATGAACCACTTTCATTTATAAATGTATCAAGCTGCAAAACCCAGTTGGCTGACTCTCCCTGCCGCCATGTGGTATGCTTGCACGGAGCAGGGGGGCGGCGCACAGCAACCCAACACATCCCATATCTTACCACACATGGCACGCTGCGTAGCCAGTTCTCCCAGCGCCGTTGCCCCGATGCCGGGGGACGAGGCGGCAGGTTGTCCTGCGCCATGCAGGCGTCTAGCCACGCGCCGCTCGGCTGCAGGGAAGGCTGCTTCCGAGGGAGAAGCGCCGTGGCAACGGAGGGGGCCGCAGGACACTGCGCAGGGCTGATTTTGTGTCATGGATCTAAACATCTGACGCCGCTGGCTCTGTCGGTGGAGATCCACGCCACGGACATGCACGGCTGAAAACGTCTTGCCATTGCGTGCATTCCGGACAGCCCACAGATACGTGTTCGTCCCGTTCATTTGCTTCTGTCCTTTCACGTCACCTGATGTGTCGCATGCGTTCCTACGCAGGCGACACGTCATGCACCTTAACGCCACTGCACCGGAGCCTGTCAAACGTGGCCTGAAGCTGACACACGCACAGGTCTGGGGCTGGCGCCCTTTACCCAACCGCAGAATTGTGTGACGGTTGTCCGCTAGAGAGTACGGCGGCTTGCGTTGAGAACGAATGTGAATTTATTGCGGAACGGTCCTGCGCTTATGTTGCTCACACCTTTGCCAGGGTATCGTAATATTAAATCTAGGTGGCACGGGTCTGGAACGGGGATCTCTTCCACCTCATTCGTATGCGGATGCACGAAATCTCGCGTCTTCTTCGTTGCCAGCTTCACTTCTCGACTGGCCTTGCGATACCTGTCGCGAAAGTCAACACTGCTGGTCTGGTGACCCCAGGCCTTAACTCCAGTCGCTGCGGGACGGCGCCCGTCTGGCTGGGCGTGTCTCCCCGCTACGTCCGCCCAGCCGCGCTCAGCGGCACAGCATGGTGCGCTTGACGTTGTTGCGCAGCAAGGCGGCGCGGCAGGCGTGCAGCTGCGGGCTGAAGGCGCACGTCACCAGCACGGCCACGGCGTACGCCAGGCTGAGCGGCTCGTCGTACTCGGGCAGCCGGCCGACGGCCAGCAGCAGCGCCGCCAGCGGACCGTACACCAGGCCGTACAGCAGGCACAGCGTCAGGCCGGCGCGGCCCACCGCGCGCCGCGTGGCGGCCGCCAGCGGGCCGGCGGCGGCGGGCGGCGGCCGCCGCGCGCCGCCGCGCCACGCGCCCGGTCGGCGCCGCTGCCGCCGCGGCGCCGGCGCCGCCGTCGGCGCCGCCCGGCATGGCTCCGGCGAGGCTGGCACGACGCGGGTGGTGCGCTGGCTGCGCGCGCGGCGCGAGCGCAGCTGCCTTGGTCGCCGCGGCGTGGAGCCGACCGACGGCGGTGCTGACGCGTCGCCCAGGTAGCCGTCCGGCTGCAGCGCCGCCGGGTCCAGCAGCAGCGGGCTGGAGCGGCGCTGGCGGCCGGCTCGCCTCTGCGGTCTGAGCTCCCCGCCCGACGCGCCAGCCGACCCGCTGGAGGCCGCCCGGGGACGGACGGCAGCGCGCGGCGGCGGTGGGGAGGCGCTGGGCGGGGCGGCGGCGCCCGTCCCGTTGCGCTCCAGCTTGCTCCGGCCCGCCGCGCGCCCAGGTACGGGCCTCTCCTCGCCGTCAACACCGACTGTTCCGTCCCGACAGCCGCCGCCGGTCGGCGCGGACTCGCTCCCGCCGCCGTCGCCGCACGATGCGCAGTGACAGGCCGCCGTCCGGCTGCGGCGCCGGTCCGCGCAGCCCTCACCGGACGCCGTCTTGTCTGGTTCACTGACGCCGTTGTCGCCGGCCGCCGGTCCGCGCCGGCGGCCGCGATCACAGCCGGTGTCGCACTCGCCGGAGGCCGCCGCGCCCGTCGCGGGGCGCGGCCGGCCGTCGGCGGCGGCGCCTGACCCGTCGCCAGCCTGCGGGCGGGGCGAGTGCACAGACGGTCGGCGCCGGTCGTCGCGACGTCGGCCGTCGGGGAACAGCCGCCGCTCAGCGTCCCGTTCCGCTCGCGGCTCGCGCAGGGCGTGCGTCGCCGCGATGGTCGCCCGGCGTCTTCTGGAGGGGGGCACGGCGACTCCGACGCCCGAGGTCGACTCGGCTTCGGATCCCGAGTCGCGCTCATCACTCACGCCGTTGGAAACGACCAGCGTCGTCGTGGGTGGTCCCTCTCGGCGCCGCGGCACGAGCGGCCCCTCCTCTCCCGATTTCTGCCGGCAGTTGCCTTCTTGGACAGCGCCAGCGACGGACAGTGAACTCGTCGCTGGCCGCTGGTCGCGCAGAACGGCTGGCTGAGCGACTTCGGACGCGGTCCGGGTCTGGCCGGCGCTATCCGTCGCGGCCGGACTGGGCGGCGGCGTGTGGAACGCCTGCACGGCGATGTGTGGCCGACGGCGCGCCCTCTGGCGGCGAGCGGCGCCGCTCAGCTGGCGCCAGACGAGCGCGGCGCTGCCGACAACCGCCGCCAGCCCAGCCGCGTAGCAGGCCAGCAGCAGCGGCGCCAGATCGGGCAATGGTCGCCGCCGCGGCCGGCCGGCCGGCAGCGTGAGCAGCAGCACGCCACCTGCCGGCCGCCACCCAGACCAGCAGCAGCGCTGCGGCCGCGACTGCCCGCGCCTGCGCTGTCGCTGCCGCCGGCCGGCAGTGGCGCCGCCAGCGCAGTAGCGACACTAGCACGACGCTGGCCAGCGACGGGCCGGCGTGCAGTAGGCAGAGCGCGCGGAAACAGGCGGCCGGCAGCCGGCCGGCCAGCAGCAGCGGCGCGCCGGCCAGCAGCGAGCCGACCAGGTCGGCCACTGCGTGATTGATGTGTACCCCCAGCTCGGTCGCGTCCCGCCCCCGGTGGCGCAGCGCCGACGCGGCCAGCGCACCGTTGCCCACCAGCGAGGCGGCCAGCGCCGGCAGCAGAACGGCCAGCAGCGCCGCCGGCAGCCGGCCGGCCGCCGCCGGCTCGGCGAGCGCTGCGCTGCCGGCCAGGGTGCCGCCGACGCTTGTCCCGGGAGCGCCCGATCGCACGTGCGCGGCTGGTTTGCACTCGGACTGGTCGAGCCGGCGGACGTCCAGCGTGTGTGTGCGCGCTCTTCGCTGTGGCCACGACGTGGGCGGACTATCTTGATGACGCGGCTAGTGCTGCAACACGACCTGGCCATCGGTGCCCACGGCACGCACCATCACTGAGCGAGACTGGCACCTGCACGGGCGGGCGGGCTGGGCGCCGAACGTCACTGGATCTCCGCGCCACGCCTCCACGTCTTCCCTTGCTAGTGACACACCGTCCGTGTCGACGAGCGCCTCCTGAAGGCTGCACAGGCGCTCCACCGTCACGTGCCGACCCAGTGCGGCGCCGCGTGCCGGAGCCGGCACCCGCACTCGTCACAGCATGGTCGCGCCTCCCGCACTGCGCGCGGCCAGCGCGTCGTCACGTTCGGCCGCTGCGTGCCGCCGTCCGCTCGCGTGTCACGACAGTCACGGCTGAGTCCAGCCGGCCTCTCACACACCTGTCGCACGCCAGAGCGGTGTGGCGCGCGCCAGAGCTACGCCGCATCTCCGCCGTTGCTAGGCAACGCTGGACGTCTCCGCGGCCAGGGGTGATTATCGGCCGCGGCCTCGATGCCGCCCGTCGGCACGGCGCGTCGGTGAAGTCCTGTGTGGACAATGTTCGATGACCCAAGTTTTGACGAGCCGTGCGGCGTCTGGTTTGTCGGTGTGTGATATTGCAGGACCTGGGGGCCGAAGAACAGCCCGTCATGTGGATTGGGGGTCATCACGCTTGTATTTATACTCTCACGTTAATTATCCTGCGGCCCAGTTCGGCGGGTGGATGTCGATATGATGTAAAATTAGGTCACAGTTATGAACAGAGGAATGTCCAATGTGAGATTTCCAGGGACGGCGTTGTCGATACAGTGACGTCACCGATAGCCGTTGATATCAGCTTTTTCGGGGACGTTTCCACGCGTGTCTGGCCTCTGGGTAAATAAAAGACGAAGACATTTTGATGTACCGCACAGCGGAGTACCACTCCTAGAGCGTTATTTCCATGCAACACCATTCTGCCTGTCCTAAAAGGGGATCTCTCCCGACCGCCTGCTCCCTGCTCCGAGTTCTGCGAAACGCCCTCAATTATGCACATCGAAGCCACGACCTACGAACGTTGCAACCAAGATTTAGCTAAAGAGGAGGCTAGGCAAATGTTCAGAGGGTTTCACGCTCCAGCACGCGATCCGTAGCGGCCTCAGCGGCGGCCTCAGAGGTGGTCTCGGAGGCGACCTCAGAGGCGGCCTCGGCGGTGGCCTCAGAGGCGGCATTAGCGGCAACTTTAAAGACGGCTTTAGAGGCGATTTCAGAGGCGGCCTTAGAGGTGGTCTCAGAGACAGACTCAGCGGCTGCTTCAGAGGTGGCCTCGGCGGTGGCCTCAGAGGCGGTCTTAGAGGCGGCATCAGAGGCTGCCTCAGAGGTGGCCTCGGCGGTGGCCTCAGAGGCGGTCTCAGAGGCTGCCTCAGAGGCGGCCTCAGAGGCGGCCTCGGCGGTGGCCTCAGAGACAGACTCAGCGGCTGCTTCAGAGGTGGCCTCGGCGGTGGCCTCAGAGGCGGCCTCAGAGGCGGCCTCGGCGGTGGCCTCAGCCGTGCCTCTGACCAAGTGTGACGGACCGCCGCGTTGATTGGCTGGCCCTGGAGCCTCGCTCTCTCGAACAGGTGCCCCCTGCGGCGTCAGTGGGACTCATGCAGTCACGCTGATTTGCTGATTTGCCTCACCAGCGATGGCCTTTAGGAGCAGCGCCTGTCTGGATGTCAGTAAATGACCTTGTGTGAGGGTCCTTTGAAGTTCATAACGGTTTCTCGCGTTCTATGAAAAGTGAAAAAGAAAAACTCCAAGAAAAGTGGAAAATTGCATCCCTGGGGTGTTATGCAGCCGTGGCGTTGCAGAGGCTCTCAAAAGTGCACCCTTCAATCCCGGGGGTGGTATGCAACCGCAGGTAGTCAGTATCACCTGAGATTGAGACTAATGTTCCAGTGGGCACGCTGTATTACTGTGTATCACAGGGGCTGGCAATCGGCGTGAGCCTCTCATGTGGTGTCTCTACGCTCTGCTGTGCCGCGAGGGCCCCCCATTTAAAAGAAGGGCCCTGAAGCCCGCCACATCCCTCCCCTGGGTGTGGCACTGCCGGCAGCCAGGCCCTGCGGCCCCAGTGCAAGGTATGATCATGTATCCAGCCTTCTCTGCCAGACATTGTGGGGGGGGGGGGGATTTTTATGCCGCACGATACACGATAGTCATCCCTCGGATCCGGCAATTCTGAGTCTGGCAAGCTCAGTGCCATGGTTTCAAAATCTTATAGTTCAGCTGCCGCGCTTTCCGACCGTTGCACTGGCTGTCCGTTATGGGCGGTCCAAATGTGGTACACGTTATGATGCTGATGTTCAGCGCTGCTGGATTCCGAGTCCAGCATATGTGTCGTAGACTGGGACGATGGCTTTAGACAAGGACTGAACGTTTTGATTTTTGAAAGATTTGAACACTGGATGATAGGAGCGTGACGTCGGTTTACTTGTACCACCACCAGCATCTTGTTCTTCTCATTCTTTTGCTCTCCCTCCCTCCCCCTCCCCTCCCCGTGTTCCGTTCACGCGTCTCACCCAGAATGCCAGTGCTGTATGCCGTCCGCAGCAGCAGAGCACGACGTCTGTGTGCCAGCCGGCAGTGCGTCGGCCCGGCCGAACCCGCTTCAGAAAGCCCTCGCCACAGGCCGGTGCACCGGCGCTGCAGACTGGCGCCGTGCGTCGGCCGGCGGTGTGCTGACCTGGTCTGACCTGGGCCTGACCTGGCGTGACGTTCGCAGATGGACCCCGACTACAGGCCGTCGGCGCTGGAGACCCGCACCGTGTTCGGCCTGCGGCTGGTGCAGTCTCGCAATGACGCCGTCATTGGACCGGACATGCTCAAGAACATCGTCTCCGCCAATAAGGAGGTGCGGCGAGACGGGAACGTGCCGCGGGTGTGTGCCTGCTCCGCGGTACTGCTACGGCCGGCGTATCGTGTCAGCCGCTTGTCAAGCTTGTTTCCAGTCAGGCTGTCGGTGATGGTGTGATAGACGTGCGTAAGGGGCTTGGGTTCTGCGACGCGTGCTCGCAGAATAACGACAGCCGCGACCAACCCAATACGGAGATGTATGGTCGTCACCACGCTCCGTCGACCGCGGCGTGCGCGGCCTGTGCCGTCCGCGACGACGCGGGTGTCGTCAGTCGCCGATCCTCTGGGCTCTGACCCTCCCCACCCCGCCCTCCCCAGCTGCCGGAGTCGGCCGCGCGCGACCTGATCGTGGCGACGGTGGCGCTCAAGTACACGCAGTCGAACAGCGTGTGCTTCGCGCGCGACGGCCAGGTAATCGGCATCGGCGCGGGCCAGCAGTCGCGCATCCACTGCACGCGCCTGGCCGGCGACAAGGCCGACGGCTGGTGGCTGCGCCGGCACCCGGCCGTGCTCGGCCTGCGCTTCCGCGAGGCCGTCAAGCGCGCCGAGCGCGCCAACGTCATCGACTGCCTGGTGGGCGCCGCGGTCGGCCAGGAGATGAGCCGCGCCGAGCTGCTGCGCCTGCTGGAGGCGGAGCCGGAGGAGCTGACGGCGGAGCAGCGACGGGACTGGGTCGGCGGACTGCGCGGCGTCGCTGTCAGCTCGGACGCGTTCTTCCCGTTCGCCGATAACGTGCACCGCGCGCGCCAGGTGAGCGTGGCGCGGGCTGGAAGCGGTCGCGGCGACCGCTGCTGGATGCAGTGGAGGGTGGTGGGTTGTTGTGGTCTTCCGCGGCTAAAGTGGGTCTGTTGCGCGGACGCCGGCCGAGGGCCGTGTCAGGTGTTTGGTGAGCTGTGCAGATTGGTGTCCCGGAAGAGTTCGGTCACAGGAGCTTTTGAGTTTTCGGTCAAGACGCCGTCACGTAACGTACTTTTAACCAGGCTGTTCCTGACAGTAAGATTGTGCTTGACTCCGAGGTTTATTCGGGCTCAATGAAATCAATCAACGAATAGCACGTTGTATCCAGGGAAATTGTTTCCTGTCAAACCTTGTGTGGTGGGGGTTGGAGTTCAGTAAACAGTAGATAGGTCGAAAATGATACGAGTCGACTGAAATGACATTGTAGCGTTTGTATTGTAACGTTTGCATTGTAACGTTTGTAATATTTGTGCTACACCGCGTATAGCCTTAAGTGCAGTTAATGGAACTTTGGACGCGAGGAGGCCGCCGTATCAAACTCTTTGTTATGTGCAGACTTTTATGAAACTCTTAGAACGGCCCATCTCCATGTCTGTTACCAACGGAGTCGTCTCCACGTATTCAACTCCGGCATTTGGGCGTATCTCCTGGAGTGGTCCCTCCTATCTCCTAGAGGGCAGTGAACTAGGCATTTTGCCACGGCGCTTGATGCCTTACTGGGGACCAAACCCATGCACCGGGATTTGTAGTAAGCTTCCAAACCTGACACGACTAGTTCGGAGATGAGCTTGCCCTTCGTGTCCGCCGTGAGGCGCTGGCGAGCCATGCAGAGCGTGCCCCACAGCGTCCGCCTGCGGTTTCAGTCGGGCGCCGACTACATCATGGCGCCGGGCGGCTCGCTGAACGACGCGGCGGTGACGGCCGCCGCCGACGCCCTCGGCATGACCATGATCCACACGTCCACCCGGCTCTTCCACCACTGAGCGCGCGGCCGCCGGTGGACGTCCGGGCTCGGCGGCGCGCGGCCCGGCGCCCCGACCGCGCCACGCTGTGGGGTTGACCGGCGCTCCGTAGCGAGGCCGTGCCAGTCCGTGCCGGATGAGTTCGCCCGCGTGTTCTGTAATTCCTGATGGAGGCTGCCATGTTACCACTCGCAGCCAGCCGCCGCTCAAAGATTGTTGCCGTGCTGGTGGTCTGTGTCGGGATCGGCGGCTCCTCCGCGCTGGCACCATCACCACCCAGCCGCCGGGTAGGTGGTGACAGCGTCGGTGAGGAGCCAGCGCCGGCCGCTGTGAGCCAGGTTAGCTCCGGCGGACCGACGCCGCCGCGCAGGCAGCGTGAACTGAATCTCTCCAGCGGTATCTGTGCACCGCCGGCACTTCTCATGCTCGTTAGTTACTGAGTATGCTTTGTTTGCAACGGGCGTTTTTAGGCAGCGCAATGTTTAGTTCTTTTGAGGGTTACTTTTGGGACGGAAGGAAGTGTTCTGACTTGATCCTTTTCTAGATTAGTGCGTGCTGTAAGCACATTTTTGTTGACCAAGCATAGCATTCCAGTGCATATCAGGCGCGGGGGTTTCATATTTGATGCTACTCAACCAGTTGATATGGTAAGCTCCTGGCCCTAAAGCCGTATGTGCCATATTTTTGCTTACCACAAGACATGCCTTCCAAATACATTTATATAATTGGTATTTGTATCAATTGGTTTCTACAAGCAGTGCTCAGAAGACGGAAATATCGGCGTTTTGCATGTTCTGCGTCATCACTAATCAGTCATCTCCGTGTGGTCGCAACGCCTTCATATTCGGATTATTCGGATTTGCGCAAAGAACGCGGCAAGACATAAGTCAGTCATAAATAATTGCGTGGAACTAAATCTGAAGATAACTACGTGCTCCCCAAGTCGTTAAGTACATGAACCTTAAAGAACTTGACAGATAAAGGTCGTCGCATCCATACAATTAGCACCTAAAACGCAGTTCCGCATCACTTTACCAGTAACGCACTAAATCCCAGTCTGGGGACAGCTGCGTGCTCGTCATGTCAGATACATGGATCGTTGGCAGCTTAGGTATATTTCTTTTTAACGTCAACTGATGCTCCAATGCATACGTGGCGATTACGTGTCACTAGTCTGAGAAATAAAACAGTATGCCAAAAAAGAACGGTAAGTGCTGAGGAATTTTTAAAAAAAAACTATAAACGCGTGCGTGCATGACCAGTATAAAACAACTCTATGGCACAAGAAAGACTTGGCAGCGCGTTTAAAAGTCGCTGAAACTTGTTGAATCCAGTCGCCTAACATCCACAGGCAGTAACGCACTAAATCCCAGTCTGCGGACAGCTGCGTGCTCGTCATGTCAGATATATGGATCGTCTCCCCATTCAGGGGAGACGCCGCTCGGTGTATAAAGGACCGCTGTCCTGCCGCCGTGCGCACTGCCGGGGGGGGGGGGGGGGGGGCGCAGGTTGTGGTCTATGCGGGTAGCTCGGTCACTGGTCCGGGCGCCAGCGTATGCTTGAAGCAAACAGGGAAGACCCTCAGGTCCACCTGGTTCACGGGCTTTGTACGCAGCGATAACAGCTTGTGCTTCACACATTTGGCGAGGCGTGGTAAAGTGCGGACCATTCCGCGCGTGAGACACGTGGACATACTTTCGGAGGCAAGCGACTTCTCTGGTAGCAGAGTTAACTGCTTTCGGCGGTGTAAACAGCTGACCACTGGCCATAAAATGAAATGCAGTACGCGCGAGATAACCAGACTCTACGCTACGGTCAGCAGCACTTGATACGGAAGGAGATCATACCTCAACCTGACCTTAACAAACCACTGTATAGCCCCGAGGCAATTAGAGGTGAGAACGTGGTCACTCGTTACTTCGTCAACAAGGCATCGAATGCGGATCTGAGGGCAGCTAGGTGCTTGCAAAGTGAGATGCATGCACTTTTAGTAATCTGATCTATTAAGGTAGTAACACAGCCTCTAGGCTTAGAGGTCAAAAACGCCGTCACGCATCGCGCAATAATTCATCAAATTCAAATCAGACAAAAGCTACGAGCTCGCCATGACGTCAGGTGTATACAATTTTGGTATCTTGACCTCTAAAGGTCAGGTTGCCAAAATATAGGCATACAGCCATGAAACATCCAGGCCATTAGGGTCCAATAAGCAATATCACGTTGCACACCCAATGAGACATCAAATTCAAATTTCTAAAGGCTCATGGGCTTGCCATGTCAGGCTAGCGAATATCATTGGGGCAACCAGGGGTCAAATTGTGAGCACTTATTTTGAGGGGCCATAGCACCATACTCAACGTAGCCTGTATAGGCCACCGTAAAGGCAAATGGGGGATTAAAGGGAGTATACCACCTTGTCTGTGCTTTTCACTTGTTGATCGGACGCGCCCGATTTGATCGCTGGTACTAGATCTATCGAGATTTTCCGAATTGGTCACTCATCACGCATTCACGTCTCACGCATTCGTATCACACATTTACATCACACGGTCACGCTTTTCCCCGTCAATAACGTATCAATTCAAAATTTAAAAACGACCAAATTTACCGCCTTTTGCCAGGCATAAGTGTTGACACCTTTGACAACTTGATCTTTTCATTAAAGATTTAAATGGAATCTTGTGAATGGTCGGATATTCGGGATCAGAGCTCTCACATCACGGTACTTGTGCGTGAGCTGCGACCCCTACCAACAGGTCGTGAAATTGCATGTCACAGGTAGGATCTCGTGGTAAAAGTTGTTATGTGTCGCCATGTTCAACACGTTTCATCCCAACCTCTGAAATCACCTGATCATAAGAG
Organism: Pollicipes pollicipes; assembly: GCF_011947565.3. Lineage (NCBI taxonomy): Eukaryota > Metazoa > Arthropoda > Thecostraca > Pollicipedomorpha > Pollicipedidae > Pollicipes > Pollicipes pollicipes. Next base: position 32,639,473 of record NW_023596545.1, read on the forward strand.
CGGTCAGTGCCACGGGCCGCAGGCCACGCCAGTCAAGGCCAAATAGCGAGCCGCGGGAGCGACTCGAATCCAAATGCAGCTGCGGTGACATTGGGACGGGAATAGGCCTCGTGGAAGGAAGGCGGGATAAGATATGAGATGTGGTCAAGCGACGCTACGTAACAGCAGTTAGCACATTGATTAGACTAGACGCTGATGCGCACTGCCACTACGGGAGCCGTGGTGTACCAGAACATACCATAAAGAACAGCATCGTACGAGGAGGAGACGTTAATTCTTTCCTGAAGTACACAAATCTGAAAACGTTTCCCCGGGCGCGAGGATGCCCGTGAACGACGGCCGCGCCGAGTTATACGCAGGGGTGACGCAGCAGGGGTGAGGCAGAGGGGCAAGACTATGTCTTTGGCTGCACACTATTTTGTTACGTCTTGTTCGCCAAAACGGAATACTTTGTAGCATATCTTACCAAAATTCATATTAAAGAGGCCCCATAACTGAGCTTGGAGTTTTAGCTCGGGTTCATGAGATTCTTGTGCACCGAGAGATCCGCTATTTGGATTACGAGGCCTAACTTTTTGACAAGGAGGCCCTTTGCTGACTCGGGAGGCCCCCGTTAAAATTGGCAGTCTGCTTTTTTAGATTTTAAGGCACTTTTTACAGCAGCGAGCATTTATTCTGAACTAGGAGGACCCTCTCACGAAACCACTGTTCCAGACGAAGATGCCCTGTTTGAGGAAAATGAGTCTTCACCGCAGTTGGAGCCCCTCGTCGTGAATCGGAAGGATCCTGATCTGGATTAGGAGGCTATTCTATGCAGACATGTGCCTTGAGTCCGAAAGCCTATGGGATCCTGAATCCATCCGTGAATCCAGGCACCTGTGTTTGCTGCTCTGCATTAGGCCAAATTATTGAACACGAGGCTCTGTCTTGGGATAACGAGGCTCTTTGCTTGATCGGAAATCCCCTGTAGCAATCAGGAGGCTCCTGTTTGATATTTCTGAATGTTGGCCTCCACTGACATTAATATGGATGCATCTCTTTTAAAAATTACTCCGTCCAACCAACGGCGTGACCGCTTGTAATTTTAAAAGACCTTCGAATCCACTACCAGTCCACCAACGGCGTAACCGCTTGTAAAAGCTTACATGAAAGTCTATACATTTTGCAGTTTTGAGAAGCCTTCGAACCTGCAAGTCCGGCGATGCATTGCGTCCTGTCAAAGTGCGAGCCGCTCAGTATGACGCGTTGCGCGTGGCACGTGCCAACGTACCCCAGTGGTCTTACGTGGTCTAAACGTGCTCCAGTGGTCTAAAGGAAGCATTCCACATCTTATAGGTTTTTGAACTGAAATAGCCGTCTTGAAGGTCATTAGCTGCCGTTCACAGCCCTGACCTCCGTAAGACTTAAATTCCTCTGGTTTCTGAGCTGCACGCCCGCGAAGATGTGCAGACTATTTCGGGGAGACTATTGCAGGGTCGTCCAGGCGTCCATGACGCCATAACTTTATTCAAATCCTGCCGTTCCATTAGCCATGCGGCCATCAATGCAAAAAAATAATTGCAGAGTCGTTGGTATCTGACTTTCGTGAGCACGATTTCCAAATATAACGTCCGGCAATTGGATCCCGATGGTGTAAAAAATGTCCGCCTGTCCATCGGCCTGCCGCTGACAATAAATTGTCTGTGCCAAGGCCGTATTTCTGCAGCCGCATGCTTCTGTGACGTTCCTCCGCGCAACGAAAATAATTTTGCAGGCGTGCTATTGGGCTCTACGCGGCCGGAGGTCGTAGCAGAGCCGGAGGTCGTAGTAGCACGGGACAAAAACAATTCGAGCTAACGGCATGCAATCGTGACGTCACCCATTTGCTGTCCTGTGTGCAGATGGTCATGTGTTGTCAAGAGCAACGCGCACATTCACCACATTTGCGCGTATTGTGTGATGCCAATAACAGCGTAAGCCGTCACCGCCAGGTCTCCTTCGTGGTAGCCTGTAATGAACCTCTTTCGAGGATTCATGAGTAGTGTTGACGTGTTTTCGACCAACGAATGCCACTGAATGTCTTCATTCAAATTTGAATGCACGGTGCATAACGCCACTAACCAAGGTTGGGTCAAAAACGTCCAGGCGCGCAGCCAGAGCGTTGGCAGAAGGGAGGCACAGGGTTGGCAAAGGGTCGCATGATCGTAAAAAGCCCCACCCACCCCCCCCCCCCCCCGAAAAACCGCGGGATTTAGCCCATTTGTCAATAAGGGCGTACTTTTCATTGGTTTCCCCATTTTTCGCTTCTATCACTGGAAAAAGGCCGGGACCCACCACGAGATAAATTCTAACTCAACTTTGTATTTAATAAACTGAAGAAATCATGTGTTAAACAGTTGCATGAAATAAGTCGCCGTTGCTCTCTGCTTTACAATAGTTCAATGGACTCTTTTTACGTCGATAGAGCTCAGAAGCTTAGTCAGAATTTTTATCTGCGTTCTGTGGAGATATTCGCGCCCCGCAAATCTAGATTGTAGGTCGGAACGGGTTGACAATTTGCATTAACCTGGCTGGGCCATGTTTGCTTGGAAATGCTCAACGTTCAGTCGGAATCGATCATTGATATGAATTAGGTGCGTAGTTTTGAACTTGTGCGCTCGAAAATCTTAGAAACAAAAACCTTGACGTCAGGCGTCGCAGTTTCCATAGGCCACGCAGTGTCGGCCCCTCGGCTAATACTAACTCGCGGTCCACGGGTGCACAAAAAATGGTGACAAATATGAAAGAAGTGTCTTTGAACGTTTTAGGACATCAAACCACATATTTGGAAGTTAGTCCGGTCGTAAACTTCACCGGTGCGATTTTTAGATTGATGTTAGGAACGGATTGACGCCACAGCACCGCGAAGTGTTGCTGGCTGGAATCTGGTATTGGAACTGGAAGGGTAAATATAGAATCTCTATTTCTCCCGTTGCTATAACTTCATCTGAGGCGAGTACAACCTCAAAGTTATAAAAAAATGATGCGCCCAGTCTTATCTTAGAACCGTACGAATTCATTTTGAAACCAATGCGGAACCACCATTTCACGACGATCGTTTCCACGCAGGGACGTGTGGTATTACTCGCAGTGGCCAACGCCGTTCGGTTTTCGGAAACTGCAACCCGAACCATGGCTGTCCTTGCTCCCGAGATTTCGGGCGCGTGGCCTTAAACCTTTTGCTGTAATTTCTTTCACTTATCGCTTCTGCGAAAAAAGTTGTCGGGAAAACGTGGGATGGCTTTGTTCGTTTCGAACTCATTTAGACCACCCTTTTCAATAGTAATGAGATCCCCCGCTTAGTTCCGGGCAAGAGGGCCTTTGAGTGGAGCATTAGGGGGCACATAATTGTTTCCGGTCAGCAGCGGAAGGACCATTCCATGCCACCGCTGGGTGTCTTCCGGCTGTCATTCTGACGACACAGGGCAGGATCCCCTGGTCGATCCGGAGACCCTTAGAAGGATACATCATATAACATTGATCCCCTTTCTGACGTGGTAGGCCTTCTGACCCGCGCAGTTGACTTCGGATCTCCGATTTCGGGGATCCGGAGATCATATTGGTTCCCTCCCTGACGCGGGAGGACTTCTGACCCGCACAGTTGGCCCCGACTCGACGCAGGAACCATCATTGACACGACAACGCCCCTGATCACGGCAGGTGGTTCCATAATTGGCGCATGGATTCCAGTTCGGCTGAACGAGCCCGTGCTACAACTGGATTGGAGGGCCCACTGTTCGGTACTGGGGCCCCTGCTGGCACAGGACCCTTCCATTATCTCAATGTGTACACTGACGATAAGTTATAATGTTTCCTTTCATTGTAAGAGGGCCCGACCAACGGATCTCTACCACCACTGCTCAACCGCCAAACCACCACACACTACGCAAGTCCCAAACGCATTGCCAAACACCGGACTCGGGCTGAAGCAGAACGATAGAACACTGGCTGAAGTTCAGCAGAAGACAAAGTTGGCAGCAGTCCGTAGTTGTTGTAGGGCACTTGCACCACGATTGTGGGATATTTTCCAGCAGCCGGGTTCAAGCGGCGGGACATTTCAATACACGCTCGCGATCGGCCGTCTCGCTTGCGCCGCCGCGGCGTGGTTGCGGGAGATTGGTTCGGGTCGGCGGACGCAGGCGGTATGTGGACGATTTTGCCAATGGGCGGCCCATGTGCGGTGCCATGAACCCCCGGCTTTGACATGTCGCGCCCGCGCGTGAATGCTGGCAGGGAGGCGGGCCCTTGTCAACCGTTTGCCCCCCCCCCCCCCTCTCCGCACCTCTAACAAGGCTCCGGATGCGCCCCTGTTTGCACGGGTTGTGTGGGCTTTGCCTGGTATCCCAACAAGACGAGATTCTACGAACGGAATTAGGTCGGCTTCGGTTATGTTCCCGCAATTTTATGGCGATCACACGCGCATTGCGTTCTCTTGAGGATACAAATCAAGAGAAGAATCGTGATGACGACTACGGCGCAAGTGCGACAATACGGAAATGACCAAAACTTTTATTTGATGTCGAGTGGGAGGGTCGGGGTGGATCCAGCGGGGTCGGGCAGACGTTTCCCCCACTTGTTTCTATGAGAAACAAATAGGTAGGATAAAGGGAACCAGTATGCTGCAATGTCTGCCACGCTTGCTGTCATACTGGTCGCCTTATTTGGCTCATAATTGAGCTGGGTGCCCATGACGTGTGGCTGTCATGATGGGTTTGGCTCGTTTATTTGTATTTTCTTTAAGACATAACATTGTGCGAAATGAATTTTAGCAAAAGGTGCCTGTTGCTTGTGACTTGACTTGTGATTACTGAATTGTAGCCTTAATTAAGTAAAACGGGGACTTTTTAGTTCTCCTGTCAGCACATTTATGTGAACCATCACACTTGATAAATTGAGGACTGTAAGCAGATAGTGCTGACCTGCTTGCCACTGAATTCATGTAGGTTGGTTTTTAATGCTGATTTTTTTCAGGTACACACGGGGCTCCAACAAGAGGGCATGGCCAGGAACAGAAATGACTCCAGTGGAAGTGGAGGTGGACATTTTGTCCCTATTGATTCATACAGGAAGCAAATAGGTAACTTGGAATGAAGTTATTAATCTGTTATTTTGCCATTTAGTGCCAGTACTTTGTCTGTCATTTTAAAACTGGCTATAGACTGCATGCATTTAAATTGATGACTGAAGGCTTGTAACATTGCTGATAATTGGTAGGCCTATGGATTTAGGTGAATTATGTATATGTGATCACAGAGTTGTTGGTTTCTGTATGCTAATGCAATGCTTTCAGCAGCTTACAATATATGTGTTGTTGATGAACAAGTCTTCATTCAAGCCTTTTGAATGGATGAATTTTCTGTGGTCAGAGCTCATGCTAAGCACTGCTTGCCAACTTCTCCAAAATCCTGTCCTATGATTCATGACTAAGGCTGCTTAAGCTATTTATATAACTTGTGTTACTACTGCATGCTTGTCATAATAAGGATGTTTCACCCATCCCATTTCATATTTTATTTTCAGCAACCTCCCCACATTCTCATCACCATGAAAAGTTGGGAACCTGTCCAAAAGATGTGCAGACTGGAGATAGCCAGTTAAAAGGGCCAAGAGGGCTGAGAGAGTCAAGAACATTTGCTATCTGTGATAGTATAATATAGCTTTGTAGTAATGTATAGTAGCTGCCCTTCCTCATTGAACCACTATGAACTTACCCTTTGTCTGGAATGTTTTTACACTGCTGATTTCAAGGCTAGGTATTTCAAATGTTCTGTGCCAGCCCACAACCAGATAGCTTTTTTAATTTCTTGCCACTGCAGTACTGATGGCAGGCACCTAAATGTTCTTCAACCATTTATTGATCAAACCTTATGTTTGGGAATCATGTCCTGAAGGGCTTGATGTCCTGATTCTTGATGTCCTTGATGTCCTGTGCACTGATTCCACCTGAGATACGGCTCAGCTCACTGCCGGGTACTTAGTTGTTTATTCCTTTCCTTTGTTGTTCAAGCTACAGTGTGTACACAGCCCAAGCCACACCTGAATGTGTCTTGGGCTGCACACTCCACCTGACACTACACATGGGGCTTACAGTTGCTGCAACACTCAAAAGGTTGTTGACCTGTTTTTGCTTGTTTGTAGTCAACAGCTACCTTCTTATCTCCTACCTCCAGCATAGACTACAACTGATGTAGTTATTTTCCTGGCACACAACATGTGATACTAGTACAGGTGAAACTAGTACATTTCATTAGGCATGCGGCAATCAAGGTCAATTAAAATATAATTGCCGACTCATGGACATCTGGCGTTAGTGAGAATTATTTCCAGATATAACGGCCGTCAATTGACTCTTAATCAATGATGTGCAAAGTGCGATAATTTTTTTATCAAAGTACGATTGCTTTTTTCATTGTTATCAAACAATCACGTATTGAGGAGCATATTAATTAAACAGAGACTTTGTGTTGACGTTGTCAAATAATGACGTAGTGAGGAGCATATTAACTCATCGGAGAAATTGCGTTGTCTAGAACAGTCCTTTCCACTTAAAGTATGCCAATAGTTGCAAGTGAGCTTATTTCATCAAATCTGATGGTTGCCTCAGTGTCTTCAAATATGGGGCGTTCCCTTTCCTTTGAACACAGATACAGGGGCTAGTAAGAGCTGCGCGCGTGGGTGCGAGCGTGCCACGTAGTGGCCTTCCAATCTCCGGACGGATGAATGAATTAAGGCTCTTTGCGTCGACATGCCTTAATGCTACACCGGGGGGGGGGGGGGACACAGCCACATTACAAAGGGAGTCAGCTTATGGAAATCAGCCTCCGGAGATGCAACTTTCAAATGTAACGTAGGTATGGTCAACAGATGGCTCGATGTCAGTTCATTGCTTTTCCATGGAGTGCTGGGCATGTCAGTTCAGTGCCTTTGCTGATCGATCATGCTATAAGGCTTCCACAATATGCAACCTTACTCCATCTGTAGCCCGATCCCATATGTCCTGTCTTTTCTTGCCTTGCCACCCGAAGAAGCACGGGCATGCTTGCGAGGCCGAAGCACGAGCATGCTTGCGAGGCCGAGGCACGAGCATGCTTGCGAGGCCGAGGCACGAACATGCTTGCGAGGCCGAGGCACGAGAATGCTTGCGAGGCCGAGCTCTTAGCATGAGATGTCATGGGTACTGCAGAGGCGATTGACTGGCGCGACCATCAGGTCGTCTCGGGGCGCAGCTGAAACATCGAAATGCACCGCTACGCTGAGACCGGAATCTCGTGTACCCTGTTGTACTTCAGCGTGCAAGAGTTCCCCAGTTGTAGACGTATTTGAGTGGTTTTCGTAGACATCTCAGAATTAAATTGCACACGGACGTTTTTCAGGAAGGCAGAACTCCAAGAATGCAAGAGAAGACATCAAGCGTGCAAAATTGTCACACCAGAAAAAAGAAAATGCTACTCAAACATATAAGGTAATTTGATTCGTCTGCTAGTCCTCCGTTTTTGTCTCCTACAGCCTCCCTTGACCATCAACCTTGGAGTATTGCTTGTAGTAGTGATAGCAGGATACATGAGCTCGGCCAGTCGGGCAGGCTCTGCTCTAACTCACAGTAGGCAGATTCATTTTGTCTCCGACTCTATCTGGCTTATTAGTTGAAATCAACTCTACACCGAACTGGTTAGGTAAGAATGAATTAAGTTGACTTACTGAATGTAATTCACGTTAGAAGTGACACGAGGTGAATTGAAAACACCTGGTTGTTTTGGTATATATATATATATATATATATATATATATATATATATATATATATATATATATATACATATATATATGTATGTACAGTGTTGTGCATATCTTACAATTGAAATGGCTCCATCCTGGCTGTGGGTATGATAGGTGACTTTTAAATTGGTAAATGGACATGTTTATTATCCAAGTTCACATCTCCACCATCGCGCACATTGTTTCACATTGATGTTCGACCTATACATTGGGGATATATTGCGAAAAGCCTCTTACCCCAGGATTCCATCAAATGCATGTATGTGCGCATGCGTACATGTATTGGGCTGTATACCGATGCGGCGGGCCGTTATCGTATCGTTATCGTTATGCGCGTCATCGGAATGTGAGACCCTCGTGCTGCTTGCGTTGCGGCACTAATGTCTCAGATGATGACCCGGCGGCCAATGACCCCCATCGACAGTTATTTTACCGCGTCTTCATGTGAGGTTGCGGACATGTCCCTGCGATTTGTGTTTTTAAGTTTTTTCTGATCTGTAAGCTGTTTGCGCACTAGCGAGGAACATTATTCATATAGATAAGACAGAAGTCATAGCCTTGTTTCTCGGTGTTCATTTCTGCTATTGTTTCGGTAAAGGCATGTTACCGAAATATTAGCCCAACTGTATTTCCATTCCTCTGTTTTTTTTTCTCGAAAAATAAGGCTATGACTACTGTCTTATCTTTGTTCTGATCTGGCTAATTTGTGTTTTGAAAATGTAAGCGTGTTTCTCCTATTGGCTCCCCGTGCTGGCGCGTCACGTGAGCTTGGCGATGCCTTTGCTGCATGCGACCACTGATTGGTGCAGTGCGCTTACCATGTGTGTTTGCTTTTAGGACGTCTTTTCGATGGTGTTCGGCCTGTTCATCATGGTGGTATCGGTTTATGCGCTATTCTACGCTCTTCTTTCCAAGTAAAATTTGGTTGCGTGGTGTCTGCTTTGGCGGCTCGGGAAATGCATTGAGTTTGTGCAACGCCCATGAAAAGCGGGTTTTGGTCAGTTTGTTGTTTCTTGGCGGTTCAGAGATGGGGCGTTTTGAAGGTGTTGCTTGTTCGCGGACCGATGGTGGGATGATTCCCTGTGCTACAAAAATAGAAGGTATGTGGATGGAATGTCCACCAGATGCGTGTGTCTGATGTCTAATGCCCAATAGGCATCAAACTGGCTAAATATCGACTGTGATGCTAACGAGCCTATGCCAGCTTGTAAATCCATCAGCCTCCTGAGCGTGGGGCAATATTGTAACAGGCTGGTACAACATTGGGTCCATTGATGTGTTGTGCACTTGCGCACTGGTCTCGATGTCAAGTCTTTTTGAATGTTTGTGTACCTGTGCATTGGCTTATTTTCTACTGGTTATGATTAGTGATATTACAAGGGGCTGTTTGGTTTGCTTGCTTAAACAAGCGCTCCGAAGAATGTAGTCATTGACCCAAGCTTGTCGGAGCAAACATTGTATCTAACTACTCATTGTGACATTAATGTTATCGCAGATCTTGTAAACTTTGTAGAGGGGCATTCCGCTATAGGGTAATTAATTTTGTGATATTTTGGTTTATGCTGTGTTGCTGTTCTTATGCGACTGGCTTCCGCTCATCTGTGCATTGCTGAGTTTAATAAAACATCAACGCAACGCACGTTGCATAACGTATGTTGTGTATTTTGTGTCCGGAATATTGAATGCATTCGTTCACGCGGCCCCAGACATGCAATTCTTCTTTAGGTGCAGACGTTTATCTTAGATATCCCTGAAGACGTGGGTCTGAACATATCCATGCTGGCAGCCTTCCGTACATTCGCGTCAGCATGGCCAGCGCTCACTTGTCCGGTGCATGGTACACGATCTGTGCACGTGCATCACTTGACATTTCACGCCACCGCCAGTCTGACCCGTACAGGCCAAGGAAACAGTGGTATGTGCGGGATTTCGCGACGGGGCGGGAGGCGCGACACAAGGTTTTCACTGAAAGCCCAGTCCAGCACGCGTAAATGCGCGCAGCTTGTTGATCGATAAACATGTATATATATATATATATATATATATATATATATATATTTATATGCTTATATATGTCTTCATGCCGGCCCGGAATGAGTTAACGATGGTTTGAGTACATATGAATGCATGCAATCATTTGTATGCGGGGAACACGTGCCTCACGTGAGCACGTGGAATGGTAAGCGGTGTCATTCGGAACAAATGATCGAAATTAGATAAAAAAAGGAAAATATCAGCCGATGTTTGATTCAAAACATCCATCCTTCGCACTATTGACTTGTGAAACAGAACATCAATAATCTTGATTCCGCACGTGTGTTTAAAAGCGAGAACAACTAAGGTCGGGTTTGCACTTTCCTTAAAACCGAACAGCGTTGGACGTTAGCGGCCGCAGATCACTCCCGGCGGCGAGCCAGGGGCGGAGCTAGCCTGGAGTCGTTTTTTTTGGAGGGGGGAGGGGGGCAACCGTTCGTCGCCAGCTGGCTGGTGTAGGATCTGAGGTCCAGTGCATGGTGCCTCTCGCAAGTACCTAGTAGGGACACCACTCAAGACCGAAAAACACCGAAATGCTTTTGAATCTTAAACAGAAGTTTAAACAAAACAGTTAAAACAGTTAAAGTTAAAACACACGGTAAGTAGACGAAAGTTTTATGAAGTTCTGTGAATGTTTTGGGGGTGGGGCAGCACATACTCCCAGAGGTTTTGGGGGGCCATGGCCTCGTGGCCCCTCATGATCCGCCTATCGGCGAGCACGGGCGCACGCGAGACCGACGTCGTGAAATAATGTCTCGTAAATTCTCCGTCAATTTATGCTGTTCTTTTAGTAGCCTGAGTCGTCCATTTCATATTTATGGTTTCTAGGTTGCACTCGGAACACATAAATATTTATAGCAACACTCAGAACGAGGGTATTGCAGTCTTACTCTTCCAGTTCTGCCACCAAACTCCGGCACCAGTTCGCGTTGTAAATGCTAAAGCCGTTCCCATCTTCATAAAAAATCGCACGGATGACACGACCCGATTACCACCTTTTACACGTGCGAATTGATGGTCTTAGGCATTCAAAGATGCTTGTAGATGCGCCGCCATTTTTGTTCACCCGTTGGCCACTGCCTGTGCGTCGTGCTAGCCACGGGGCCAACGCAATGTCGGCCGTTCGTTGTTTGTATCTAAGACTTGCGAGAGCGGATGCTCAAAATTATGTTGCACAGTTTATATCACTAAGCGATTCTGACTGGAGACTATACATTCCTGCACACTGGGATGCAGATTGGTCTTGTTAATTGGAATCCTTAAGTCCATTCCAATCTACAAGTTATGTTCCGGGGCTCTCAGCATTGCTGTAGAACCCAGGAAAGGGTTCTGGGAAAACCGCTCAGCTTTATCGATTAAAGCTAAGCCCACTGAATCGCTTTAAAACAAACATCCTAATTTTTTTCCTTCCGCTCATTTCCTTGTTAAGGTTTAAGGTTAAGGAAATTTTTACATTTTGGTATCTACCGGCTTCTGTTCAAGCACGGGAAGGAAAATCTAAAAATGACGCGTAGAAAATCGCACCCTTTCGAAAACAAGTCGGCCATATCCGGCGCGGCTCTGGCTGCACCCCGGCTTGCGATCGAGTGCTTTAAAGTGCTCGCATCAGCGGTTATGCATGGTATGGTTAAAATGTGCGCAACTTTGCATGCAATTCCTTGCAACCTTCTTGTGCACTGTCGTAATTTCCAGTTCGTGACCTGTTAATCCATGCAATAAAATCGTGGTTTAGCATCACAATGCTGCTCATTTAATATCTTCTGGAATATTGCAGGCCGCTTATCCAACATAAGAACTTTCGACTCATAATGCTAAAAACCACGGGCTGAAGACATTTTAAAGGCCGTATTACAACGAGATTCACCCGTAGTGTGGCACGCAGTAGTTGCACCACACCCGAGGAATTGCACCACGCTTGTGGTGTACCTTTAGGCGGCCATATTTAAATAATTCTGCATTTCGATATACACCTTTGGGGCGCTGGAATCACAACTGCCGACAATCTAAATTCGAAACATGATTTAAAAATGACTTCGGCATCAGTTTTTTTCTTAAATTGAAGACAGTAACGGGAACAATAATGGAATAGTGCTGTCCGGATTTGGCACTATTTTTGAAATCAGCTGAGGGTCCTCGCGCCATTTTCTGGACGCGCTGGCACACGTGCGTGGACTGTGCTGTTGGAGGGTTGTGTAGGTCTGAGTCTGTAGGTCGGAGGTCTGCCACGTTGTTTGCGACTTTTTAATCAGTGCGTTGAGCGCAAGATCTGCTCAAGCTGGAAACTGAGCAAAAAGCGCGCATTTTTTCTACGGAAATATCGGAATGTTCGCCAGCGACAGCAATCATGCGTTTGTGCTAAGCTGAGAGGAAGGTCAAGTTCTGTTGATTGAAGAGGATAGGAACGGAACATTGTCATCATGCTGGTATGCGGAGATCCGCAGCATGCTGAGTCCAGGTTTAAGGATACAAGTATCCTTTCTCTCCCATCAGAAATTTTGGAACTGATTTGCAGCTATCTGGAGCTATCTGATGTGTTTTCCTTTCTGCAAGTCTGCAAGCGTTTTAATGAAGTGGAGTCTTCAGATACAGTCTGGAGGAGGGCCATGTTTAACTCGTAAGTAGTTCTAGCTGTTATTTAGTTTTGTTTCATGAAGGTTTGGGGATAGTACTTTGCTATTTTTGCAGCAAGAAGGTGTGAATGTTGTGTCGCCTCACACATGTGCTTGGTTATGCGATGGTTATCCTTCATACCCCACTGTGTGTGATCATCCTAAATTCTGCTAAAGTTGGCCAAGTGGGCTGAAACATGTCCATATATTTCTGAGTACCGTGAAACAAAATTAGTTCCATCAGCATCAACTCTTGGCTTAGGAATTTTTAAAGTCTGTGACAGTCTGAATGTGTCATCATATGAAATCTGGTGTTGTGAAGATAAGCTCTCTGCTACAACCCAATGATTGCTGGGATGTATACCCTATTTTGTGTTTCAGCATGGAGCATATATTATCCTTACCTTACATCCTACCCCACAGTGGTCATTAATTTTAAAAGGCCATTTAGCCTGTCTGTCCTAGGCTCTTCAAGTTCTGATTCAGGTAAACAGACAAATCAGGGGTGTGATGGCATGGAATATGATGTAAAGGATGTCTGCCCAGTGCATGTCCTCCAGCACACCCAGTGCATATCATACAGTGCATAACAAGCCCATATTTAAAATTGTTCCTGTGAGGGCCACACTACCGCATGCTGAAGAATGTTCCAGTTATTGATACATTTGTTTAGTGAGTTTCAGCAGACAATAGATTTAGGCCAAGGTTTTCTTAGTTTCCACTGGTGTTTTCTTGTCACATCCTGCTCTTGTCATTAACATGTGCATTAATTGGCTTAGAACAGAAAAGGTTAATAAACACAACAGGCAGAAGGTGGAGATTTTGCTTTCTGATGGGTTGGTGGACAGCCGCTAAATGTAATATCTTAGTATGGTAGGAGTATGCCAGAAGTGTGATGTTGCACACCAGTGGAATAACTTGCATTACATTAAGGTAGGTAGGTAAGGTTAGCTTGGTTTGGTTTTGTTACATTTTGTTACATTATGCTGTGTGTCTCATGATTTTCAAAACAGCGATTTCAGTGAAAAAGGAATGCAAATGTGGAGCACCCTCTTTAAACACATCTCATGTTATCCTCATTCTTGCATCTTACATATCTGGTGACTTACGGCAGCAGTAGGCTGAATTGTTAGTGCCGTGTTCTTGCTAGTTTTATTCAACACCATAGAAAGACAATATTGTATGGCTCTGTGATGGTATAAGAATTGGGTCCATGATATATGAACATCAGTTCATAATCATGGCTGCTATAATCAGGAAAAATTTGCCATGGGTGCAGTCATTGTAATTGCCTGATTGTTCAATGACTATTTTTTCTATTTTTTTGCTGTAAAGAGGGCAGTTAACATGCAATATGTTCTTGAAAAGTGCAGTGAACATCTTGAAGATAGCCAAATTTAGTTTTTTTAGGGAATGGGGCACACATAAAATGCTCTTGCTCACCTTCCCCCAAAGAAGATCAGTTGCAGTAAGCTGAAGCACTTATTGCCTGCTAGTTTTCACTAGTCAATACCAATGGCTGATTACAGCTGTCTGAGAAAGGATGCCTGGATCACAAGCCATGGCCTTTGGTCAAAGGGCGCTGGCTGATACATTCATTTCTCTGAAACTCATTGCAAAAATGCCACATATTTTGGATCACAGGATGTGGGATCATAGATGACTGCAGAAGTTCAACAATTAGCCACAGCCCACAGGGTTCCACTAAGTTGCAGTATTCCCTGCCTGGGCACACTGCACAACAAAACATATAGAATTGTTCAGTTGAAAAATATTCTGGTTTTAAAGCAATATGCCTGATTTAGCTTGTATTCTTGACATTTTCAAAAGCCATTCCCCTTTCCATGAAGTGCCTGTTATTACTGCTTTTGTAAACTAAAGAGAGCTTATGGTGGTTCCCTCATCAAAGAGCTTGTTGCAATCATCAGCACCTGCTGCAGCACCACAAAAGTATCCAAACAACTTCTTGAATGCTGCATAACCAAAGCTCGTCAGCCAGTGTGCGGTCGCTGCCAGCAACATTCTTAGTTTGTTTTGCTTTGTGTTTCTGTTGCATGCTTGACAAATACCCAAGGAAATGAGCTCGTTCCCTTCAGCTGCCAGCATCGATTCGACGCACATTTAGATCCTATTGTCATCTATGGAGTGTAACAGGTGTTTGGAATCCGCTTGTTCCGACAGGGGTTAGGCCGCCGCCTGGCACAGGCGTGTAATGAGGCACGTCCAGATACCGGTGCCCGTGGTGTCACGGCGTTAGTGCTGCGGCAAAAACTCATCTACTTTAGTTGTAATTGGTTAAACATTATAGATGCTAAACAAGATAAAGTCAGACATAATTTATATGCCCCATTTATACTACTACAACATGCATGTTTATGATAAGCCTGCTATTACTATACACTATATTGTATTATTATTACCCATTCTTATATGTCATCACTTAAACACGACATAACTTCTACCAAAAAACTTACACGCGACATTAGTGCTACCCAACAAGTCTCATGCTTCGTTTACTTAAGCCCGTCATCACTTGCACTGCAAGAACTCATATTGGACATGGGTGTCACATGGAAAAAACTAATGTCATATGTAGGGATTTAAAGCAGAACTGATATAGGACTGCTGTCGGCAGGAGTTTTTGTTATATCACCTCTGTCGTGGAACCGGTCCCAGCGTCGTTCCTAGCCTGCCCCGCGTAAGTGCGTGCTTTCTCAGCACGCCCGCCCCATGCTGTCGCAGGCGGCCACGGCTGTGCAGGCCGTGGCGCGGGCGTGCAGGTGCTCAGCGTGGGCCGTCCGCCGGCAGGTACCCCCGGCTCTCGGGGCCGGACTACCGGTGCACGGTGCTGCGCGCCTACCAGAGCTGCGAGCGCAGCTGGCTGCGCACCGCCAAGCTGCGCGCCGAGGCCGGGCGCAAGATCGCCGTGGCCGTGGACCACGCGGCGAACATGCTGTTCATGCTGAGCGGCCTGCCGGACCTGGCCATGGAGGACCTGCGCGCCCGCGCGGAGCACTTCGGCAGTATGTTCTGTCGCGACGCCCTGCTGGACATCATCTACCCGCGTCACTATCACCCGTGAGTGCGCCGCGGAGGGACGATGGTGCTCTGGTGTTGCGCTCGGCAGTAGCAGCACCGTCCCGCCGGTGATGCCGTCGACAGTGCCGCCGTGTTTGTGGTTTGCGGTGCATCGTGGAGATCCGATTGCGTTCTCATCGCCGCCGTGTCCCGAACCTGTCTGTCTCCCCGGGGGTGAGTCGGCTGACAGCGTTGGCAGGGTGTGTCGACTTATTTCCCTTCACCACGTCGCCCAGCCCGTCTGTGCCTGTGGCCTGCAGGGCCGTCCGTGCCTGTGGTCCGCAAGGATGACCCCTGACGTCGTGGCCTGCGAGCGTGACCCCCTGCGTGATGTCTCGACCCGTGAGCGTGACTCCCCTGATTCCCGCCAGTGACGCGCCGCTGTGTTCCGCAGGCACGAGCATTTGGCGCGGCGCCACTACGCGCTCATGCTGTTCCGCGAGTGCGAGCGGGACATGTGCATGACGCCGATCCTGTGTCGCGCCTTCCGGCCGGGCGCCACGATACCGCTGACCGTGCCGCGCGTGCTCAACCTGCTGCTCCTTTGGCTGGCGCCTGAGCTCGGCGGCCACGAGATACTCCTGACCACACAGTGAGTGGCGCGCGCGGCGAAGAGCTGGGGCCGCAGGCGTCCGGCGGCACGGTGTCCCGCCGGATGGTCCTAGGTCGCCAGTCAGCGGTGTGTGCGGCCGGTTGTCTTTCAACGGGACAAAGCAGGTTTCGTTTGCATCATTTGTCACCAGTGTGGTGGTTACCGCGTCTGTTCACCACTGCGCGTCTGCGAAACCAAAGGTACGGGGTCCCTGTCCTTCCTGTCGGGGTGAGAGGCTGGCGACGCCATATAGCCTCAGCAGCTGGGTGCGTCGTGAAGCCTCAATGACATACACAAGACACATTTGTCACCAGTTGGCTGCGGGCTTCCCGCGAGCGTATTGCCCGTTGGTCGACGGGCGCCTGTGTGCTGCGAAGCGCCGCGACTGACCGGGTGTCTGGCCCACAGGTACGTGTTCGCGGTGGAGGGGATTGTGCTGGAGGCGATGCGCGAGCGGCACCCGCTGCACCCGATCAACGCCTGGACTCGTCCGCGAGCGACGTCTTTCGGCGACACCATCTGGCTGGACGAGGACGTGGAGGACCTGTTGTTCGTCATGAGCGTGGTCATGCGCAGTCACTTCCCCGCCATACGCTGCAATGACCCCGCGTGTGACTGCCCGCAGCAGGTAAGGCCGCCGGCCCGGGCTCGAAGCTGTGGCGCCACCGCTCGGCGCTTCACTCGTTGCCGGGTTTTGGTGTTATTCCATAAAGATGAGCTTGTCTGTGCATTGTTGTTTGCGATGACTTGTCAGAATTGACAAATTTTGCTGACGATTAGACTGGACAAAATAAAAAGCTGGTTTTGATCGTGCATGTCTCGGAGGCAAGAGCTGTTTCACAACCGCAAAAAGAGCAGTCCCGCGCGAGCGATGTTCGTACTTACTACCTCTTACGGTCGTACCTACGTGCGGAAATCACCAAACGCTCCAACCACCTCGTTGATGATCGCTGAACCGACACATTCCGCTCAGTCGCTGGTGATGCTGATCGCCTCCCGGACCGCCCGGCTGCACGGGCCGCGGCCCATTCGGCACCGCGACGTCCCGCCGGCGCGCTGCCCGGTGGCGGGATGTGACGCACGTGACCGGCCGTTGCAGTTCATGGACACCCCTGCCTCTCACGGCCTGGGCCTGCTGCTGCCCTGGATCTACTCGTCGGTGGCCGGCGCGCTCGGCGTCTGCGTCTACCACATGCGGATCACGGACCGCACCGTCATCGCCTGGTATAGAGCGTGAGTGCAGCGATGATAGCCGCTGGTGCAGCCGCGTGCTGAACACGCCGTCTCGCACGCTGAACGGGCGCGAAGGCCCGGCGCCGGCCCTGCTGCTCTTGCTGGGAACTGCGCGCGACATTATCCTCTCTTCCCTTCCCTTTCGAACCCCTCTCCGACCATCCGTGCCACAGGGGTTGGTATTTCAGCTGACTAAAACAAGTTTTGAATGTTTTAAGCTGTTGTGGGTTTACTGGCAAAACCTGCCATAAACTGATGGAAACTCGGGGGGAGGGGGGGGGGGGATACTGGCCCTCTTTATTTGCATTGCAACGCCATATGGTAGGCCTATTACGCCCTGTTTGGTCAAAGCTCTGGTGCAACATAAGTTGCTTAACTGGTATACCAGTTATGATCAACTCAGGTGCAACATAAGTTGCATGACTGGTATACCAGTTAGCAGCCAACACTGTACTCTAGTGCTTCAACTTTTTCTAGTTCTGCCATAGGCTGAAGGGAAAATATCCAATTGGCGCCTCACTGGTTTTCTCATTGTGTCTATCTGGTAGTACGGTGGCATGTCAAAACTGATAACTGCATGGTTGTTTGACGCCCGCTTTTTGGAGGGTTAAGTAGGATTAAGCATGCATTGATAAATTCTACTTGTAGTTTTGCCAGCTTTGTCCGCCAGGAATTTTCGTCTGCTTGCTTTCAGCTGGCTTAGGTTGTCACCATCCTCCTGTTAAGATGTGTGATTTTATCACAGGAAGGGACAGTGAATACTCATTTGCTTGATGGCTTGATCAATGCAAACAAATGTATTTGCATCTCAATGAAATTTCATCGCAGCTGGCAATCCTGTCGACTATTTATTATCCTACATTTTTGTCGTTTTATTGGCTTTATGGTTTACTGAATGTGCAGTGTGCCATGCTAGCACAAACTGGCTAGCTCCATTTGTTTTTATTTTTCCTGGTTAGTTTTAGCATTTGGGCTTACAACCTACTTCCAGTATTTGTATGATTTGCAGCATTTTCTGGCAGGTTTTTTTTTGCCACCAGTAGATTCTGTCAACTCTTGGCTGGTTTTGCCAGTAAAAATTGGCTGGCAGAAACGTGATCACCCTGCTGCTGCTAAAGTTGGCAGCGACCTCTGGAAGCTGGCTGACCGTCGTCAGTCCGCGGCCGGCCGTCTGCCCGGCCTCAGCCACTCAGCGCCGGCTGACCGTTCCCAGGAGCACCGACGAGTACGTGGTGGTGGACCCGACCCACCACGGCTCCCGCTACGACATCACCTCGATGACGATCGAGCTGGCCGACTTCGAGGCGACCATGGAGCCCGTCTGGCAGCAGGAGCAGACGCCGGTCGAGGTGGGCGCGCCGCCCGCCGGCACGGCGTCACACGCTGCGCCGGGGAGGGAGGGAGGGAGGGAGGGAGGGAGGGAGGGAGGGAGGGAGGGAGGGGAGGGGAGGGGAGGGAGGGAGGGGCGGCCAGCGCGGAGGGCGATACCAAACCACCCGGGTCTCTGCATCTTGCGACGACATGGCAAGTCTTTAGATGCGGTTGATCCGGGATGGAATCGCATGTTTTCGCCAGATGCGTCGGAAGTCGCATGGCCTCTTGATTGGTGCGGTGTGTCGTGTCGCCAGCTGTCCGCCGTGGTGATGCCGTAGTTGTAATGCATAGCTTTTGACATTCACCCTGAGAGAGGTGGTTCGGGCGACTCCTCGAACATTTTCTGGGATACATTTCCGGCATGTCGATAATCGTGCCAAGCGTTTTTGGTAATCCTTGGGACATCCATGGCGCGCGATTTAATACCAAAAACTTGTCCTTTGGATAGAAAGCGATGGTTTTAACACTGCACGGCTATTCACGGCTGCGCAAGGGACGGGAGGGGGGTGGGGACTACTGTCAATGCCGCGGACCGCGCGCGGTGTGGCGGCACCGCTATATAAAAGGAGCCCTACATCGTGACATGTGCCCTGTGGAATGCCAGTATGCTTTGGAAGCACCAGCATTTCTGCAGTCCCTTGGATCTTGGCGTGACGGCGGCGTGATGCCGGGCAGAAAAAGGAAAAACGGCAGTGCTCTATTGTTCTGTCTGCATGTGTGAGGACGTAAAGAGCTTTCATAATCGCAGTTCTTTCGTGGTTGCGTGGGAAAATAACGTGAGAGCTGGTCCAGCCGGTCCGGTTCCTGTGTGTTTCGGTTCCTCAAACCCGGGTGTGCGGCGTGCGCCCATCAGATACCAGCTGGGGCGATCAGCAGTAGACGGACGGCCGGATAGCCGGCGTCGTCACGTGACGCCGCTCTAACAGCGCCCATCGTCGGCCAGATGGTGAGCCGTGTGCTGCGCTCGATGGGCGAGGCGACGCAGGAGCCGGTGCTGAGCACCGCCGAGCGACGCGCCATCCGCTGGCTGGCCATCTGGGCCGACAACGGGTTCGTGTTCGACTACAACACGGCCGTCACGTTGGCCGACACCTGGCACACTCAGCGGCCCATGTACGCCCGGCGCGTCCTGAAGGTGAGCGCGGCCGACCGGCTGCTGTGCGAGGGTGGTGCGGCCCCTGTGCCGTGGCAGCTGGGGTGTGTGGCCTCGCGTGACGTTGGCGGCGGGCCGTGTTCGTCATGCGCCCCGGCCAGTTGTGTGTGCTCCTGGTTTACCATGTGAGACTGGTGCGTTTGGGTCATTCTAGGTTGGACTGCTTTCGCCATTTTGCGGATATTTGCGGTAATTGTGCATGCCATGTTGGTTGAGTGCCACTCCTTCATATATCTGAGCTCTAAAAACATGCTGCAAACCCATGCACAGTTAGAATCATATTGAGTGACTCCGTGACGCAGTGCTCGCTACGCACACGTGAACCATGATTGAAATCATCCCGCAGCCGTGTTGCTTTTGCTCATTTTCTGTGTGTCCATGACCCCAAGGGACAAATGTTTTACAATTGCTCTTGAAAAGGCAAACCCCTGGTTGGGGGCGGGACTCGATCGACTGCTGTTTGGCAGCAGACTGGTTAGGGGCGGGACTCGATCGACTGCCGTTTCGCAGCAGGCTGTTTGGGGGCGGGACTCGATCGACTGCCGTTTCGCAGCAGACTAGTTGGGGACGGGACTCGATCGACTGCCGTTTCGCAGCAGACTGGTTGGGGGCGGGACTCGATCGACTGCCGTTTCGCAGTAGACTGGTTGGAGACGGGACTCGATCGACTGCCGTTTCGCAGTAGACTGGTTGGAGACGGGACTCGATCGACTGCCGTTTCGCAGTAGACTGGCTGGAGACGGGACTCGATCGACTGCCGTTTCGCAGCAGACTGGTTGGGGGCGGGACTCGATCGACTGCCGTTTCCCGGAAGACTGTACATATGTGGACTGTGTACCGAACCCGGTCTTCTCGCCAGGACTTCCTGCACCAACACGGCAATACGCTGCCAGATGAGGAGTACTCCCACCTGTGTCACTTCACGGGCTACATGAGTCTGATCTCCAACGAGCAGCGCGACGCACTGAACGAGCTATGGTTCACCGGCTGGCCAGACGAGGTGCGTCCAGCGGCGGCGCGGCCGCAGCAGGGTCGCGTGCGGTCGCTCTCAAGCTCGGATAGCACTACACCGGTGTGCGCTACCCAGAAATGTCATGCGTCGAGCGACTGCAAAAATAACAAACGTTGCGTCTTCGGGAATCTGTGTACTATGCGTGAGACTGGTGGGTGGTGCTGCCACCTGTCGGCGGTGTTCGTAACCGTGTGACGCCGGAGGGCGTGCGGCCTACGGCTAACCGAGCCCGCTCTGTCCCATTCAGCCGGAGGAGAGCGGGGCGCCGTCGCCCGACGAGCCGGACGCGAACCTGCCGCGCGCGCGCCGCCAGTTCCGCATGGGCGATGTGGTCATCTACGACGGACGCTACCTGGCCGTCGTGTACTTCTGCACGGCCCACTGCGACGCCTCTGCGGTGAGAACCCGCGCAGGCGTCTGACGGGCGGCCACTCGTGGAGGGGCGTGGTCGTGCCTGTGACGGACTGAGTCGCCACTGGGGGGAATGCTGCTCGGCATGTCGTGCCCGGCGCGGTGCACTGTCCGTCGGCTAGCGCACCCGCGGGTTGTGGGTCGACGTGTTGAATCCACCGCTTCCTAACATTCGGCGTAAGTGACCATAGACCGGTGTTGGCCGTCTAGCGAGGCGAGGCTTATCGGGCGGGGCTCTGACCTGACCTGACCTGACCCGATCGAGTGGAGCTCTGACCTGATCTGATCGAGTGGAGCTCTGACCTGACCCGATCGAGCGTAGCTCTGACCTGACCTGATCAAGCGGAGCTCTGACCTGACCTGATCAAGCGGGGCTCTGACCTGACCCGATCGAGTGGAGCTCCGACCTGACCGGATCGAGTGGAGCTCTGACCTGACCTGATCGAGCGGAACTCTGACCTGACCTGATCGAGTCGAGCTCTGACCTGACCTGATAGAGCAGGGCTCTGGCCTGACCTGACCTGACCTGACCTGACCGGACCGAGCGGCGGTCTCTGAGCCAGCGCGTGTGACGCGATCGTGTCCGGCCGGCCCGCAGGCGTGGGTCAGTGAGCACCTGGACCTGGACACGCTGGCGCGCGGCCTGGAGCAGCCCTTCTACTCGCTGCTGCTGGACGGCAACGAGGAGGTGGTGGCGCCTGAAGGTGAGCCCGCCGTCGCGGCGGAGACGTGGCCGTGTCGCGTGGCCACCCGCGTCAGGCACCGCTCAGCCGCTTCATTATTGAGTTATCCAGCAGGTGTTAGGTGATGGCAATGTTAGCTGCGATTTAACAACAAACAACAGGTAGTGTGTACCAAGGGGACATTATTTCAGGAATAACGGCAGTACGCCGCTATCTGATTCATCTGATAACTTGGGTGCTGCACGAAGGAAGATGACATACTAGAGCAGACTGCTGTATGTATAGGCTTCTCTTCATACGGGCACCATTTGACGACCGTTCCAGTGTGTTTTACACATTAAGTCAACATGCATTGTCAACATTAAGTCAACATGGTACTGAATCACATTAACAACAAACAAACTTTTTGTTTTGTTTCTGGTATGAATTGCTTCCTGAAGGCATATTACCTGTCCAGTGGGGAATTGAGGACGCTTCAAGGGACTGTTCTACAGTTGCATGGGCTTCTCAATTGATGCAGCCATTTTCATGACTATTAATGGCGGTGCACAGCCATGCCATTTTCAAGATTTGAAACCCTCTTGTTTCTGAGCTGGATGCACGCGAGCTTTTGCAGCCTGCGGGACAGTCCCCAGACATGTATAAAGTCACAGACAAGTGTCCTCAGTGTCCCGAGAGGTGGTCCGCGGCGATGATGGATGTATGCTGAGCTAAACATGATTAGTTGCTCGTGTTTTCACCCTTTCTCTTGGTGTTTTTGCATATGTATCCGTGAGATCAAAGTGCTCACTTGTATTCAGTTATTTCCGTAATGAGTGGTAAGAGTGTATGTTCTTTGCATTATGTAGCACAAAACATAATTCGTTTTAGAATTTCACATAGCTTGCATGGCATGGTTGAGAAGCAATTGACGGCCGTTTTTATCTGGAAGGCGTGCCCGCAAACGTCAGATATGAAGAACTCGACAATTATTTTTGCCTTGGCATTGAATGCCGCATGATCAGTGAGATGGCAGGATTTGAATAACGTTATGATGACGTCATGGGTGCCTGAGTTATCTTGAAAGTCTGCACAAAATAGTCTGCACATTTTTGCCGGCGTATAGTTCAGTAACTAGAGGGTTTTTGGTCTCAAGAAGGGCAGAGCTGTGAACAACGTCGAATGGTCTTCAATATGTCTTTTCAGGTGCAAAGCCCCATACAAATGTTAAACACTCCCTTCAAAAACAAGGATGTGAAGGAATCCCTAGAAATTGGAAGGTGGGGCCCAAACCTTTACGCGCTCTGACCGGCGGTGAGTGTCCCATCGTCGCGAGAGTTCGACCTTGACAGCTGCTAACAGGCCTCCGCCCCGCCGCCAGACGAGCTGTGGCTGGCTCCGGAGCCGTGCGCCATCATCCACGGCGACATCGGCCGCTACTTCGTGCGCTTCGACGGCGTGCGGTACGAGCCGGTGTCGAGGCTGGCGATGTTGCTGCCGGACCCGCTGCCGAACACCGCTGCCGCCTGCCACCAGCTGCCGCCGGGCGAGTCTGTGGCGGCGCGCCGCCGCGCCGGCCTCAGTCACGAGCGGCCCGTCTGGGGCACGCGCCGGCCCGGCTTCTGGCCCGAGCTGGTGCATGCGGTCCCGCCGCCAGCGCCGCACGAGGAGGGCCGGGCGATGGCGGCGTCGCCGCCCCCGCCCCAGGCGCAGGTGGGGGCAGCACGACAGCTCTGGGCGCCGCCCGCCCGGCCCTATCTGGCTAGGTACGAGACAGCCGCCAAGCGAAACATGTGGATCCTGCCTGCCGGCATCGAGAGCGAGGAAATAGACGCCGAAGAAGCGCCGGCGGACAACCAACCGGACCAGGAGGAGGCGGGGGAGGCGCCGGCTGCGGACCAGCTGCAAGACCAGGGGGTGCAGGCTGCGGACCAGCTGCAAGACCAGGGGGTGCAGGCTGCGGACCAACTGGAACACCAGGAGGCGCCGGCTGCGGACCAGCTGCAATACCAGGAGGCACTGGCTGCCTACCAGCTGCAATATCAAGAGGCGCTTGCTGCCGACCAGCTGCAACACCAGGAGGTGCTGGCTGCCGACCAGCTAGAACACCAGGAGGCGCCGGCTGCGGACCAACTGGAACACCTGGAGGCGCCGGCTGCCTACCAGCTGCAACACCAGGGGGTGCAGGCTGCGGACCAGCTGCAACACCAGGAGGCGCTAGCTGCCTACCAGCTGCAACACCAGGGGGTGCAGCCTGCGGACCAGCTGCAACACCAGGAGGCGCCGGCTGCGGACCAGCTGCAATACCAGGAGGCACTGGCTGCCTACCAGCTGCAATATCAAGAGGCGCTTGCTGCCGACCAGCTGCAACACCAGGAGGCGCCGGCTGCAGACCAACTGGAACACCTGGAGGTGCCGGCTGCCTACCAGCTGCAACACCAGGGGGTGCAGGCTGCGGACCAGCTGCAACACCAGGAGGCGCTGGCTGCAGACCAACTGGAGCACCTGGAGGCGCCAGCTGCCTACCAGCTGCAATATCAAGAGGCGCATGCTGCCGACCAGCTGCAACACCAGGAGGCGCTGGCTGCAGACCAACTGGAACACCTGGAGGTGCTGGCTGCCTACCAGCTGCAACACCAGGGGGTGCAGGCTGCGGACCGGCTGCAACACCAGGAGACGCTGGCTGCAGACCAACTGGAGCACCTGGAGGCGCCAGCTGCCTACCAGCTGCAATATCAAGAGGCGCTTGCTGCCGATCAGCTGCAACACCAGGAGGCGCCAGTTGCAGACCAACTGGAACACCTGGAGGTGCCAGCTGCCTACCAGGTGCAACACCAGGGGGCGCAGGCTGCGGACCAGCTGCATCACCAGGAGGCGCTGGCTGCCTACCAGCTGCAACACCAGGAGGCGCTAGCTGCCTACCAGCTGCAACACCAGGGGGTGCAGGCTGTGGACCAGCTGCAACACCAGGAGGCGCTAGCTGCCTACCAGCTGCAACACCAGGGGGTGCAGGCTGCGGACCAACTGGAACACCAGGAGGCGCCGACTGCGGACCAGCTGCAACACCAGGAGGCGCCGGCTGCAGACCAACTGGAACACCTGGAGGCGCCAGCTGCCTACCAGCTGCAACACCAGGGGGTGCAGGCTGCGGACCAGCTGCAACACCAGGGGGTACAGGCTGCAGACCAGCTGCAGCACCAGGGGGCACCTGCTGCCGACCAGCTGCAACACCAGGAGGCGCCGGCTGCCGACCAGCTGCAACACCAGGAAGCACTGACTGTCTACCAGCTGCAATATCAGGAGGCGCTTGCTGCCGACCAGCTGCAGCACCAGGAGGCGCTGGCTGCTGACCAACTGGAAGACCTGGAGGTGCCAGCTGCCTACCAGCTGCAACACCAAGGGGTGCAGGCTGCGGACCAGCTGCAACACCAGGAGGCGCTGGCTGCCTACCAGCTACAAAATCAGGAGGCACCTGCTGCCGACCAGCTGCAACACCAGGAGGCGCCAGCTGCGGACCAACTGGAACACCTGGAGGCGCGGGCTGCGGATCAGCTGCAACACCAGGGGGTGCAGGCTGCCTACCAGCTGCAACACCAGGGGGTGCAGGCTGCGGACCAGCTGCAACACCACGAGGGGCCGGCTGCCGACCTATTGGGACACCAGGAGGCGCCGGCTGCGGACCAGCTGCAACACCAGGAGGTGCCAGCTGTCGACCAACTGCAACACCAGGAGGCGCCGGCTGCCGACCAGCTGCAACACCGGGGGGTGCAGGCTGCCGACCAGCTGCAGCACCAGAGGGCCCTGGCTGCCGACCAGCTGCAACACGAGGAGGCACAGACTGCCGACCATCTGGAACGTCAGGGGGCGCCTGCTGTTGACCAACTGGGACACCAGGAAATTCCAGCTGTCGACCAACTGCAACACCAGGAGGCACAGGCTGCCGACCAGCCGCATCACCAGGAGGCACTCATTGCCGACCAGCTGCAACATCAGGAGGCGCCCGCTGTCGACCAACTGAGACACCCGGAAATGACAGCTGCCAATCAACTGCAACATCAGGAGGCACAGGCTGCCGACCAGCTGGAACACCAGGAGGCACCAGCTGCCTACCAACTGCAACACCAGGAGGCACAGGCTGCCGACCAGCCGCAACACCAGGAGGCACCAGCTTCCGACCAACTGCAACACCAGGAGGCACCAACTGCCAACCAACTGGAACAGCAGGAGGCGCCGGCTGCCGACCAACTAAATCACCAGGAAGCGCCGGCTTTCGAGCAGCTGCAACGCCAGGAGACACCGGCTGCCAACCAACTGGACAACCAGGGGGCACAGGCTGCCGACCAGCTGCAGCGCCAGGAGGCACCGGCCGGCAGCCGAATCAACCGGGGTCAGGCACTAATCGCCATTGAAATACACCCGCAATTCGCGATGCCTCTCTACCAAGTGAAGAAAGGGGTTGTAAGAGACCGTCTGAGCGTGATGAGGAAACGGCATATGGATCAGCAGAAGCGGAAGGTATCAGCCGCCGAGCTGGACCAGCGCAAGACAGCAGAGGCCTATCAAACACTGCTGGAGGAGCGGGCATGTCTCACTGCCTACCAGTTTCTGCTGGAGGCGCATGCTCCAGATGCCGACGGGTCCCTCTTCTACCAAGGCGAGGTCCCGCGTGCTCGCCAAGGGCCTCCAGTCGGCTACCAAGGGGATCTGCAGCGGCCATTTTGGCCTATCGGCATCCAGGGACCTCCAAACGAAGCGGAGCCCTGGTGGGAGGACCACGTGCTCGTCCCCCTGCACAACGACCCGTGGCTGCCGGCGCCCGGCCTGCCCGACAGCAGCCAGCCTCCGCCACCGGTGCCGCTCGCGGCGGACGGCTGGTGGGAGCGGGCCGAGCCCGACCTGTGTGACGCCTGGGCGGACGACCTGCCGCCTCTCCAGCGCGTACAGCCCGGGACAGAAGAGGCGGCGGGGGCGGGGGCGGGGCGCGGCGCCGATCCGTTCGCCCTCACAGACGACTCGGTCGGGCAGCCGATGCCGCAGGCGGTGGGCTGTCATGACATGAACGACCCGGGCGGGCGGCCGATGTCGCAGGCGGTGGGCTGTCATGACATGAACGACCCGGGCGGGCGGCCGATGTCGCAGGCGGTGGGCTGTCATGACATGAACGACCCGGGCGGGCAGCCCATGTTGCAGGCTGAAGGCGGCAATGACACGGTGCGGGACCTGCATGTGCGGCTAGGCCTGATGATATTGCTGTCGAGGGCCTACCGCACGCGGCGCAACGCCCCGCACGCCGGCAGAGCCCAGCGCGGCTAGTAGGTGGCCGCTGCCGGCCGATTTTGTTGGGGCGGAGGGAGGGGGGAGAAGGGAGAAGGGTTTGTGGCGCAGTACAACTGTTGGCTTTAACGGCAACCGGCTTTTGTGCCACTGGTTTTGGTATAGCTGTTGGCTTGAACAGCGACGACCAGCTTTGCCTGCGTGCGACAGCCCATCGTCTGTGTCCAGGAGAAGAGAAGCCTTCTACTGTCATTTAAGCCCCCGGCTTTGAAGGCGACCGGTGGCGCACCGAACGTACAGTGCCCTCGCTTGAGACGGACGGGGCTCCGTCCGATACTGTGTGGCTGTGTTCTCAGCGGTGTATAGGCAAGCCGCAGGGTGATATCGGTGGCGCGCCGAGCGTACAGTCCCCTCGCTTGAGACGGATGGGGCTCCGTCTGATACTGTGTGGCTGTGTTCTCAGCGGTGTATAGGCAAGCCGCAGGGTGATATCGGTGGCGCGCCGAGCGTACAGTCCCCTCGCTTGAGACGGATGGGGCTCCGTCCGATACTGTGTGGCTGTGTTCTCAGCGGTGTATAGGCAAGCCGCAGGGTGATATCGGTGGCGCGCCGAGCGTACAGTCCCCTCGCTTGAGACGAATGGGGCTCCGGCCGATACTGTGTGGTTGTGTTCTCAGCGGTGTATAGGCAAGCCGCAGGGTGATATATTGACTGTGTCTATGTGTTTACCCATAAGTGTGTCATGTGTGGGATGATGCAATTGGTTGACTCCTGCAGCGGTGCTTCTCGATCTCGAGCGATCTCAGGTCTGCGACAATTGCATTTTAAATACGGTGGTGTACTACGGGGCTGTTCAGCGATCTCAAAACATGGGTGCCTTGTCGTACTCTCGCCTCAGGGACGTTGATCACGTCTATTTAATGTCATGTTTTTACCATGACAATTTTTTTCGCTACGGGTTTTGCATGATAGAAACGTGGCGAGTGTAAACATTATGTGATGTATTCTGGCTGTTCTGTGATTATGCGCGCCTGTCATGTATTATGCTTTTCTGAACGCTGCATCGTTTCTGAACTCCGCGCCTGTCATGTATTATGCTTCCTGAACGCTGCATCGTTTCTGAACTCTGCGTCTGTCATGTATTATGCTTTCTGAACGCTGCATCGTTTCTGAACTCCGCGCCTGCCATGTATTATGCTTTCTGAACGCTGCGTCGTTTCTGAACTCTGCGCCGGTCGTGTATTATGCTTTTTTGAACGTTGCATCGTTTGCGATTTGCCCAAACGTTGCAATGAGCGCCGTTTCTGTCTTCCAATTTTCTGTATATGTCATCGCTTCTCGCCATTACCAGTGACAGTACCGGTGTCATAACCAGCATGTACCAAAGCCCTCCCAAGCCATGGCCCTGTGTCAACGCTTGGGATATTGTCTGTGTTATATACCCTCTGTGTTATATACATGCGAAATACATGTTGAATGATATTGTTTTCCGGTTATCTGAACAAGCGACTAATCTAGAAAGACGTGGCGGTGCATCACGACTGGTTGACACCGCCTGGAAGGCACACACAAGGTCCCACACCGTCAGAGAACGCAACACGCAAGCACAAACATCAAACCCGTTGAACGGGTCTTCCCGCCGCCCCGTTGCGCCTTATGACCCTCGCCTGCGCCAGGCCCCGCGCAGGGCCCTCCGCGGACGGACTGTGCAGGACAACGCAGCCACGCCACACCAATCTCCGCGCGACCCGTCCCGCGGACAGACTGCAGGACAACACAGCCACGCCACGCGAAGCGGGGCGGGGCCGGTCGGAGCGGCAGCCGCGCACACAGCGAGCCGCAGCGCTCGGCGCCGGCCAGTCGCTGCGCGCGGTGCCCGCCCATCCGCTCCAACTTGTCGCTACAACAAAGGCACTCGTCCCGGGCTCGCTGGTACCACCGGCCGGCTACTGCTGGTGACTGTCGAGGCCGTTGGCGTCTGGCAGGGGCTTGCGCGCTGTGATGAGACCCCACACCTGGGAGCCCTCCGAGGCGCGGCTGATCTTCTGCTCCCAGCCGGTCACCATGTCCTGGTATTCCGCCTCCGAGAACTCCTGCGGCAGCACAGCGCATGGTGACCACCCCGGGTGCTCAGGCAGCGACGGCCTGCTGCGAATGACCCGCGAGCTTTATAACGCTGGGACAGTGCACGCGAGTGGCGATAGAGAGTCCAGCGGAGTCATCTGTTTTCATATCTGTTCGTGGTACTATATAACGTGGGCTCTTCAACTCACTTCGCTGACCAATCTTCAACTCACTTCGCTGACTATGTCAAATTCCGGACACTCGTTGAAAATTAACAACCCTTATAATTCGAGCTTATAACCCGAGTTCGTAACGCCTCTCGTTCCATGCAGGAACATGTGGCTCGCAAGTTGCCAGCCCAGAACCGACAGAGTACGCCTCTTGTTCCATGCAGGAATATGCGGATGCCAAATTACCAGCCCTGAATTAACAGAGCACCAGATTGGCAGCCCAGTACCGGCAGAGCATCAAATTAGTAGCCCGGTACCGGCAGAGCATCAAATTAGCCCAGTACCGGCAGAGCATCAAATTATCAGCCCAGTACCGGCAGAGCATCAAATTATCAGCCCAGTACCGGCAGAGCATCAAATTGGCAGCCCAGTACCGGCAGAGCATCAAATTGGGCACCGGCAGAGCACCAAATCAGCAGCCCAGGACCAGCAGAGCATCAAATTAGCAGCCCAGTACCGGCAGAGCACCAAATCAGCAGCCCAGTGCCGGCAGAGCATCAAATTAGCAGCCCAGTACCGGCAGAGCACCAAATTGACAACCCAGTACCGGCAGAGCATCAATTTAGCGGCCCAGTACCGGCAGAGCATCATATTAGCAGCCCAGTACCGCCAGATTATCAAATTAGCAGCCCAGTACCGGCAGAGCATCAAATTGGCAGCCCGCGGAGCATCAGATTAGCTCAGTACAGGTAGAGCATCAAATTACTCTCGTAACGCGCCACACCACGTCGCTCTTTCCTGCCCGCCATGGACATTGCTGCGCTGTCACAGGGCGTCCAGGACACGCGCAGCTAGGGCCTTACCGTCACGAAGCGCTGCCGCTGCGTCTGGAACTGGTCCAGCTCCTGGCGCAGGATCACGAGGAACTTGTCCGCCTGGTCCTGCACCCGGACGTCGGCGAAGCCAGTCTCACTCAGCAGGCGCCCGTACTCGGCCAGCGTCAGCATGCTGTAAGCTGACGGAAGGGAGGTCCGGTCAGCGGGGCCCCGCAGCGCGCTGGCTGGGCTTGCGCACCGTGAACGGCAAGCTGTAGATGGGACGTGGTACACTCCTTATAAAAAGAACGCTGCGTGCGAGCTGGTATGGGGACTCAGATGCTGCGAAATTAATACAATGCTGTGGGCGGGCACGGATCCAGGATTTAGTCAAGGAGGCTTCACTGTCATGCCCGCACCCTCCCCCTCCCCTACAGAAGTCCTCACATTTCGGCCAGTTCATTCTCAGATTTTTGTTTTGTGATCAAGGAGGTGGTGAGTAATGTCAGGGCCAAGGGGTGACTGTAAATCTGCCCGAGAATCGGAACAGGAACTATTGTTCTTGTGGCATGATTGTGGTGTTGAATGTGCTGTAGCGCAAGAACAGCAAATAATTCAGCCAGATAAACTGAGTTACCATTCGGTAACAGACAATTTCTAGAGAAATGCTAATTGCGAATTACTGAACGTCTGGTGTGGTCGTTGGCCTAGGAGCCATCAGTATGAGCAAAAAAGCTATTTGCATTATTGGCAATTAGGTTATAATACGTCTGTTGAACATAGGCTGTTGTGACAAAACGTTTGGATCTTTACAAAAGAAACAACACTTTTCGTGGCATTAACTGTCGTGGTGGTACTTTTTAAGCAACTGTCATGGAAGAACGCGGTATAGAGTCGGAGTACAAAACAAAAGTGCAACAAAATCCCAGTGAGTTTCATTCATCGGAGAGCAAGGGGCATAACGTGGGCAGCCACCTCGAAGGCCAAAATTGGAGAAGTGCGCAATACCCCGTAGGTAATCTGAAACAACTAGTTTTTTAAGCGCATGAAGAATGTGTGTGACAAGGCTGACACCTTGTTCGGGTGACACAGCGATCGTGGTTGACAAAACAAACCTTCTGAAACTTGGCCCAGTCTGTTTTGCGTCATGCAGCAGTGATGAATCGTGGAACCGCATCAGCGGCCGGGTCAAAAGTGACGTAAAGCTTAAATGGGAAATGGTCACTGTCATTAACATCTCGCTCAACAGTCCAATAAAAGATATCCCTTACTGAGGGAAGACGCAGCAACCAGTCGATGGCAGTTTCTGAACCAATAGGTATGCGGTGATATTATCTCCTTTCTTCAGTAAGACTAAATTATGAGCACCGATGAAATCTTGAACCAAATGCACCGGCGATTGGCGGCCTGGGTGTCATTACTCCAAGCTGGACTATGACAGTTGTAATCGCCGCAGCTAAGAAAAACGTTGCGAAAATAAGTAACAAGGTGGTCTAGCAGCCGCAAGAGCTTCGTGCTGCCATGCTTTTGTGGAATGCACAAAGAGCGTACATCGATGGTGCGGACATGCAACCGTACCGGATATGCAACAGCATTGGGAGGCGCGATCAGAAAGAGGGGCATGCACGTGAATTCATTTGCTGTATAGCGCCACTCCACCCTCGCGACGCTCGCCGTCTGTGTCATAACAAAATGTAAGGAGCACTTTAGCATGTAAAGTTTTATGGGCCCACAGTACGACACCAAGGTTCTTGCAAGACGATGATCGTTGGAGCTAATCCTGCCGAAGCGGCATTAATTTTAAACCGTTTAGGAACAAGGCCGCGACATGTCCATTGTACGAGAAAAGGCATGAAATGGTGAACAGACCCTCCCCCGCCGGTTGGTGGGAACCAGCCGAACAAAACTGACCGCCGCCGGCCCAATGCCAACCCCACAGGCTGGCGGGGCTGGCGGTCTTCGCTCGGGCGTGTTGTGGCAGGTGTTATGCAGGGAAGGAGGGGAGGGGCCGTTCGTGAGGCGGCCGGAGGAACCCGGCCGCCGACCGTCCGTGGCTGGAGGACTGCTAGGACGCCGGACGACTTTATCCGCACGAGAACCACGCGTAGCAGGAGGGCTGGAACGCTGGCCAGTCTGGGGACGGGAGCGCACAGACGACTGAGAATCTGAACGCGTGGACAGGACTCTAGGGAACGTGTGGACAGGGCCGGCTCGAGGTAACACGTGGACAGGGCAGGCTCGAGGGAACGCGTGGATAGGGCCGGCTGTAGGGAACGCGTGGACAGGGCCGGCTGGAGGGAACGCGACTCTTCGGTTTGTGTGTTTGCTGTGGCAGAGGTAGCGTTGAGTGGACTAACAATTTTCAAAGGAGGTAACTAGAGGATCGCTCTGTCTGTGCATCACATGACGCTTCTCGTACTTGGACTGCCTTTGCGACTTGCGTGTAATTTCGTTGAAGACTGCGATATTTTCGCTTCGACAGTGGGTCTTGCCTGCTAGAAAGGCACACCCATCCTGGCCTTTCGGAGCAAATTGGTGATGATGTCGTCAGTAGGGGCACGCCCTGCCCCTTGACGCAGGGTGTTCAGGTGGTGATGATGGGAGGGCAGATTCTCCAGCAAGCAAGCGATCCGCACCATCGTCAGGGATAAGGCGAACCAGAGACAATGCGGTTGACCTCAGAAGCGAAACAAAGTGCGACAGTGTGTGCTCTGCCACTGCCACGAATGAACGCGTCACTCTGCTCTTTTTCTTTCTGCCGTGTCGCTCACCGCGAAGGGCAGAGTTGGCGCTGTGATCAGCACTCCCACAGCTCAGGCATTTCTGAGACGAGTTGCAGACAGATCCCCTGAGGAGTCTCGCGGCACTTAGGGCATCGTGCACTCAGTTTGCAGGACTTGCTGCCGGGTCCAAAACCGTTGACATTTGAAACATCGGAGTGGATTGGGTATATCAAAAAGGTGACTCAAATGGCCTATCGCTCACTAGGTATATGCGTGGGTTACTTGTTAAGGTTTTCATCCGTCGGCCATTCAAATGTAAAACATAATTAACAGTTCGATGCACATATCGTTTGTATCAGTTCGTTTGTTGGCATATTCAACCGCTATCATTGCTGCCTTACACATGCATCTGCTCAATGGCGATGTATCTCACTGTCGGTATTGTCCATTGTAAACTGTACATTTATTTTTAGTTTCCTCTCAAGAGCCATCAGCCGTGCTAAAGTAAAAACAACAAATGTGCACTTCAGGATGTGCCCCCCCCCCCCCCCATTGGCTGCGCTGACTCGGACTGGTCTCTAGATTTCATCAGGGTGGATGACGCCTGATCTGATCAGGACTTCATGTGGCTAGGGCTGCAGCCGAGTCACGGTAAGGGGGGGGGGGGGGGGCACCGCGGTTGACGAGGGATAAATGCTGTTAGAAAGGCAGTAGGGAATTCATCCTCCTAAATCATCCCCCCAAAAAATGAGCCGCATTGTTCCGAAAGATCAATGTTACTTTTCCTTTTTATGATGCAATTCATGAAAGATGAAAAGATCAGAGATGAGAAGATCAGAGATGCAATTCTTCATGCATTTAAAAGTAACTAAAATTAATTCTGTCAACAAATAAATTGCTGCATCGAATAAGCCACTTGTACTATATATATATATATATATATATATATATATATATATATATATATATATATATATATATAATAAATCACACTGTTAAATTTACGTCAGTTCATTCGGCCCTGTTTATAAATTAATGCCAGCGGCAGTACGTCGCCGGTTTTTTGCGGGGATCTACAAATATATTGAGCGGCACGCGGATTGAACCCAGGGAAAGCGAAACATGGCAAGCAATTTACATCGACATGTCCAACCCTTGTCTGCCTGGAAAGTTCATCCTCTGTTTGTAATCCATTATTAAAAAAATATTTAATATAACCGTATGTGCCTCGCCGTCAAAAGAACATTGACGTCCGGTGTCGCGGTCTCCGCAGGCCGCGCGGCGTCGGCATCGCAGCTGACACCCGGCTGCAGTCAATGGGCGTGCGAAAACGATTACGTATCGCAAACTGATTTTTTCGAATTCCTTATGAAATCAATTCGGATGCATTTAGAAGATATCCCGGGTCGCAGATTCCACCTGTTCAATTATCAGATTAATGCTCAGGATGGACTACCACGTGGAGCACCCCAAACTCGTGACGTAATGACATAATCTCTATTGCTCGTGTCGCTGTGTTACATAAAAATCGGGCTTAATCATGGATTTAGACGGGAGAGGACCACGAGAAATGTCCAAATCACGAGCTGTTAGCAATATTCGGTTCAGCAGCCACGCTCTGGCAAATACCGCCACCTCTCGGAAAGTTGCAGTGGTACAAATGAATCTGTCCGTCCGCTACAATGGCAACTCTGACACGGTCCGTTTGGCAGCGACTCTGACGTCACACTAACATTTAATGGCATAATCAGACGATAGCGTGTTGAGGAACATAGTTGCTAAATGTTGCATACGGCAGTCTTGTACTATAAAGCAAACCAAAAGTTAGAAAAACTTTAGAAAAGCTTGGAAGAAAAAAAGAAAAAAGCCTTTTCCACATATCTGATGCTTGTCTCAACTTCTTCAAATGTGAGACATTGCCTGTCAAGCTTTTGGCAATGTTTCGCAGAAGGGACCGATCCAAGACTTTGTTCGGGTGGAAGATACAGAAGTTGTGGCACCCGTGGATTTAGGTTTCCCTTGAAAGTAAAGGTTGAGGAGTTTTTTAAGTGCTCTTTTTGGATTTGGTACTTGTTGAAAATATAAAATATTGTGCCACGAAATGAAACTTTAGGCATCCCTTCCTCAATGGGCCGATCAAGGATTCCGTTAATGGACATTGCAGTGCCTCCTGTAATTTATTGCTTTTTAAAATGAACGTTTGGGTCACTGCATCGTGCCGCCTGAGACTGGATGCCTCTACAGGTTTTGATGCGTTGAAAGGAAAGTTTTTTTTTGGTGCCCGTTTGCCCTAAAGGGCCATCCAAATATTTCGTCAAGGTGGATAGCCGGGGAATTGTGGTGCCCCTGGATGCGCTAAAAGCAAACCTTTTAAATTGAAGGCCTCGGGCCCTTTTGAATAGCCCGATTGGATTTGATGTCTCTAGAAAAGAAGTGTTTTAATGCCCCGAAATGAAGATTTTGATGCCATCTCGCCGCATAGACCGATCGTTTTTTTGTTGTTGTCAGGATTCTGTCGATGGAAAGGCACACAAGCATTGTGGTGCCCTCTGAGATTGGTGGTCGTTTGGCAATGAAGACTTCGAGGCCACTTGTGGTACCCTCTGGAATAGAGTGGCCGAGGAATTGTAATTCCCCGTATTGATGATACAATCAATATCTAAATTAAACCAATCATTAAATGATGAGAAGTAAAGTAATGTGGTTCCCGGAAAAGGTTTTTGATACCCCTACACCGAACGGGCTGATCCAGCATTTTTGTCAGGGTGACACAAAGGGCGCAAAAATGTGGTTCCCTGGATTTAAGTTCCGTGTTAAATTAAGGGTTTTTGGACCTTTACATGCCCCGCTCGGAATTGGCGCCGTTTGCAAACAATGATTATGATGCCTCGCAATGAAGATGAAGGAAATGGTCCCACGCCCAAGGAGCCGACCCGGAATTTCATCAGAGTGGGATGCAAAACATTTTTATGACCTTGAAATTTGATGCCCGTTGAGTAGTACCCCTGGAGTGAAGCGCCTCTTGAAAACAAAGGTTATGCGACTCCGCGATGAAGATTTTGCTGCCCCGTCGCTATCAGATTTTAGAGGCTTCGAAACATACCTGGTGCCACAGGGGGCCCATTGCTCCATCCCCCCCCCCCCGTCTTTGATCCGCCCCTGGCTGTGCGGTCCCTGATACGTCATTTCGTTGCATAACTGACGTACTTATGAAGCGCGCAAGCGTGAGATCATGGTGACACAAGCTAACGACAGATGTCGCTAAGAGCATCGTAGTCGCCTAGTCGTTTAATCCTCGCCACGCGTGGCGACATCGCTACCTTCCACAACGTAGGGCTGACGCGACCCCTCCGCCCTCACCCTCCCCGCCGATTCCACACCCTCTGTGTTGCATGCGATATGTCGATATTCCTGTGCGTCATCCACAACTTTGCTCATGCTGCTGCGATATCGACAGGGGCGGCCAGCACCTGAGTCATTTGTCGCCTGCTGTCGATCAATAGGCCCTGGTGTTGGCCAACTAGGACCACCTGCTCGGCAGCTTTGTCCATTATTGGTAAATATCCTCCTTTCGACTCTATAGAATGGTCCGTCCCTGCCATCATGCGCTTCCTGTTGGTGCGATGGAGCCTCCTGACATTTCAAGTGGGGCAAATATTTGTCCACGCTCTGACAAATGGCAGAGGAGGCGGCCGCTGTCCTTGCCCCCTGGTGACATCGCCTCGGACCTTTGGCATCTAGTATGGATAGTCTTTAGTCTTGTTAAATGGAGTTAAATCGCATTTTAGCTATCATTGCGTGATGTGTCAATGTATCTACGTAGAGCAAGAGTGGCTCAAGCCAAAGCATTCCTCTATTTGATTCGAAGAGGAGGCTTCCTGATCCCATCAGGAGGGTACCTGAGCTACCTGAGCCCTTATGGGAGGCTGCCTGAGCCCATCAGAAGGCTACCTGAGCTGCGTGAGCCTATGCGGGAGGCTACCTGAGCCCATCGCACAGCCTACCACTATCCTAACCTTGGGTGATTGTACCCTAAAATCTTCATCTACCACGGTAGTGTCGGTGCATTATGGAGGCTTGAGTAACATAAATCCAAGGAAATTTTGAAAATTTGACTCGATATGACTCTAAAGTTAAATCTCCCCGTTGTCAACTAGGCCATATGTCGCCATTTCAGCACACAAAACAGGCGCTTGGTGGGTTCATTTTATATTCGCATCAATACTTGACCTGATGTGACCTTGCCCTCGATAATTTCTTCAAAGGTCACGAAAACTGATGTCGCTCATCGTCCTACCAGTTCACACCTTCAGAATCACTGGAAAAGGTAAGAAGACCATGCACGCAGTACTGAGAATGCGTCATAGATTGCCCACTTTTCTTTCCCACCCTTTCGCCACTCACACCTCGAGATCGAGATACCATCTCGGTGACCGGACACAGTAGAAAGCTGAAGCTGTGGGACATTTGTAAAAATTTACGCGAAAAGGCACCACTCACCTCTGGCCGATTTGTACTCGAGGAAGTCGTTGCGCAGGGGACCCTGGCCCTGGCAGTAGTCGGTGATGAGCAGCCGGCCGCCGGGCCGCAGCCAGCGCCAGAACTTGGCCAGCACAGCCTGCTTGGCCGGCACGTGCAGCAGCGTCTCGCGGCTGTAGATGACGTCGTAGCTGGCGTCGGCGTACTCGCGCTCGGCGATGTCGCTGATCTCGAACCGCAGCTGCTCGCGGACCTGTGGCGCCGCACCGGCCGCCATCAGGCACCGCTCCGGCGCGGCTCAGCTCCGGCGCGGCTCAGCTCCCCCGCCTGGCCGTCTCCCTCCCGCTCGCGTCCGCCGCGGCCGGGCCGCGCGGTACCGATCGGCCATCAGGAGGAACACGCTTCGCCCTCTGACGCGGGGCGTTCGGGTGGTGATGATGGCACCAGTAGGGGCACGCTCCACCCCCTGACGTGAGACGTTCGGGTGGTGATGATAGGAGGGCAGATT
Source organism: Pollicipes pollicipes (assembly GCF_011947565.3). Lineage (NCBI taxonomy): Eukaryota > Metazoa > Arthropoda > Thecostraca > Pollicipedomorpha > Pollicipedidae > Pollicipes > Pollicipes pollicipes. Next base: position 32,677,458 of record NW_023596545.1, read on the forward strand.
CTCCAGCAAGCAAGCGACCCGTACCATCGTCATGGATGAAGCAAACCAGAGATAATGCAGTTGACCTCAGGAGCAAAACGAAGTGCAGCAGTGCCTGCTCTGCCACTGCCGCAAATGAACGTGTCACTCTGTTCCCGCGCTGCACCATGCTCGACCCAGTCAGTCCACGTCCTCACAGATGGAACCGACAGGCGGCGCGCGAGGGCCGCGCGTTGGCAGGGGTGGTCTCACCGGCGACGACAATGCCGCCTGCCGCTGCAGCGCCGCCGTCACCATGTTGGCCGACAGGTCGACGCCGGTCACGTGACAGCCGTAGCGGCTGGCCATGTGGATGGCCGAGCCGCCCGGGCCCGTGCCCACGTCCAGCACCCGGCTGGCGGTGCCGAGGTCCAGCTGGCGACAGAGCGTCTGAGGGCGGGCCGGGGCGGCTCGCGTCAGACGGCGCCGGGCCGGTCTTGTCCGGCACGGGGTCTGCTCCCACCGGTCCGGCACGGGGTCTGCTCTCACTGATCCGGCACGGGGTCTGCTCTCACTGGTCCGGCACGGGGTCTGCTCTCACTGGTCCGGAACGGGGCGACTGGCATGGTGCCTCAGCGTCTGACCGTCCGGCATGTGTGCGCGTGACTGCGGCAGGTCGCAGCCGTCAGGTTGAACTATGACTCAGACGTTGGTTCATCCGCACCGACCGGAGGCCCCGTCTGAACGGTCGGTGCGATTCAGGATCAGACTCAGAAAGTCTGAATGGATTTCCTGAGTCTGATCCTAGAAAGATATCATCTCGTGCTTCATGCTCTGCTCTGGATTTTGGATTTGTTTTGGATTTTTGAATTCTGGATGGATTTTTTTGAATTCTGGATTCATGCTCTGGACTTTGAGCACCACACCCCATCGCATCCACCACAAAAGCGCGCTTGCCAAACCACTTGGACCACGTTGAGCGGGCCCTAATCGATTACAGCTCGTCGTCAAACTCATTTGGACTCGACCGCTCATCGACACCGGTTTGCACCCACACCCGCCAGCTACCTGCCGCGGTCGGCGAGAGCGGGTCGCGCACCCCTCGGCTGCCGGAGAAGGCCGGCGCCGCGCTGCGGCAGAGCACATACCTCTGTCGTCTGCAGGCCGCCGCTGCTGACGAACGATTCGCCGTACATCCTCTCGTAGCGCTTGATGCCGGCCGGAGAGTACTGGTGCTCGTCCAGGAAGTTCTGGAAGCTGCTGAAGTAGTCGCTGGTCGGTGTTTTCCGCAGCAGGTACAGCAGCTGGTACGGGTTGCCGTAGTACTGGGAGAACAGAGATAAATAACTGGTTTGGCCTCCCGCTGACCACCCAAATATTCTTGGCCTTTTTGCTGTTTTGAAACTGATAAAGTTTGCGTTTACTTTAATTACTTATCGCATTGTTGTTACACAGTGCGATGCTGTAATGTTCTCTGATCCTGTAGAAGAATGTAACAGCGAACCTGCGGCTCCCCGGTTTATTCAGAAAACAAGCAATTCGAGGCTAACCGCAGGCTCCAGAACAGCTGTGTGTTGGGGTAGGAACGCCTCAGCTGGACGAAATCATTGCTCTAACCTTTACAAAAACGTCCACGGAGGCTGCGTATCGCAGTGTAAACCGGTACTCTGTAGTTTCCGTCTTCAAACTGGGCCCTTGCAGTAGACTGCAATACAACGGGGGACTCCGGTAGAAGGTAGGATTTGTTTGACGCTGTTTGTTACCTGAAACACCGTCACACCGCTGAAGTGCGGCTCACTTTTACCATTCGTGCAATAACAATAATCATCCACAAAGGTAGCTGCTTGCACACACGTGCAGGTGCACGTTTTTATGACGCCGCAGCTTTGCGTGCCACGTCAGGCGCCGCTCTCGTGATGGCGTGCTCGTGGGAGCCGAGTCACGGAAAGACGGAAAACGAACGTCTGAATCAGCGAGAGCAACGTCGGCCGGCATTTCATGGGTGCGATCGTCAAGTGGTGCTATCTGACGCTGCTTCATCGGCAATCGCCAGTCGCCAGGTAATGCGATCTAAGTCAACGGGTTGCAGGATGAGCGGACGGCTGTTCACTCATGACTGTTAAGTGACGTCAGACCTGCTCTGTTGGAGTTACCTGATTGTTTAATGCACGACTCCCGAATGAAGAGGTAACCATCGGGCTTAAGCCACTTGAGCATGCCGCTGACCAGCTTGTTAATCTCCTCGTCCGAAAGGTACATGAGCAGCCAGTTGCTGAAGATCATGTCGTACTGGCAGCTCTCCAGCTTCAGCTGGGTCACGTCCATGCAGAGGAACTCGACGTTGCCCAGGTGCTGGTTGCTCTCGCGGTTCTTCTCGATGTACGTCTCGAGGAAGTCGACGGCGGTCACGTGTCTGGCGCGCTCGGCCAGCTTACGCGTGAAGCGGCCGATCCCGGCGCCCAGCTCCAGCACGCGCATCCCGCCCACCTGGCACCGCGTCACATGGTCACACGTCACACACAAACGTGAAGTGGCCGATCCCGGCGCCGAGCTCCAGCACGCACATCCCGCCCACCTGGCGCCGTGGCACATGGATACACACACACGCACGCACGCACGCACGCACGCACGCACGCACGCACGCACGCACGCATGCACGCACGCACACACGCACACACACACACACACGCACACACACACACACACACACACACACACACACACACACACACACACACACACACACACACACACACACACACACACACACACACACGTGAAGCGGCCAATCCCAGCGTCGAGCTCCAGCCGACCTGGCGCCGTGCCTTATGGTCAGGCGTCGCACGCACGCTCCTCGCGCTCCATCTGGCAGAGGCGCCTCCTTATAGGCGCAGGAGTAAGGGCGGGGGATGGACGCTTGTTCCCAAACTTTTAAAGTGAGGACGGCACCCGCCTCTCCCCCTCCCCTCATCAACGTAACTTCCACGGAGCTGATCTTTTCATGTGTAAGATCAACTATTTTTCTACAGAAATATGTTTTAAAATGCAAATACTGCTAATGGCAAATGCAGTAGGAATTCACCATGACAAATACAGAAATTCACCCCTGTTTTTGCTCGCTTTTATTTTCCCATGTGGCTATATGTGTAATTCATTCATTTGTCGATTGAAGACAACGTTTTACTTATCAAAAGTTGACTATTTTTCGGGGTCTCGCCAAAATAACGTACTGTCCAGCGGTGTATAAAATGTGCACTGCTTTGTAATCATCGTATGCAGCACACACAACTCGAATCAGGGGCGGAACCATGATTTCGTCCAGGGACACTTCACTGTGGTGCCCACTGGAACTTTATTGTCCTGCTCACAAAATGTCCCAATTTATTTCGGGAGGCAAATTTTCTTCTTTTGCCTTTTATGTTGAGCTGCTTTGACTGAAAAGGAAGTCAGAGGATTCGACCGTGCATGCATGTAGGGGTAAATAAAACGAAATTAGCCAGGAATCAAAATAATGCATCGAATAAGCCGCGAACGACACAAACTTAAACGTGGTTCATTCAGCTCTGCCTACAAAACAATACCAGCGGCAGGGGCGCTGCTGGATTTTCTCGAGGCTTTACAAAGATCTTAAGGGGCACGTGGATTGAACGCTAGTGTGGATCAAAACAGGGCCAGCAATTTCCATTTGATATGCCTAACCCTTGTTCACCTGGGAAAGTTTATCCTTGCTTGAATATCCACCATTGAAAACTACATAATACAGCTTTAAAAATACGCACTCGACGTTTAGGGGACGAAACACCGGCACCCGGCCTTGCAGCCCGCTTAGGCCGCGCGACGTTGGTCCCACTCTACCCGGAGGTGGTGAACGGCGGGCAAGAACCTTTCTAAAAGTACCGCTTTCGCACAGTTAATGAAAGCGATTGGAATGCCTGTGAAAGGTGTCCAGGGGCCGTAGGTTTCACTTGTGCGATACTCAAGTTAAGAATTATCACGCACGGTGCCACGAACGCATGATACGATGGTGGAATGTATGCTGCTCGCGTTGCTGTGATTGCTAATTCCGTTCAGAGAATCAACTCCGAAGTCGCACAAGTAATCCTTTTGGTCAGGAGGTCAAGGGCGCTTTCGTCGCAGCCCAGACTCATCAGAGGCTGCTATCCCGGCGATACCGGGACAGGACATCCCTGATCAATACGGAGGCCCTCAGAGGAATGCATCATACACCGGTCTCCTCCATGACGCGACAGTCCCTCTGAATAGAATATCTGGCACCGGATACACGCAGGGTAATGGATGTGAGCCCTTGCGTTGTCAACTCGTATCTTCTTTCACTGTAAAGTAGGCCCCGTCCAAAGCAAAAGACGTCAATGACATTCGGGGTTCCGTCCCTGTCCCTGTGCAGCAAATTGTCTGGCCGACCTGGGACCTCACTGCCGGCACTGGGGTCCCCCATTTAGCGCTCTGGACCCTGACCAGCACAGGGTCGTTTCACTGCTCCAGTGGTCCCGACCAAAGTAAGAGGCCTTGTGATCAAGGGCGGATTCAGGGAGGGAGAAGGGGTCATGCCCACACGCAAAGGTCGCGAAACCATGATTTGCCGCCCCCCCCCCCCCAAACGGCCTGGCATGTGCTGATATGTGCATGTTATGTCATGTTTCTAACAGCTAACCACGTAAGTTCCTTGTTTTGCTATTATCGGGGCGGTCATCTCTATCACCAGTTAGCTCGTATCCGCAGCTTACGCCGATTTCGGGTCTGACATCAATAGTGCTCACCGCCCACTACCTAATAATTCCACAGTTTTTCAAGAATTTGGCTGTCTGGGGCCAGAGAGACTTCGTTAATGAATATACTTTCCAAAATTTGAAGGCGTCTTTTGTCATTGCTCGCCTGTAAAATGTCAGTGCTGTCTGTCAGTTGTTGTCGTGTCCATGTCATGTCGTGTTCCTGTCGCATGTGGTCCAGAGGTGCCCCGTCACGTAAGTGCATTGTCAGGCGTCGTGAGAGTGCCGTTGTGGCCACACCAATGTAGTGCATGGAACGAAGTTTGCAACCTTCCATGTTACATTTGAATTGATACACTACATTGGTGCACTTTAGTTTGTCGGGTTTGTCTGGGTTGTTTCTCATAACAAAGTTAGAAATTTTCTTATTACGATAATAAATGACGTCTATTTTGTGGTCGTTTTGCCTTTAATATGTCGAGAGATAATTTCCCGCACAACTCTTTGGTCTTGTTTGTGGGCGGATGTCATTTGATTTTGATAATATAGTTTTGGTTGGTTGGATGTCTTGTCTTGGTTTACTGTCAAAGTGTCTTGTCACGTGTCTTTGTATTTCGTTTTCAACGTCAGAATTTGAAAAACCGTTTTTCACCAAGATTTGTTTGATTCTTATCAATTCTGAATGTAGCCCTGTCCAATCAGAGCAGTACTTGAATGCACACCTATTGAACGACCTTATGACGCTAATTTTGTAGCGTCGAGGACACTCACTGTCAGAAGTTAAGCACCGTCCCTTGTTAGTCTGTTTTCGGTATACAGTCGTTTTGAATTGTTGTCCTTGTCCATCGACAGTCACGTCAAGAAAGGGTATTATGTTTTGCACACTTAGCTCTTTTGTGAAATTTTAAACCAGACTGCTCTTCGGAAGTGTTTTTGAGACGTCCTAGTTGTTCAATGTCTGTAACTTCCACAAATTTATCGTCTACGTAACGGCTGTAAATGTCCGGTTTTATGTCGTCATTTTGTAGTGTGTTGGCTTCTACGTGTCCCATCAAGAAATTGGTGAATAAATGTCCTAGAGGTGAGAGCATCGCATCACCCTCAATTTGGCAATACATTCGTCCATCAGGCCCGCGGAAAGGAACTTCCAACGCACAGGCTTTTAGTAATTGTTCAAGAAGGTGCTTTTATATCTTGGCAGGAGGAATTTCGGGATGATTGTAAACGTGGTCAAGGATGATGGATATGGTTCTTTCAATAGGCATGTTTGTAAATATATTTTCAATAGAAAGCTTAGTAGACCCTTAGGCTGACGAGATCGCTTGTGATCGCGCGGCTCCTATCAATAACTACTGAGTCAGCAGTAATTTTTAATCAAACATGCATAAAAGAAATGATTCTGCCCAAATTTTCCAACACACACACACACACACACACACACACACACACACACACACACACACATACATACATACATACATACATATATATATATATATATACATATATATATATATATATACATATATATATATATATACATATATATATATATATACATATATATATACATATATATATATATATATATATATATATATATATATATATATATATATATATGTGTGTGTATATATATAGCATGTCTGGGTGTGAATGTGAGCGCCTCTACGTGTTTTAAATGACATTCCACAAGAGTGGTTCCCCAAAAACAGAAGCTAGATCTGCCCCTGCTTGTGATTGGCATTTGAGGGCCTTGGCTCTTTCCTCCATGGGAAAGGAGCCCCTGGCACTCAGACCAGTGTGAAGCCGACTTCTTGGTATTGTTGGTCTTATTCAACTGATCGCATAGAGGCCCTCGCTGTCTCACGAGGCCCTCCATCGGTGCGAGAAGCCTTTGGTCTCACATTTTACTTTTTACATTTTTTAGTTCGACCTTCCAGCTGGGGTCCCTTCATATGATATCCGGCGTGTCCTTCGGATCCTCCAATCGGACCGTTGGTTTTCGGCCCCACGGTGGCCCGAAGAGCCCCTCGGAACCCTCGGGACCTAAGGTCCTATGGGGGAGGGGGGGAGGGAGTACGTATTCTTTGCCCCTTCTTGCGCCCTTGATGGCTATGCCTTTATAATTTGGTTCCCCGTAAAAAGGGCAATTTGTGGCCATTTGCGGTGTTCCCTGGAACTTTTCACTCCAAAATTGAAGTTCTGGGACTCCTTGTCGTGCCCCATTGAAATTGAGTGTCTCTTGAAAATATGGATTATGATGCACTGAAATGAAAGTTTTGGCACCCCTGCGCCGAAGGCGCTGGTCTAGGACGGTGCCTCTAAGAGATAAATGTTAAGGTGCCCCGAAATGAAGGTTTTAGTGCCCGCTCACCGGAAGACCCGATCCAGAATTTTGCCAATGGGGAGGCACGGACATTGCAGTGTCCCCTGGATTTTGTTGTCGCTTGAAAAGGAAGGTTTTTGGGCCGTTTGTGGGACCTCCCCATTTGGGCAGCTCTGGAAAATGCAAATTATGGTACCACAGATGAATGTTATTGGTGCCCTTCTTCGAACGACCCGATCTAGAATTTCGACTGAGTGGAAAGTACAGAAATTGTGGCGCCCGCGGAATTTGATCCCTTTTAAAATGACCATGGAGAACCATTTAAATGATCTGCCTGGATCTGGTGACTCTCGAAAATGAGGATTATGGTTCCTCAAAATGATTGTTTTGGTGCCACGTCGTCCAAGTGACCGATCCGGGATTTCATCAGGGGAGAAGGCACAACATTGTGGTTAGGGACTCGTAGTCCCCTTTGGAACGGGGCGCTCTTGAGAATATATGCTCTGATGCCTCGAAATGATGGCTTTAATGCTGCTTCGGTGCATGGGCTATTCCAGAATTTCGTCGAGGAGCACGGCATTGCAGTGCCCTAGGAATTTCGTGACTTTCAAAAATGAATACTTGGGGTCTTTCGTGGTGACCCTGGGATTTGGAGCCTTTGGAAAATAAGACTTGCATGGCTTCGAAATGCATGTTTTCGTGCTCTTCACCATTGGGGCCCCAGGGAGGCGGTGGAGGGGGCATGGCCCCATGTCCCCCCGGATCCGCTGCTAGCATAAATACAGGAGCTGCCACCGCCACTGACTTAATTACAACACTAAGATGAAGCGCCCAGAAAAGCCAACGTTTTTTTATTCCTCAGTGAGGAAAACTGCGAGGCATCAGAAATTAACACTTCTTTGACCGGGCCTTAATGCAGCCGGATATTTACCACCTGGTAGAAACGTAGGTCTGTATAGCAGTGCACCTATTGTCACTAGAATGCTCCTTCTCTCGTAATAAAATCTCGTGTTTGATCTCACCGCCGAATAAAAATGGTAGCGGCTGAGCGGGTAAACAATGCAATACAATGTGCACTAATAGCCGAGCGGATAAGCGATGCAATGTACTTGCCGCAGCTAGGGTCATAAGACACGTAAAGATTTGAGAGATTAAGCCAAAAAACTCCGGAAGACGGCGCCATGGCTATCCCTGTGCTCCCAAATCAAAAATACGTGCCGCCGTGTATGGTCGCCACAGAAGAAAGCGTTCGGCGTCCTAAGGCAGTCTATACAGAGGTGCCGGCGTTTTCATAGCACAAGGAGCATGTGCCTCCATTGCCACCCGCTTTGGATCCGCCCTGTATGATTACTACACCGCTCAGAGTAAGGGCTTTTTCATAAATGATACAAAGATACGACTTGAAAAGTATACCCTTCATATAAAGCGGGCTGAATATGCTAAGAATGATAGCGGGGGGGGGGACTCGTTGACCCTCGGTTCAGGCACCCAAGCATAATTTTGACCTCCATCAGTGATGACAAGCACGCACAGCGTAACATAAACGTAATTTTGTATATATATATATATATATATATATATATATATATATATATATAGTAGCGCAATATGTGTAACATCACTTATCCAAAGTACGTCTAATATTCGATAGGCATTGTCATTCAGCCCGTGATCTAGTGATCTAGATCACGGGCTGTGATCATAATCTAGATCACTAGTGGTGATCCGAGTGATGGGATTGGTCATAACGCAGAATTATTGTAGGAACTGCCTCGACGTGCGGCAGGTCATGGGCCAAGCATTTCGTGACTGACAGATCAAACCCAATATGAAAGGGCTGTTGGCACTTTAGACATCCGGTTCTTCCAGCAGCATTGCTTCCGTTGTTAAGTACCGTGATCGCGGCAGCCGGCAGCACTGGGCCAGGGTTATGGGTGGTGTTGTGTGCCGATAATGCGTGATGTCACCATCATTGTGAATAAGAAGGTAGATGTTTTTTTTAAGTCTAATCTAGACCTTTTGGACAGATGAATTTCTGGCGTCAGAGCTGACGCTAAGCAGTGTTTCTTGTATCAGCCTTGAACCCTACCATCCAACTGCGCAATTCCAGGCGAACGGCAAACTTTGGTGGCGGAAGTTTAACATACCCACTGTTCGGCACGGTCCATTCTGCTCTCTGGTGTCTCCAGACTTTTAGCGCGGTCGCTACCACAGGTCGCATGCCGTACTTGTTAAGGACAGGTAGCGAGCGGCTAAAGCGACCCGAAGCCATCCCGCCACGGGTGGGTGGGTCGGAAGGCAGGTGCTTTAACCAGCTGAGCTATCGGAACACGTGAACGAGATCGTCATGTGCTCATGGAAGGTGTGCGATGCAATTTATACAAAAGTACAGCGGAGAGAAATGGTTCCGGTTCATCTTTCGAATTTGACTTCCGCACCAGGTTGCGTGTAATTTTTGATAACGTTTCACTAAGTTTCTCTTTTCACCAAGTTTGAAAACCATTTGGCTGAAATCAGGACGTAAAAATGGGGAGGGGGTTTTCCAGGTATTTTTTTGCTTACCTTCGACTTTGATAATGTCCACGCGCCCCTGAGTCTCCCATTCACATGTGATGGAAACTAAAGTCAAACGTATGTTCCATCTCCAGTCTACCTGCTGCGCAATTAACACGCAAATGCCCTTCTACCTGCATGAGGCGAAGAGCTTTGTCAGGCGCATACCTGGCGCCCTATTTTTCTATTTTTCTATGGTGGGACTTAGCTTCCGGTGCTTTTTGGAAGCCATCCATAAATTACGTTACGTATTTTCGGCAGTGTTTCAACCCTCCCTCTGTTTACGCATGGCTTGTACTGAATGAAAGCCCTCTCTCTGCCTTGGTTACGCCGTGTTAGGTGCAACGTCCTCAAACAAGTAAGTCCGTTTGCCACCTTATAAAGCGGATGGAGGTGTGGAACGGAACCGTGCATGCCGATTGTGATTGAAAGAAGCGGCCGGTGTTGGCTTTAAAGTTATAAAACATAAAAACGTGATCGTGATTTGTAACCACCTTTGAGTGTAACGTTACGATGTGCACACTCCCTCCCCTTCCCTTGTTACGATGTGGTTGCGCTCCACCAAAACCACTCTCCCTCCATGCTTAACAAAACGTATGGACAGCCTTTTATCTGTGGTCATCCATGGCGATACGAAAGGTACATTTCATACTTTCCAGTTTCAACGCAGACTGCGACGCGCTTAATCCTCTGATAAGATGCGGCGAAGATGAACGCCGTTTGAACCCCACTCCCGAACAAAGGATCGGTGCGTTATCAGACGGAGCGGTGTGACGGATAGCAAGCAAATAAGCCTCGCCGACCGTCAACACGGAGCGGAGATCTTAGCACAACATACCGCACTACCCAGCCCGATGCGCCGCTGCCGTCAGATATGCGGCGCCTCCCTCCCTTCTTCAGGAGAGGACGAGGTCAAGCACGCACCCCCGCCCGCCCCGCTGACCTGTGGCACCGAGTCGAGGATCTCCACCTCCTCCTGCTCGGCCAGCTGGCGGGCGTCCTCGTTGAGCATCATGTTCTCGATGGTGGGCTCGGAGAACTGGGACCAGTAGTCGGCCATCTGCTGCCGGACGCCGGTCGCCATCGCCCGCGGCACCAGCCACGGTCCGCCACTCTGTCGACACAGGTCCGCACGCACGGCCGCTGGTCAACGGGGGCTCCAAACGGGCGCGGCCGGCCGCCGGCGGACAGAGCCGCGCTCAGTGCAACACACCTGGGCACGGCGGTGTCAACGAGCCCCGGGACAGTTCGCCGCGGTCGATGACTGACCCCGCGACGCCGATACCAGGCTCGGTGGGTATCGCTGCCGTTAGCTAGTGTACATGCAAGGTATCGGAGGATCGCGCCCCCGGATCTCGGTGGCCGCCCGGGTGGGATCTTGGGGCGGCCTAAGTACCTTAAAAAGCTGGTGTCACCTCCCTTTGTGCATGCGGTAGGTTGCTAATTTCATTTCCGACCCGGCAAGGCAATATGCTCAGTTCGACTTGCATAGGATCGAGCCAAAGCCAGTTTCCAAAAGACGTGGTGTCACCCGGGGAAAAAAGTGGATTTAAAGAAACTAGCACGATTTTGACCATACCAGTCTGTTAACAATGGCAGGTGGCTGAATCCGCTGCTGCGTGCGGATCAATACATGCCTGTTTACAGGAGCGCACTCGGGATGCTCCAAACGGAGGGCTACAAACTTTCCGGCGAACGTCGTGCGTTTTAAAGGGCTTTATAAAGATATCCGACTGACGCTATCGACCGGATTAAATTTATCCGGATTTATTATGCCGCCTAATTTATCGAACGGAGGGGTGGATGCGGGGAGGAGGGTGAGGTGGGGGGAGGGGGGGACGGGAAGGGGGAAAGTCCCCTGCTCTCCGAACGGTAACCCCAGGATTCATAAGCTTACAAAACCATTATTCCCTCATAGCTCTGTCCTCTGAAGCTTGGCTTTACTTGACGGTGTTGCTGCAGACCAAATATCGTCTTGACCCGTCGGAACGTAGCGAAGGCATACGCATGTAATGCAATCGCCGCCGAACGTAACCATACGCATACAGGTGAAAAGGTCACCGAACGCAATCATACGCATACAAGTGCAAAACGACACCGAACTACGAATACACATGGAAAACAATACCGACGCTGCAGGTATACAGCGTTGTGCCGGAATCTTCATGGAAACAGTAAACCTCATAGGAATAGAAAACTTGAAACCCAGTAACTCGCCACGAATTGAACATCCGTGAAATGGTTTGGAGCTCAATAATCACATTCAACAGAAATTCACGACCTCTTCGATTTCGCTCAAGCCTGACACGCGGTTAGCCAATAGGGCCTCCAGCCTCCAGCTAAACGCATTCTATCTTGCATTTAGATGTTTGACTTCCAGTGGCTATGAAAGGGTCAAACCGAGTAAGGCATGGATATGCATTGTGTCACAAGTCATTCGGTTCGTCTTTCAACAAGTTGACAAATGTGGGATTCAGCGGAAAGCATATCATATCAGGGTCTTTATCGTCATCGGGAACGGAAAACAGCGTAGGAAAAAGCAGTTTTTAGACGATGTTGTGCTCCCTCAGCGACATGGCATCCACGGGCGCCTGCTTCGACTTTCTTCAAAGTCGGATTAAATGTCATCAAGGTAAAATCAGGTTCACCCTTTCCTTGTAAGCTCATGAAACTGTAACCTCCAAAGCTCACAATGTAGTACGTCGATATTCCACATTGGTGATAACCATGGGTTCTCTGAAATGATTGTGCGTGTGGTGGTGGTGGTGGGGGGTGGGGGGGAGGGGGGGCGGGGGGGGTAGAGTAGTGGAAGCTGCAACAAGGGACAAAATACCCTCGGATTTCGTGTATTTCTGTTCTGGTTATCCGTTACATACATGCCTGTGACTAAACTATACCTAGACTTACTTCACGTTTCTAAAGCTTATGCACGTAGCCTCAGCAATCACACGTAAATGCCTGCTAGTTCGCATCAGCTTCTTGTCGCACCCGTTTTGTGAAGCTGAAGAAGTGCAGTTGCACCTCTCTCCAGCACTCTGAAAAGTGAAATACGCGTATGATGCATTATGACGTGCTTAGGCAATTTGTGGTATATTCGTAGCTGCATTCGCAAGAAGGGGGCTTCCGCAATATCTGTCGTTATTTCTATTTGCCTGTTAAGCGTTAGTCCAGACGCCGTTTCTCCCTACAGCCCAAATATGACACTGACGCTGGTGAATCACCGGTCTCGTGGAGGCTATCATGACAAGCGACATTTAGCGACTCTACCCATGGTGGGCTGCGACACTAATACTGTTTTACTTGAAATTGAGGCCCGCGTGGCTTTGCTGTAAGGTCTCATGAGAGAACAGAGTCGGGTTTTTGGGGGTGGAGGTGCCATCGTTAATTCAGATCATAGATCTAGTTCAGCTACAAAATAAGAAACAATACGAAAAACGAAATTCTTTCCAGGACCGATTCTTTTTTATTCTGTGCTGAACGTAATTTATTGCTGGCACTAAACTCACCATCCAGGTATTGTAATGCGTGTTCAACGGACCCATTTTGCCTCGGTCCGTTATCCAAATAGCATGAAAAAACCTTTATCGTGTCATGCGACTACCCGACTGTCGGCCGCCCTGTAGACAGGCTGACACTATCAAGCCAACGGCCAAAGGTTGCTCTTTGACGAGGCCTATACGAACACTTATTCTGGCAGGCGTCACGCGTCTCGTCACATCACAGGGTGGTCAGTAGAACAGCTGTGCTCTACCAAAGTTGACCTCCCACCAGGACGGGTGGTGTGCCTGCGGGACAATCTACGTTTTTTTGCGGGCATTTTACGCATTGCAGCTGACGGGTTCGGAGAAAGGCAATGTCCGTAAGATGCCGCTTAACTTTTTCTTTCTTGTCCAGAGCTGTCACATGTGGCCTTCAAAGCAGTCAAGCACAGTTAGACTCGGAAAAATGCTTGACACCATTAATTTGTGGTATCGTTTTTAACATCCCTTGCGCTTTTTGCTGTCAGATCAAATTTTAGCCGCGCTCTTTACCATGGTACAGAATTCAGCGGCTCGAAAGTGAATCCAACTTTCCGACTTCAAGGAAAAAGTGCCTCACCGTGTGCGGCGGATAATGACACCATTTAATAATTTGCAGTCTTATGCATTTAAGTCACGCTTGTTTTGCGGGCTGGTCATTTATCGCATTGTTATGCTGATAAACAACTAGTCCACCTGAAATTGAAATGGCTGACATTGGATAACGTGCACCCTGTGAACAAAAACATGTGAGCGCCTCAGGGACGCGACAACAATTTAGCATGCATTTTGTAAACCACGGTTCAAACAGCCTCATTCTAGCTATTGTTTTACAGTGTATTTTTATGCGCCTTATGGAAGCAATTTGCTTTTAGCATTAATCCGACGCAAATTTCGGTCATTGTATCTTGGTGATTATAAGTTGTGGAACATAACCGAGTATTGTTATGCATGTTCCTTATGATTATGTTGTTGATTACAATTGCTGGTGCCATGACGTAGTTGAATTGAAAAATATGATACGACGCCAAATTCAGTGTAAGATTTTAGCACACCGCTCGCGTGTCGCCCAAAAGTCATAGCTTAAATAAAGCAGCCCTGCTTTAGACGGGGGTGCCGTGCCCACGACAAACGACAAAAACCACAAAACAACCGTCCCACGACAAAAAAAAAGAACATTGGAGTAGATGGTGTAATATGGCAGAATGGATTCGCCTCAAGCCTCGCAACTGAATCCTTTAATGTAGCCGCATATTTATCGCACAATAAACACAAAACATTTATGTTTGTCGTTTACAGCAGTGCACTTACCGACACTAGCACCCACCTCCCCTTGTAATTAAAAGTGGTGTTGGCTCCCACTGCCAGATACAAATCGCAGCTGCTCATCGGATAAACGGTGCAACGAACTTAGACACCTAGAGCCATAACACACCTTTAGAAATTGTTTAGAAATTGCGTTGAAAGGCTCCGGAGCGAGGGAATCATCTCAGTCCTCCATGACCAAACAACGAAAATCGAAAGCCGCGATGTCAATTTGAGTTGAGTACAGGTGACTAAAGTTGTCATACTTTTAAAAAGCTCCACGGTAGTACACTGCTTTATCGACTCTGATTTTTTCTGCATGCTGCATGTTTTTAATTACACACTTAATGCATATATATATACATATATATATATATATATATATATATATATATATATATATATATATATACATGCAAACACATATTGGCATATATACATGCATATATCTTGCTGATTGTGGTAAAGATTTGTGCTATTACCTCAATGTTTTAACATTATTTAGCGATGTTTCATGTTCAACAGAATGCAGTAAGCTGCCCTTTATTTACCCCGATGTCTTATGGGAGAATGAAAACGAGTCGGTGGAATATCAGCGCCAAAGAATTGATAAAGTTACAGCTGTCTACATTCGGAACGACCCTGGAACCTTGCCGACCTTCACTTCGACATAGGCATTCGATCGAACAGTTACGAAAACCTGACGATAGATGCCAGCAGACTAAACCGATAGCAGTTATCATTCTACACTGACCATCAAAACAGTACTAACCATGTCGAACATGCCTAACGCGGGTGCTGCGTTGTAACGGCTGCACACCGTCTTGCAGTCACACCCGGGGGTTTCTGTGGCAGCCTTTAATGGTCGCAGATATCAACTTACATTCTTCTCACGTAACCGACAACGTCTGGAGCAATATAACATCGAGCGCAAGTCGATCGCCGAAACCTGGTTTCGACGCTCGACAGCAAACAACACGACCATGGCACTCGACAAGAGCATTTTCCGCTGAGGCAGAGCACGGAGCACGACTGCAGGCTCCTTTTCTACTGAGGACTCGGGTCGCCACAAAAGAATACAAATCGACACCGGTGCCCTTATTTCTCTAAAACAGTTTGAAACAGGTCGTTGAGACTTGCTTGCTTTTTGATTAGCTGCTCCGCATAAAATATCAAAATACTGATGTTCCAGGGCCTTCTGTTCCAAGTTGTTTCCAAACTGTGTGAAATGCATTGCGTGCCACTAGTGCAGGTTTATAAAGACCATTTTTCGATACCTAGATGCAAAGCCTTACACTCCAAACAGTAGAAGTTCTCCCACATGTGAAGGGAGCAAAATATTGCATCTTCTTTGTTTTTGCGCAGAGCTGCCTCCGGGAGTGGACTAAGGGAAGCCCCTATCATTTGGAACATGAATATTAACTGGAATACTACATCCCATCCTTCACTTCCGTCCATTAATGTGGAGACCGTAGCCATTAACAGCCAGGGGTGTTGCCACCGGTTTTTGATCAGAGGAAGGGGGGGGGGAGAGACTTGAAATAAGTTGGCCCTGGCTCCCGTTCCCCCAATTCCCGCGCCCTAGGCCCAATCCCAGTACTTCCTTGATAGTCCCTTTTTTGTTAACCTGTCTGCTTGCTTGGCCATGTGGATTCGCTAAATATCGATGCGCAAAATATCAAACGTTTAATATCAACACAAAAATATTGACTCCGCAAAAGCCGGCAGTGAAAAACGCCTCTACGCTAAGTGTTTACACACAAAGTCTCGACTCTGCCAAACATCTGCACCGCAGACTATCGACATCGGGAAACATCGACAGGCTAAGTATCGACAATGGGCACAGATACGCTTGTACACAATGCAAAGGAGTGTGAGCTCCGGGCTTTAACAATTATATGTGCTACTAACAAGTTTGGAAGGGCCAGAGCCATGTATTTACCCCCCCCCCCCCATGTCGGTTCTATTTGCTCAAATGCCTCGCCATGAAATTCAAGTTCGGGGAGAGAAGCGAGAGTTGCATCAGCTTTTACTCTGGGCTCCCTCATACCATAACTACTGAGGATAGCACAAATATGTTTATATCTGCAGACGGCTTATTCTTAAGGCACGTATGTAGAGGTAAAATTTTAGAGAGCACGTTTTTGTGCCATGGGTAAATGACCTCTGAATAAAGCCGTTTCAAATGAACCAGCCTGCCCCACCCGAGGGTATATTGTAACTGACAGCGGGAAAGTGGCTTCGTCCTTTTGCATGCGGTAAGCTAGACCGCAAGCAAGCTAAACATGTTACAACATGTTAACAAGTTACGTTAACATGTCAAAACATGTAAACAAGAGACTCCCGTCCCTGTTGTTTCGTAATCCGTTGCGAATGCAGCATGACAAATTTTTGCTCTTTGCAATCAGTCAGTGTTTGTGTTACAACTGCCGTCACCTTCATTCCGGTTGCTCAGGCAACAACTATGGATAGTACTTCAGAGGTGCTGATTCAGCTTCAAAGATACTTTAAATGCCGACTTATTGCCTGGATAACAGAAAGTCATGGCAACCATGTCATTCAATCATTGACAGTGTATCATTCCATGGCATCATTGTTGGTACATGGCACCCCTAATACAACATGCCCCGCGCACAGACAATACGTTTGCACCCCGACATCCTGGAGGAAAGCTCGGGCCAGCCTGAAATCTTTTGGCAAGCAGGTGCCGAATGTTTGTCATATCGGGTGCAAGTACTTATCGGGTACATATTGGGTACCGTATAACATTCAGATTGATCTGATTATACCTTAAGACGGAACTTTTCAGCGATCGGTAGGGTTCTAGCGTTGTACAAAAACATATTTGTCATCTTCACCCCAAGACGGGCGCATGGATGCAGCCGGAAGTACAATGGAATGTAACGGACACAACTTTGCGCCAGCCAAGTGACTCGAGAACGGCATCTGTCGGATAGATTTAGAGCAAATCGCTCTGACACCACTGAGACATGATATGACTCATCCAAAACTCCCCTCTATCGAAATTCCCCTTTCACTTCAAAAACCTTCGCCCTGGCGGCGTGGCAGGTTACCCACGGATCTCGGAAATAAAAACTCAACGGCACTGTGTGTGTCGTCCCAAGCAATGTGCTGCTTTTGTTCTGACATTGCTCAATGAAGGATGAAGGATGACTTTCATGAAGGAGGTGAGCTGGAGCGTGCTTGGTGACCATCACATCTCGGCAAAGGAAAACAGCGGGACGCTTTTGACAGGCATTAGAGGCCTGGAAAGGCGCCCACAGAGGCTTCCTTGCTGCCCATAGAGGCCCCGTATGGTACCCATAGAGGCCTAGTATGCTGCTCCGGACCTTGGTATGACGGACTGTAGGCAGGTGTTGTCTCTCAGAGCACGTGTTCACATTGCCGAGCTTTGCCGGGTGCCGCACCTAGCTGAAACAGTTGTGACACTTTCTGGACTCTATTAAGCTCGGAGACAACGAATGTCCCCCCCCCCCTCCCTTTAGTTGAGGAAGCTGACGATAACCACTTTTGGTTATTTTTTCCAGTCAACGTCCATGGAGCCAATGTTAAATTTCAGAAAGTTGCGGGAGTACCTCCCCCCCCTGTCCACCAATTTCTCGCGCCCCTGCCACTCCTAGAACGCCAGATGATAGAAATTTCCTAGTTTATTTATTGTTCATTCTAGAGGCAAAAACAAACCATTATCGATAAACCTCGTCACGCATTGCACTCTGCATAAATCGACCACACGGATTTCAGAACTAGTTATAAGGAAGAAAGGCCCTCAGCTCCTGAGTTTTAGGCATTTTGGTCTCGAGTTAATCCTGAGCCACCGACCTTCAACGTTCCACGAGTCACTGGTCAAACAACGGTATACAACCATTGCTACACCTGTTGACCTTGATATGTCGATTTCTTTGTGTTTTCTTGTGATGAGTGTGCTGATTACAAGCATTTTACTAGCCGTATCCGCACGATTTTTAGGCGGCCATTTTGACGCCCACGCCTGAAACGGTTGAAATGAATAATTTGTGATATCAATACTTATTTTGCGTGACTTGGCATGGATATCAGTTATGTATCTCAACGGACATCGTTGATAAATGTTGGTTCTGACGCAAATGCAGCTCAGCATGTGCAGTGAGCTCAACGTGTAAATGCAAGCAGGTTGCGTCATTTTGTTTAACATTTCTCGAACATTGTTACATTTACGTGGCGGCAAAATGTTTACAATGCAATCAAGCGACGATGCATGTGCAGAACACTCCCTAAAACGTTGGACGAGTGAAATATATCTTAAAGAAATGTCACATTATGCAAATCTGCGATATTCACATTGGAAAGACAACTCAGAGGCATTCACAACATTGACGTTTTGAAATTTAGTTAGAACGCGTTGAATTCACTGGTTTATTACAGTTTTCGCAGCCTTATCAGTTTAGCTCAACATGTTCTTTGTTAACTGTTGCTGTAACTGTTAAAGGCTACTGTAACTGTAACGGTCAGATGTTACTGTAACTGTTAACTGCTACTGTAACTGTTACTGTTACTGTAACTCATTGTAACATTCCAGTTACTAAGACTGCGACACTCACTCTACACAGATTACCTGATGCAGCTTCGACAGATACACAACTCTTAGAGACAGCAGGGCCACTCTCATTGCACATTATCTAATCTAACATGTTCAGGTCAGGAGGCTTCCCTAGCCTCCTCACCCGATTTCCTCGGCTGTTTCCCAGCTCACCCGGTCTGAATTATTTTCTTACGTCAATCTTCCAGGGATTTGTCGAGTTGAAAACAAAAAACACAATAGGGAAAGGCAATCAATTCAGGCATAAGTAGCAGCCATTGCTATCGCCGTTTGTGCGATATGTCTGATGTGTCCTGAACCTTGTAGTTTATTTGTGTGCCTCGCTTCCGCACCTCTCCTGGTTGCTACGTCCAAAATGCTGCGCGTGACTGGCACGCCGGGTACGAAAAATGCAAAAACAAGGCAGATGTACATCGTACATTAAGTAAGTACGCACTTATGTACATCGGACGTAAGTACATAAGTACATTAGGCACTGCACGTCTTGCACGGGCCTTACCGGTCAGTTACTGAAGCCGCACTGGCGAGTCCGGGCAGACTCTGCAGGCCGGCCACCGGGAGCCCGCGCGAGGCCACGCCAGGAGGTGGCGGCCGTCACCGGTCTGAGTGGCCCCCCTTCCTGACGGACCCAGCCCGGCTCCGGCTCCGGCGGAATCGACCCGACCCGTCGGCGACCGGAGTCGGGGCTCCCGTGTCAGCTCGGAAGTGGACCAGCACAATGGGCGACACGGGACCGCAGAGACGGTGCCCGCCGGTGCCGCGCCCACCGCCGTGCCCGCGCGACCGCGGCGGGGGCGGCCCACCGGTCGGTCAAGCCGTGCGGGGAGGCTGCAGTACAGAATCTCATCTCGCATTCTTCGTGCGCGAAACGTGGAGTTGAATATAATTGTGTACCGTTTCGCCGTGCGTAAATCTGCGGAAGCGCAAAAATATGTGGACTGAAAGCTTTGTGCGGGCAAATCTTTGTAACGCAAAACCTCGAATCAGCCAAGCTCCTTACTCGCAGTTCACTGTTACATACCTCCTGCACACATTTTTACAGCACATTTGCCCGTTTTTATATCGCATTCTCCATTATGCATTTTCCATCGATCGCGTATATCCAATTTACGCAATTCTCGGGGACTCAGAAGCGGCTAAGCCAGGTAGGGCGCAAAGTAGCCAGTAAGCCGCATGCGATTCTCCAGTTCACCAGATCGCGCATGTCACGCTGCACCACTCTCGCGCATCCCTGCCATTCCAGAGCCATGCGCGGCCTGCGCGCTATCTTACGCATGACATTGAACCGACGAACTAGAATTCCTTCAGCCTAAATATCTCTTCACAGATTGTGCAACTATTCTCGACACATTTTCGCGCGCATTATTCATTACATTGTTTTTGCAGGCATGCTTGGGTGAGTAAAGTTTCATGTCTCACCTGCTATGCACTACGTAGATACGAAGATTTCGGATGCAAAACTTCGCTTTTCAGTTGGGCGGGCTCGGGGGCTCCAGCCTCCCCAAACTTGGACCCTCCACTTCCCACCCACACATTTAGAAGCAAGTGTTCCAAATCGGAAAAAAAACATTTGTGGTGTATTTTGGGGTCAGATCTTGTCCTTTTTCGCTGTTCAGCCCCCGAACACCCGTGGTTCGTAAGTGCGAAGACGCACCACAAATAAGTACGTCGCGAAGATTTTCCAACGGCAGTGTAGGAGGTCTGCTGGTTCATTTCCGCATCGATGTTTTCCCCCGTTTGCTCACATTCGTCAGCAAATAATCCAAAAATAGTAAAAGACGACGTCAAAACTGTTTCGGGCGCAGCCGACAGGCGTCTGTTTAGACAGAGCGCCAGACGCGACGATGAAGAGCCGCGCACTTGCTATTTGACGGGTCTTGCAGCTTGCCACAATGCGGTACGAATGAGTGCATCAGCACTTTTCGACTGGGCTCAACCATTACATTCATTGGAGCAAGTGACATTTTGTGGTACGTCTGCTAGCCTAATAGCTGTGCTTTGTAATGACATGCCCCGCACGGAGCGTGCTACAAAGCAGCGATGGGCTGCTGCCAGAGTCCTTTCATGTACCGATGCCGATGTGTGCTTGTTTGAATGGCAACATTACGTTCTACATCCACTTATTTGTTTATACACAATGCACCGGCTTCTTGTGTGATGCGCACTTCGGCTATTGGAACGTAACCAGGGGGTAACAAGGGGAGGGAGGGCTGGAAAGTGTAGCGTTTTCCCTAAGTATGGTAGCAGATCATGCTAGTTTTAAAAAAAAAAATGTTTTATTACCTGAAAGCTGGACACCGCTGGCTCTTTTATGGCAAACACACACCTGTCTGTCTTTCACGCCTGCTACTCAGTAAGGAGCCAAACGGACGATACGTTTTTGGGTCATCACGCTTACCACAGCGTAACCAGGGAGAGGAAAGTTTTCGCCCAGTGCGCAAGTGGTAACCAGCAGGAAGGGGTTACAATTATCGAAAGTGTGTAACGTAATCAATAGACTCTGTTATCATTCAATCATATCCTTCATTCACATGATGAGCCCGTTACGTTGCAGGTTTTCATTGGCTACTATGTAGGATTTTGTTATCCTAAAAGGAAAATGTTTTTCTTTCGACCTTGGCCAGACTAAGAATCTCAAGAGTCTGCGTGAATTGACTAAGGATTTATGCCTCATATAACAACATGCAAACGTCATGGATAACACACAGATGCACTTTTCGGTTCCATATGAATTCCAAAGCTTTCTGCACATAAATACTTGCGTTTAAATTAATCTCTTATGTCTTGTAGCCGGATAATATATCATATGGGGGAGGGGGCGGGGCGGGGGGGGGGGAGCGTCCCCATCCTTAAAGGGATTGTCTCACATTTGAAGATATTGAGGCAAGCATCAGATATGATCAAACAAGCTCACTTTAAGCCATCGGTATACTTTTTCGAGTGAAAAACTGCTCTAGACAGCACAATTCTCATGAGAAAATATGCTCTTCAATGTATCATGATTGGATTATGTTATGGTAACTTGCACAACATTGATTGAGAGCGAATTGACAGCCGTTATCGTAGAAATCGTGCTCACGAACGCCGGATATGAACGCCTAAACAATTATACGTTTCTTGGCCTTGGTCGCCGCATAATTTAAGGAATAGCAGGATTTGAATGACGTTATTATGACGTCATGAATGCCAAGGTCACTGAAATGTTCTCCCCAATATACCTTTTCACATTTTCGCGGGCGTGTAGCCAGAAACTAGAGAGGCTCAAGTCTTTAGAAGGCCAGGATTGTGAACAGCACTGAAGGGTCTTCAATGTGGCTATTTCAGTTCAAAACCCTATGCATATAAATGTGGAGCATTCCCTTGAACTTTTCCACAAGTTAACATCACGTCTTCGAAGACACATGAAAAACTCTTCAAAAACTGGACGTGCCTCCTGTTTTTCGGCCGTCGCGTGGTCTGCTACGGTTACTCTGGTGTGCCCACATCACGATCAATGGGAACAAACAAATAATTCTCATAGATCAGACATCTACAGGCATCCTCTACCGCCATCTCGTAGGATAGCTAAAACTGTCGACGAACGTGCCAAGCCGTGCGAAATGTCAATGCAGTTCGGATGTCTCGGTTCAGTCATGGCGCATGCCGTTTGAAAAGATAGTTTTTCGTCTCAAAAATACTGTCAGTCTTCTAGAATCCCCGGAAGGCAAATCTTACCTCAATGATGAACGATGACATGGTAGCACTGTATGGATACGAGGACCGTGAGCAATCAGATTTGTGCGGAAGGTTCGCCAGCAACGCGTTGTTAAGGAGAGCGGTCGCTGCCCGCGTCCTTTCTTTTTAAGAGTGGTCAGAGTGTGCATAATCCCACGTTTTATCAATCCCTTGGCTCATTACTCGGTCTCAGAGGGGACTGCAGCCGATAGTTCAAAGGAGGCTCGCTTTTTTGCCAAACGATGAAAACATCGAAGTCAAGTTCGCCCATGCTAGGCGCAGAGTGAGACGCGCCGCCAACCTGCAGCGCATTTGTTTTCTTTTGCTTTCTCGCTGCTGGCACGATCCCTGTCGCAGCGGCCGCTCGATCCGCCCGTGTCCCGTTCGCGACCCCTGCTCCGCGGCAGCCGCAGTTGGTCGCCCTCAATGACGTCACATGAGAATCCTGGTCGGCCCGAGCGGCCATTGGCAGCGTCACGCCACCTGATCGTGCCACGCCAGCTCAAAGGTCACCGGTAAAGGCGGTTCCTGAACAGGCGCCGCACGACCGAAGGTCAATGTCACGATGGGTAGCACGCGTTCATCATATTTTCTTCTGTCACTGCTCATGTGCCTGGGGTTTCATCTGGTACAACCCAGCCGCTGGTGTGTACGGCCAGACCAGACATTTTGACACTGCTCCCGTCAACGCGTATATTTATCACAGACGTATCTCACAACTGCGTTAATCGTTTAGTTGCAGAACATAGTTTTACATCACCTAAGATATCTCAGCTATGTAACGTAGAACGACCCCATCGGAAGGATTTCATCACAGGCTTCCTAATTTCGCACGTGGGAAGCATGACGCAGTGCGACAGTTCGGCACAGACGAAGCAGACATCTTCCCAATGCGACATGAGAACCTCATTGCCGACTCGGGCATCCTAGCGCGGCGTGACTGCGCGCACGCTCGCGCTTTCGTTTTACGTTAACATGCTGACGGCTGGCTTACGAGGTAAGTGACCGAATCAAACTGCCTGAAAAGACTCATTTGTCGAAGAAGACCTGATCAAACAGCCTTCGTTACTTGTTCCTAATGATAAAACAATGTCATCGCCAACATGTTACACGAGCTCTTATCGAATGCTCTTTTTGACCGAAGCATCTTGCACGCATTCGAAATGATGCTCTACGCTCGGAAGTGCGTTATTTTCCGCCCCACACGGCCAAACGGAGAACGTTTCTGGCCAGTAGCGGCAGCCTCATTTTTGCACCGTTTTCAGATGCCACCAACGCGCCACCACTTCTCCGTTTCGCAGCTTTACAGAAATGATGCGAGACCGACAGCGATCCGACATATGAACTTCTCACATACGCCGAGGCGCGCCACGACATCCTCGCTGGGGCACACCTCACCCGTGGAATGTCATCATATGTATCAGTTCTCATCCTGACCCGCGCAGGGCCGCAGGGCCGGTCACGAGGGCCGCGCGGCGCGACCGCTAGTCGGTGATGTTGGGGTTGGTGTAGTCGAAGCCGGTGAAGCGCTCCTGCTGAATCTCCCGCAGCACGTCATCCTTGATGGCCGTCAGCCGGGCCGGCAGCGTCGTGTAGTGGTCCTCGAAGTAGCGGCAGTCGGCCATGGTCGCCTGTGCGGACGCGGGAGCTGCCGTCAGCGGGGCGACGGGGCACCTGGGCGACACCCGGCTGTGCATCACCTGGTCAACTCAGTACGACCTGACCTAGCTTAGCCGGCTGGCGGTGCTGATCGCCAAAGGAGCTAGTGCTATGCGAAGCCCATCATGCGAGGCTCCCGTTGAGTTCGAGTGTTATGATGGACATATTGCTATCAAAATACGGCACCATAAGCTCTAGGGTGATTCATGGCAGGATTAGTCGCAAGATTTACTGAACAAACAACTCGTTCACAGGTGGATAAAGCGAACATGCATATTGTTGAAAGACATTATTTTTGGTGATGACGAGCGGATTCTGATGGCAGAATTTCACAAAAGAAGTCAACTCAAGTGGAAAATAGACGAAGAATTTCACTAAATTACCCCTGGATCTAAACCGGACAGATGCAGTCTAGTTATTGGGGCAAACAGTTAAGTTTCCACCTAAGTCTTAACGTTCTATCTCTTCAACCTGACACGAGACACATGTTCAACCGATAGTCGTATCTGCATTTGTCAACCAGGTGGCGATGCCATGCACACTTGCATGCTGGCACAGGCTCTTTCCGCGTTTCCACACAGAGATCGCAGAACTCCAGTGTTTGCGGACTGGCGGCCTCCATCGACTCACCAGGACAGGCTTGAAGGGCGGATCGAGCTGCTTCCGCTCCACGGCTATCCAATCGACGCGCCTGAAGAACAGCTGACTGCAGACGCCGCCGGCCGGACACTCGGCGGAGCCAAGCCGCAGCGTCGGGTCCTTCACCAGCAGCTGCCGGCCAGGGGCGTAACCCGCTGAACAAAGCCAAACACCCGGCCATCCACGCTCACCGAGCCACTAGCTACACACCACGCGCCAAAAAAATTAGCTCGGCGGCAATTATCGGCAGGTTCCAGAAATGCCAAGTTTTCGCAGCTAGCGATGGTGATGGAAATTTCATACTTCCACCACGTGCAAATATTTGGATGTGTGTGCCAATTCTCGCAGAACCGAAGCTCTTGGAAGATAACTTCAAACAACCCACCTCCGAGAAAAGTCAAATTCCAGCTGGCTTGGCTACCGGGACTGATCACGTCCTCACGGCATGACTCGTCTCGCTCTACACATCAACATCCGTGACGTGTCGTCACTGACGGACGCCACTACGCGCGCGGCCGGGACGCGCGT
This sequence comes from Pollicipes pollicipes, assembly GCF_011947565.3. Lineage (NCBI taxonomy): Eukaryota > Metazoa > Arthropoda > Thecostraca > Pollicipedomorpha > Pollicipedidae > Pollicipes > Pollicipes pollicipes. The sequence continues at coordinate 32,702,985 of NW_023596545.1, forward strand.
CTGGCGGCACGCGGACGGCGTGCAAAAGCGCCGTCGTCTGGAGCCCCGACTGGCCACCAGCCAGCCGGGCGGCCTGTCATTCAGGCGCCGCTGTAACATTTCACCGGAGGACAAACAGCCGGCGAGTGCGCACGCCAGCCGGCCTGGCAGGTCGCCCTCGGCGCGTCGCGCCGGAGGTCGCGCCTGCTGGCCCGGCCCCGCTTACAGCTGCCGCTGCCAGCGCCGATTGCCGACGCCGGTCCCGCCTGCATGTGTCCGCACTGCAGCCGCCTACGCGCGTACTGTAGCCGCCTTCGCGCGTACTGCAGCCGCTTTCGCGCGTACTGTAGCCGCCTACGCGCGTACTGCAGCCGCCTACGCGCGTACTGCAGCCGCCTTCGCGCGTACTGTAGCCGCCTTCGCGCGTACTGCAACGGCTCACGCGCGTACTGCAACGGCTTACGCGCGTACTGCAGCCGCCTTCGCGCGTACTGCAGCCGCCTACACGCGCACTACAGCCGCCTACGCGCGTACTGCAGCGGCTTACGCGCGTACTGCAGCCGCCTACGCGCGTACTGCAGCCGCCTTCGCGCGTACTGTAGCCGCCTACGCGCGTACTGCAACGGCTTACGCGCGTACTGCAGCCGCCTTCGCGCGTACTGCAGCGGCTTACGCGCGTACTGCAGCCGCCCACGCGCGTACTGCAGCCGCTTACGCGCGTACTGCAGCGGCCTACACACCGAGAGGTGCAGTGACTTATGCGCCTGGCGACTTGACGCCTAGCGACGCAATTCAAGTAACATTACTATTTACGTAATACCGGCACCATGCCTTCCCAACCACGTCACATGGGTCTGATGTATTTGTACAGGGATTACGCTTAGTTTTATGATCTAAACAATGGTTCAGTTCCAACGTTTACGTTGATGATCACACCATGCCTAAGCAAATAAATTTAACTTATGATATTAATTTGCCCCTTGCGCGCCTTATTTTTGCGGCCGCTGAAGTAATCTCGTGAACCCACACATTACATTGATTAAGGGACGACTAGAAAATCTCACGGGCTTACGTAAACTCATGAGAACCCAGAGAAATGGGTAATGTGTTGGGTTGCGTATTTATAGCTTTTAGAAATTACGGGTATAGGTACAGGTATCAGTACGATGTATACAAAAATGCATGTGGATTTGTTGTACCCATTGTTACTACTTGCACTTATTTTACCCATAATAAGCCTAATTTGCACCATTTTCTTACCATCAAAGTTGGCAAAGAGTAAATTGCATATAAAGTTTACTGACTTTTTTCCATCATCTACAACCAAATTGCTGAAGAAATGCAAGCGGATGGAGAATCGGGTGATACAAATGATTTGGGATGAGTAGCTGGGGGAGGGGGGGGGGGGGGGGTATGGCCACAAATCCATGGGTGACGGGCGGATTGCGTAAAAGAAGTCGTACCAATGAGGTCTATAGGGACGACAAAGCCGAATATCCAACCCTATCCGTAAGTCCATAGAACGCCTATTGTCACCGCGCCAGTGCGGCATAATGGGCCGATTCATCCAAATCGTTCTGAAACTATAAACCTGGCACGTTGTCAGAGCAGAACGCCCTTTACTCGCGATCGCAGACACTTTACGATTTGGAGATGACACGTTAGCTACACCAGGACGGGCGCTTGTGACAGTGCCCACACTCGGGCTACAACTCTATAGATAACTATAGATAAGAAAGCGAGCTGACTCAGACTCAGACTCAACCCTGATCGGTGATGTCAGTCATGCAAACTCCCAAGGGTCGCAGTGATGGGTATTATTCAGAATGATCCACATACATGGCTAACTGTCAAAGAAAGGGTGAAAACCATATGGAATATGCACGATTCAGCTCCGTTACCCATTTGATGATTTCCGTGGCGTCGTCGTCCAGGAAGCGGGGGTAGTACGGCTGCTCGGTACGAATAGCCCAGAACAGCTCGTCCTCATCCAGGCCGATGAAAGGGGTCAGCCCGACCAGCCTGCGGCGACACAGGGGTCAGCCCGCCCAGCCTGCGGCGACACTGGTTCAGCCCGACCAGCCCACGGCGACACTGGGGTTAACCCGAACAGCCTGAGGCGACACAGGGGTCAGCCCGAACAGCCTGCAGCGACACTGGGTCAGCCCGACCAGCCCGCGGCAACACTGGAGTCAGCCCGACCAGCCCACAGCGACACTGGGGCCAACCCGAGCAGCCTGCGGCGACACTGGGGTCAACCCGAACAGCCTGCGGCGACACTGGGTCAGCCCAAACAGCCTGCGGCGACACTGGGTCAGCCCGACCAGCCCGCGGCAACACTGGGGTCAGCCCGACCAGCCTGCGGCGACACTGGGGTCAGACCGACCAGCCTGCGGCGACACTGGGGTCAGCCCGACTAGCCTGCGGCGACACTGGGGTCAGCCCGACCAGCCTGCGGCGACACTGGGGTCAGACCGACCAGCCTGCGGCGACACTGGGGTCAGCCCGACCAGCCTGCGGCGACATTGGGGCCAGCTAACGCGCCGTCGCTCAGCTGAAGTGTGTCGCGTGCGCTGCCGACCGGGCTGGCGCAGGTACAGCCAGCAGCGCATCGGCAAACCCGCCAGCACCAGGGAGCACCTATCATGTGTACCATGCAGGGAGGCTGCGACTATCGACAGTGCGGATCATATGTTCGACGCACTGACGAGGCGTCATGCCAATGGTCACCGGGCTTGAAGCTGTTCGGACCGCATGATCCTGGACGCCGCAGGCAGCACCATCATCCCAAGCAGATTTCAGGCTGACTTCGAAGCTTGCACTCATCGCCGCAGAGTCAGACCGAGTCAATCCCGACCACCACCCATCGAGAGCCACCGGAAACGTTTGCTTGGCTTGGCTGCGGCGCGAAACGCTTTCACACAAAAACCCCGGTCTGGCACGGCCACGGACCGCCGTCGAAGCTCACGAAATCCCGTTATACAACATTTCAGGCAGACCGTCACTGCTCTCAGACGTGTGTTGACAAAGCGCGAATCATAACGCCTGGTTATGAATAGACGTGCGGTTGCGTGCAGCTCATGACGCGGTTCATTGAGCGGTGGGCTCTTGACATGTTACCGCCATCATCGCCAAGACACACTCTTACTCACATTTCGTAGAGCATGATTCCGAAGGACCACCAGTCGACTGACTGGTTGTAGTTCTTACCGGTCACTACCTGTAATGATAGCAATATATGAACAATTTATAAATGTTCAGTTCTTCGGATTCCATGACACATTACCAGCCGTTCCCTTTGACGAGTCCACGGTTTCATCTGTTCAAATATCGTTTACACATTTACCCATTCACATGCGCCCCAGGTCGGCATCCCCCCCCCCCGGGAGGGGCGCGACACTTCCCCTTGTTTCCCTGCCCGCCGTTGCCCCATCCGGCGTCGGACGGAGCGACAAGCTTACCTCGGGTGCCATGTAGTCCACAGTGCCGCAAAAGGCGTCGGCCGTCCTGTCCAGGAAGATCTGCATCTTACACATTCCGAAGTCGGCTATCCGGACGTGGCCTTCGTGATCGAGCAGCACGTTGTCAAGCTTCAGGTCTCTGCGGGTGGCGCGACACGCTTGTTCTTACTTCAGATGTAACCACGTCTTTGAGCACACTATCAGGCTCTAGCGTTACCCGGTAAGGCTGGCTTGGTGTAATAGTGCAACAGCTATTTCGTCCGCCCGGAGATATTTCGCCGCAGCTTTCAGTAAGACGTTTGACCAGCGAAACTCGCACCAATCCTTGATGACGCGGCAGTGCCATCCAGCAGCAGACCTATACCCTCATTCGGTGTACTTTCTAGGATTTTGGAAAAGGTAGACACTGAGCCCATCCCAATGTGGGCAAAGGCGGCCACTCTACCGAAGACGCCGTACTCGACACTGTCGAGCGCCTGGGCAACAACACGGACATTGAAATGATGTCGTCGGGGACAAAATCGATCTATTGAAGGTGTCTGATAGCGTCGACCATGCCGCTTTCCTCCTCAGGCTGTCTTTCCGTGGTGCAGCCGACAGTAATTGGTACAATCTCCTCACGGTTTAAATGGTCTCAAGGATATTGTTCACGGTGGACAACTCGCTCTCTCAACGTTCTGCAATATGTCCCTGGGTTCGATCATTGGTTCGCTTTTATTCGTTTCGTTCACTTATCACCCACCTAGATATCTGGCCCACGGCCACCTCATGCCATAAGCTGACATCGATTTGCGCCTATACCGTGGGCCCCGGTACGTAACTTACGTGACGGATCGGACCTTTTGACGTGCTCAAAAAACAGACAAGAGCTCACCCCTAGTGAGAGTTGGTCCTTGTCTGGCGCTAACCATCTCAAAATGAATGAAAAAAAACAGATTTACGACCGTCTGCACATTACATTACGCGTGGGAAGTTGATAGCGCACGGGTGAAACGTGACGAGGAAAATGGGTTTTGAACAGAGTGGCATTACACTCTGGTCTAGCTGTAAATCTTGCTGAATAAAAAAGTATGATAGCGTAACCGGGGAAACGGATTCTGGATCAGCGTAACTAGCGCGTGATTTAAAGAAAGGGGGTCGGAAATGGCCAACAGAACGAATGAAGTGTATCGACGGCTCCTATCCTGGTTGGTGGATGAAAACAAAACTATAAACAGGTACCAGCTTAACATCTGTTATGAACGGGGTAACGGTGCGCTTTCAATGACATTCAAATTCTGGGTGAGATGCTAAGCTCTGACCTGTTTTGGCTATAAACGTTATGCGTGTAGCTCAACAATGTCACGGCATCATCGTTTCTTTCTTTAGATTGCGACACTTCTTATCGACGGAAGCCATCAAAATGCTTATCCACGCTTATGTCTTCCTTCATGCATGTGCTGCCTTTGCTCGTGTGGTGGGGCTGCCAAGCGTTAGCTGGATAACGAGATGCACACGTTGTCATTTTTATGGCTAGGATCAGTACTGCATCTAAAAACATTTAACCATTAACCCGTCTCTAAATCCTCTTGGATGGCCGAAGATCGAGATCCTGGTGACGCACCGTGACGCGGTCAAGGTTATCAGGGTATTACCGGGGAAAGTTGCGTCTGTTGAGATCTAGGCGCTGTTTACAGAAAGTGCCACTGATTTATAGCGTGAAACACGTTTCCCTGACAGGGGAAACCCTCACGTCCGTAAGCGTAGGATCACTGCGACCCAAATTGCCTTTTCATATCGCGCAAACTCTGCGTGGAATAACTTGCCGTCGTCAGTTATCATTATCAGTACTCTGAAGGTTTTCAAGACCACCATCCGCGACATGTGAGGAACCAGTCCACCAGTCTTTTATCTGCACGACATTTGCTAGCTCACAACTTGACGTATCCGTGACATATACAGGGCATAACTTTAACATTTGGCTATCCTGCGTGTCAGCCGGTCCAGGTGCATTGTACCGCCTTTCTTTAAACGTAAAACGGTGAAAGCCACTTCGTAGATTGTTTCGAACAGACTGTCCTGAGCGTAGGTGAGCCGCAGGTAAAAACATGTGAGCAGGCACAAAACGGGCATCAGATCGGCAAGAAACTCGCGTTTAACTTGTGAAAAATCGCAGTGGGCACCCATACCCTAGCTTTTGTCTTAGTTCGTTCCTGGCCTGGTTTTCATGACAGTTTCAGCTCGTCCACGGACGCCGCATGCGACTAGAGATGCCGCGTTAAAGCAGCGTGTATAGCACGTTTGTGCGCTCTTTGATGTAAAGAGATGCTGAGCATGCGACATGTTTGTGCATTCCTTGAACTAGACAGTCACAGAACAGAACAGAGCCGAGCAGCCCTGGAGCGGCCGGCAGGAGACCTCGCCTGTAAATGATGCCCCGCTTGTGGAGGAAGCGCAGTCCGCAGACCAGCTCGCTGGCGTAGAACCGCACCAGCTCCGTGCTGAACCGACCCATCTGGGCCAGGTGGAAGTTCAGGTCTCCCCCGTTCAGAAACTCCAGCACGAAGAACAGGTTCGACTGCAACGAAGTTGGCGGCACTGAGTGCGAAGCGTTCTTGTCGCACTCGCTGCGAATCAGTGAGCTAAGTTTGCACGCTTGCTTTTGTCGTCCAAATGACACTGTTGAACTTTTGTGGTGACAGCTGCGGCGTGCTACGGCCAAAAGAAGGAGACATTTTCTTTTGTCAAAGAAACACAGCTGGCTTCACTGGGACTGGAACCACAGCGATTGCTCCTTGTCGCTTGTGACTGTAGAATTCCACGGATTTGGCCACTGAGGGAACGGGTGTGCGAAAATTGACAATTTACATATACCATTGATGCTCGGTTACTCACCGGTGTCTGGAAAGTGCAGAATAAATGACACAAGTATGGGTGATTGGTTCCAAGTGTCAGAATCTTCCTCTCGATCAGGGTATCCTCGACGTCTTCATCGTCTACAATCTTGTCCTTGCGAAGGCATTTAATTGCGAAGTAGTTTCTGGTGTCCTTCATCCTAGCCAGCATCACCTGCCACAAATTCCCTCATTCTTGAAGGGAACACTTCCGCTCGAGATGCTCTCGACCTACGACACCGGCGAGTGTTGTGACCATACTTGGTCACACGTACACGGACACAGCCTTGGCAACCATTTCAACCGCGTCATACTTGATGACTTTTGTGACTACGGAGTTGACAAAACAACCCTATGCCTAACTGCTATGTCCTTGGAGTTTATTAATGGCATGGATTGGAGTAATCCATACCATCTGACAAGGGTGTAACCACTAAAGGGGGGGGGGGAGGGGAGAGTCTTAAGGACACTCGGTCACGTCCAATTTTGCCCATAGAATGCGCGTTTTCCAGTTCAAAATGTCATTTGCAGGACAGATTTCCGCTGCAGAATTTCCCCAACCATGACCTGTCTCCCAACTGAGGGACGTGGTTACATCAATGCCACCCGATAGTTAACAGCCTCTCAGCGCAGCCCGACCCTGCGCCGGCTGGCCTCAGGCACTGGCGGCTGGGCTGTGGCCCAACTGACCGTTGAACACATCAATCTAGGCGGCACAAGGCCAGGTGACGGGTTCGGGGGAGGGGGGGGGGACACGGGACCGGGTGGCGGCCAGTGTGTGTGCGTGTGTGTGTGTGCGTGTGGGAGTGGAAGGGCACAGGGCCAAGCGACGGCTGAGGTGCGAGACAAGGGATCGGCTACGGTCGGCAGTGGCTTAAGTGACAGAGCGCAAACGACGGTTTGAGTGTGTGAGCGGGGGAGGGGGGCACTGGGCCAGGCGTGCGTGCATGTGTGTGTGTGGGTGCGTAAATGCATGCGTGCGTGCGTGCATGCGTGGCTACGCGCATGCGTGCGAACGTGCATGCGTGCGTGCGTGTATGTTTGAGTGGGTGAGGGGGAGGCACGGGGCCGGGCGGCGGCTGGGGTGGGCGCAATGGCACTCGGCCTAACGGCGGGCTGCACTGTTAGTGTTGGCGGCCGCGCGTGCTGTGATAGCGCTAAGGCGGCTCGTCAGGGCGGCGCGCGTGGATGCGGCTGACAGGGGAGACAGAGCGGCGCACCACTGCCGCCTTCGTCCCGTGTCGCGATAAATTCCGGTCGCACATCAACACGCAGTACCAACCAAGACTAACAACATCCCTGGCCAATCTAAGTGCCAGAATATTCGATGCGCGACTTAGCTTACACGTCCTGGATCAGGGGAAAGGTGTGAAGAAATTTCCACCAAAGAAAGCATAAAGGAAGCAAGCGTTTCCAAGAAACTTACGCGGTTGTTTGCCTTCCCCCGTGTCATACATGGACTTGTCATGCGGCTCGATGATGCAGCTAGCCAGCCTTTAGTGTAATGGGGTGACTGATACGGTCCATCATGGTCCCACAATGACTGTCCGAGCCACCATGACCACGTGGGCGCATAACGATCCACATCGGTCTCCGCCTCTTTGTAACGGCGTGTCTGGCACTTCGATGGCAATTCAACACTCCGGGCGCAGCCATCCGTCTCGTTTATCGGCGTGCTTTGATCGGCGCGTGGCGAATTACGCAGCGCTCTCTCATTTGGTTGAGTTTACGAGCATTGGGTCATTACGCAGCGTCAATGTGCCACAAATCAGTCAGGAATGTTTACCAGCGAAACTGGAGACAACTTCAAAAGGAATATTCTGCGTGATGCGATGCGATGGAGCAAATGTACTATTCAATCGTCAATTAGTTAAAGGTGAGATGTTTGCTATGTCTAAATGTGTCGCAGACTGTGGGTAGTAGACTGTGGGTAGTAGACTGCGGGTAGTAGACTGTGGGTAGTAGACTGTGGGTAGTGTGCAAATCTGTGACTTCAGAATCACCTCCAATTGACCGTCCCGACCAGTTTGAACATCACTGTATCGGCCCAGCGACCTCAGGCCGCCACTCTACCCGCAGCCGGAGCCGCCGTGCCCCACGCGCGTACCTTCCCGAACGCGCCCTTGCCGAGCACGCGGAGCAGGTGGAAGTCGTCGGCGCTGTACTGACGGAACCGGGGCGGCGGCCCGCCCAGCGGCCCCCGCCGCCTGTCGAAGGGGGCCTCGTCGATGTCATCGACCGCCGGCAGCCGGCCGCCGGCCTCTCGTGACGTCACACCGTCGGCAGGGGCTGGCGGCGATGACGTCACCAGTTACCACGACGACCTCAAACAACAGGGTCATGGGGGGGGGAGGTTGAGAACGTTCATGGGGGAGTGAGAAGGGGGGCTGTTGAGGTGGGCCAACGGATCGTAAATTGCAGCACGGCGGGGCCGAGGTCACGTGTCGGTGTGAGCGTCGCGTGGCTTGTTGAAACTTACATGCGTTCAGGCTACATATCCGTAGGGCACACGTTATCGCGACAATCCGCTCGTCTCATACACCGCAACAGCAAATATTTGCAATGGCCTCGTCTCAGATGCCCAACATGTTATAACACAACATGACATATTGCGCTAACGTGCCGCATTCGTCGTAGATCAACGCATAATAACAAAATGTTACAGCCGTTGCAGCCTAAATGACGCAGAGAGCCAATGAGCCAAAATAAACAGTGTGCAATTAACAAAATGATGTATATTTGGTCTATACATCTCACGGAGAGTGACTCGTCACCCTTGAGGTATGCTTCCTATAGCACACCAAGTAGGAGGACCGGTATTTACCTGGTACTGCGCCCTGGATCCCAATAATTGTGTTTTCTTGATTCTGTTTTTGCTGTCGCTCTAAATCTTCGCGCTTTATCCTGAAAGCGAATCTGTGATTTGCCGGATTCTGCATGTACGTAACGGGATCATCTTCCATCCGCAGTCGCTCCATTTTCATCTTCGCTTTTTGTCCTCTCTGACGAAACTTCTCGATTTTACGCGCTTCTTCCCGCTCCTTCTCCTCCCGAATTCTTCGCTTCGCCTTTTCTAGGGGCGAAAGTTCTTCCTCAGAATCTTCTTCACTTGATGAGCAGCTCTCTGAAACAGAGCTACTCACAGACTTCCGAGATGGTATACCTGGAGCGCTACGAGAGTTCCGATCTCCACTCTTGCCAGAACTCCTCGTCTTTGACTTGGCTTTGGAAGGCTCCGGGCTCAAAGTTGCTGATTCCACCAGCTGACCATCTGCACAGTCATTTCTTCTGGAATGTTTTGAGCCTTTGCTTTTTACTTTGTGCTTGGCATGGTTCCCAGATTGCTTTGCGCTTCTCGATGTCTTCGCTGACTTTTTGTTCGACGTTCCCGTCACTTCGCGATTATCACCGTTCTTGCTTGCATGTAAGGCATCGGAGGAAGAAAGACGAGCAGCTGACATGGACTTCGAGGCATTTGACCGGTTACTATTGAGTGCATTTTTCCTCTCTTGGTCCGCAAGCAAGAACGGTGACAAACGCGACAGATTATTTCCGGTGGCTGCGATACCATTAGCGCGCTGCACCGGCGTCAGTTTGATGTGCTTTATTTCGGCGGAGGGATCCAGTCGCTTCTTGACCAACTTTACCTTCCTCACCGGCGGGATATCACCATTTTGGACGTTCACAGGGCGTGTGCCAGGCTTCTTCACTGCAACGCGCCCAGGAGGTGCGTTCTGATTTCCCACGCTTGACGCTCCGCTGTCACTCTGAGCAGGGACCGACGGTTTCGGGGGCAAGGGCGCTACCTTCCGCGGCGGTTTTTTCGCTGGAAGTCTTTGGTCCGGTCCCACATCTCCGAGGTGTATGCATTCAACGGACGATGAGGTTTCCGGCAAAGCGGCCTTTGGTGAGTGAGTTCCGGTGGGATTGAAACTGCAGGTGCCCTTTTCGCCGACTGTAGGCGTTTGAGTTAACGTTGATGGTTTTTGTTCCATGGCTTGGCTTACGTTCTTTGCGCTGCCTTTCTTGATTGCAGCGTCTTGTTCAACAGGGGCTGGTGTCGCCTTGTCAAGAACAGCAGAGCCTGGGGCGGATTTTACATTTTTCTTCGATGAATGATGCATCTCAGCTCCCGTAGACCCAGATGCTGTCAGCAAAGATGGCGCGGCAGCAGTCTTGACATCTGATATTTTCGGCTTTTCATCAGCATTCCTGTGCTCATCTGTAGCCTCTGTCCTTTCGGAGGCGTTTCCGTTCAATGAAACACGATAAGGCAACACTGTGGATGGTGGAGTTTTTGTTTTGCTTGCATTGCCGTCTTCAATCGACTGTGGGCCGACTGATTTGGCGCTGGGGTCCACTGCCTCCTGATCACCGGTAGCCGTCTCTGAAGCCTTCCGACTCCACGTTCTCAAAGGCGACGCTCGTCCCGACCTCTCGGGACGCACCCCACTCGACAAGGACCCACTGCCGTCCTCGTGCTCCGAATTCGAAGCACACCTCCACCTGTCCGGCCGGTGTTCGGGCCAGCCGTGAGCTGCGCCGTCGGGCAGCTTCTGCGCCTCGTCACCGGGCATCTTCTGCGTCGCACCATGAAGCAGCTTCTGCACCGCGTTACCGGGCAGCTTCTGCGCCGTGTCATGGGGCAGCTTCTGCACCACGTCACCGGGCAGCTTCTGCACCGCGTCACCGGGCGGCAGCTTCTGCGCCGCTCCATGGGGCAGCTTCTGCACCGCGTCACCGGGCAGCTTCTGCGCCGTGTCATGGGGCAGCTTCTGCACCACGTCACCGGACAGCTTCCGCGCCGCCCCATCGAGCAGCTCCTGCGCTCCGCGCGCTGCGCCAGGAGGCAGCGGCGGCTCTGTGACCTCGATGGTAACCGGCACGCCGCTAGGCCGGCGGGCCGTCGCCGTGAGAGGCGCTGCCGAGCGCACGGTGAGCCCCGGCTCGGGGGCGAGGACCGAGCGGCCCACGTCTCCGGCCTCGCGCTGAGGGTGCAGCTGGCTGCGGTCGGACGAGGTCTCAGAAGTCGTAACGGACACGCGCCGATTGGCTTGGTCAGATTCCAGGGTGTTTGGTTCTCGAGCGGCTGCGTTCTCAGACAATTTGTTGTTGTTTATGTCGTCAGTTCTTCCTACATCGTGAGTGTCTGCTGGCTGAACACATCTGCCTTTCTGACTGCTATGACTTTTTCGTAGATGAGAAACGACTTGCGCACTCGTATCGTTCTGTGCTGGATCGACCGCCCTGGAAATGCCGCTGTCTGGCAACTCTTCCTTGGTGTCGTGTAAAAGCTGCGGATGTGCTTGAAGTTCCGTTGTTTTCCGTCTTTTTGGCACATTTTTAACTTCCTTGGTATCTTTGGCACCGACCACAAGGATGCTATCCGCAGGGTCTGCTTCGGCATTTTTAGAGCAGTCGAGTGTCAAATTCCTAACCTTCTTGATCATCCTTTTCTGCGGGAGGTCGACATCTGTGTTCGGCTTAGATTCTGCTGCCTCAACTGTGCCCGTTGACTGTACCTGTCTCATTTGTTCTGGCGAAGCGATGCCCGTAGGAATTACTTCAGCGCTTTTCGAACAATTTATTTTCAACCTCCTGGCCTTCTTGGCTACCTTTTTCACAACCAGATTGACATCACTTTTTGCTGTATTCTCAGCTGTTTTTGCCTCATGCTCCGACTGCTGTTCCTTAGGTTTAAAGCCAACAGCATGCATCTGGGATGCCTCAGAGATATCGTTTTCAGTCAGGTCCTTCTGATCTGTCTTCAAATAATTTTCCGATGTTTTCTTTAATCCACCTGCAACATCCACAGCGCCCTCAGCCGGCGCCGACGTGCCGTCCGTCGCCCCGTCGGCGGCTTCAGCAGGCCGGCGTGCGGACGCCGGCACTGGAGGAAGACGCTCGCTACCACTGGCAGCACCGTGCGTTGCCGCTTTGTCCGGCAGTCCCGCCACCGCTGCACCGGTCAGCCCGCGTCCCCACCGCTCCTGCTCCTCCTGCTGGCCGCCTGGTGTGGCAACAGTCTCAGGGCCGCTGGCAGGTCTGGTGCGCTCGGCGGAAGCCATGAGTGGTCTGGTGCACTCATCAGAGGTCGCAGCCACCGGCCGCTGCTTGGGAGGCCGCGTTGCAGGCGAGGCGGTCACCTCAGCACCATCTCCGGCGGCGCGGTCGCTGCCGGTAACAGCGGGCCTGCTGGGCGGCCGCGCACACCCGTCGGCCGTCTCCGGAGCTGGGCGTGCGGTGCTCTTTGTGGTGGTCGGCGATGCCGCGGCTGCAGGTGGGGTCTTCAATGCTGAGGGAGAGCGTGGAGTGGAGGCTCTACTAGTGGCCGGCGATTGAGTGCGACCCTGAACACCCACCGTCGTACGGTCAGCGGGTTCAGTTGGGGCGTGGGTGGCAGGGCCCGGGTGGGCGGGCAAGCTGACAGGGCCCGATTGAGCGGATGAGGTGGGAGGGGCCGGGTAGGCGGACGAGGCAGCGCTCGCCCCCTCCGCCGGTCCGCCGGCAGAGGCGGCCCGCCGCCGCGACGGCAGCCGGCCGGCGCTGCCGTGCGCCACGGCGCGTTTATTCTCGGCCGACGCTGAGTCAGGGGCCGCGCCGTACCGCTCCGTCCGCGGCGGCGGCGGCGAGGCCGCGACCCTGACTGAGGTCAGGTCACCGAAGCCTGAGGCGCTGCTCCTGCTGCGCATTAGCCGCGTCGGCCGGGTGCCGCTGGCTCCCTCCAGCACCCGCGTGCGCGCCCGCAGCGAGCCCAGGTCGTGCGGCAGCGCGGCCGGGCTGACGGGCGAGACGGGGCTCACCGACGAGCCGGCCGAGCCGAGCGGCATGGCGCCGTAAAGTCGGCGGCCCTGCAGCACGCGCGGAACCCGGGCGCCGGGCACCTCGAGCGAGGCGAGCGCGCGCGCCAGGCTCGGGTCACAGTCGGCGCGGGGCGAGGGCGCCGCCAGCGCCGACCGGCCGGTGGAGAGGGCCACCAGGCTGGCGGGCCGCGGCCGCGCCGCCGGCGTCGCCGTCATCCCCAGAGAGGTGGAACGCCGGTAGAGGAGCGGACGCGGCTCGGCCGCCGGCCGCCGGCGCAGCGTCACCGGCACCATCATCACCGGCGCTGCAACGGAAGGGCGGCAGTTACGGCGCGGACCGGAGCAGGGCGGACCACTCGGGGCGGGGTGGAGCCGCCTGCAGCGGGCGCCAGGCGGCTATAAACTACGGTATTGCCCACCGCCGCAGCGATCTCGCCTGTCTGTTGCCCTGGAAAAGGCAATGAATTTCATGGGATGATTATGCCCACCGCTGACGCTGTGAACTGCAACCCCCATATGCGGTTCATGACAGGGGAAGAGATCTGTCTTAATTTGGAGCAGCGGGAGGGGAGGGGGTAAAACGCTTTAAGTTCCTTTCTGGCTACACAATATCATAGAAATTGTATAACCATTCACGAAGCTAGTGGGTTAAATGCTAGGCATCACTAAAGCTGATGGGGAAAGGGGGGGGGGGGGGCTGCTCCTCCTTCCCCGGTTTCCGCGCCTATGGCATGGGGCCTCTACGTTCGTATTCGTGTTTTGCGTCTGCAACTAAAAGAACGTGCACTTTGTTAGCTGATGAGCCGCATCCCACGTAATCAGATGTCCCTACACAAGATGCACTTCACCTTACACAACAAACGAAATCCTCTAAGATCCCACTCTGTTATCTGGTGGCTTTATGAACTTGTCAACCCGGTAGCATCGGGTTGACAAGTTCATAACGGGTTATCGGGTAACGGGTAACGGGTTATCCATTCATGCTGGATAACGCGATGAGGAAGCAAACTTGATAAATAGCCTCGGCTGCTCAGTTTTCATGCGATAAATGAATGACCCCAAATATAAAAGCCAGACCTTTATGATTTCTGGCTGTCATTCTCTCCTTGCCTTGCGGTACGTTTCAACAGGTCAGAAAAAAATGAACGACATTATGGAGGGGCATTATCGAAACATTTTCAACTGTTTATAACTTTCCTGGGTGACACTGACGTAGCGCCAATGGGCTGAAGCTGGGGCAAAAGAGGGTCAACTCTTTAGACTCATAACGCCGAAAAACCAGGTATTTCTTTCTTATATCATTACATTCATCATCATATTCATCATCATCATATCATCATATCATTTATCATTACATTCATCATATTGCATACATCAATTTACTTTCACCGTCCACTTCGATAGTGACACAACGAATAGATGGCTTTGCATGCCGTGTATAATTGTGGAAGGCTTCCGTAAGTTTCCATAATTTAGTGTAATTTTTACGCCGTGGCGGTATTCATTCGATCATCTCCACAGACTGGCAGCCGATTACGGGCGCGGCACGATGGCCGCATATATCTCAACGCAGCCAGGGCGCAGCGCCAAGGTAATTAGTCGAGTGAATCGAGATGGTGGTGTCAAGTATCCTGAGGCGGAGCGACACACAGAAGCCTACGGGAAATTACCATCGATTCCACTTCCGATGACAGCACCAGGATGTGCGAGGCGACGGGAGGTTGCCAGACGTCAGACGGCACTGATCTACGCCAGGGCAGTCTTCGGAGCGGCCAGTAAAACAGCAAACGGCAGTTATCGCAAGCCACGACCTAAACCCTGCCGAAACGGAAGATCGGAGGTACGAATGTCACGCTGGCCTCCCAGCGCGGGCGCTGATTGGTGGGTGATCGCCGCTCGGCCTTTCACGCCTTCGGTCGGCCGCTCCACGCCTTTCCTGTCGTCGGAGCTAGACAGGCGTCACTGCTGCCACCCCGGCGAGGCCACCTCGCTCTGCAACGGGTCTGCTGGGCGAGAGGGCGCCGGATATATCGGGCTACGGCCGACCCCAGCCAGTTCCCCGCCCCACCGTCGGCGCGCCGCCCTACGTCGCACTAGTCACGACGTCCAGCCAGAAATCCTGCCTGCAAAGGTGCATGTAGCCGGCTATTGGGGCCCAGTCACTTTTGTCTTAGCGGGAGGGTGCAGGCAACAAGTTCATCGTGTACTTACCGCCAGGAATGGCGCAATTCAGCGAGGCTGAGCCGTTTGTGAAATTGCAGGTGAGAGCGGTTTACTCATGGCCAAAACCGTCGATTTTTGGGGTTTCGGCTGAATGAGCTGTCGACGCAGTTTTTGATTTATTAAGCTGCTTATCGTCAGATACGCAGCCAAAGGGAGGGGTGTGGGACCGTGCTCCGCTCTCCTCTGAGCCAAGATGTTTACGCCAGATACTGGGAATTTTGCAGGAATTTTAAGTTGATCCAAGTTCGAAAAAAAATTGAAAAAAATCGGAAAAAAGAAGCTGATTCAAATCGCAGGAGCAAAGATAAAGTTTGACTTAGACCATCTGTTCCCATGCTCTGGGGAAACTTTTGGCTACGTCGTATTACTGTTACAGACTATCGACCAGTTTCGCTGGGGAAAAGTCGCTTAACTGTGGAATGAGACTAAACATGAGTCAAACGCAGTCTACATCGATCGATTTCCATGCGATCACGTTCTCACTGCGCATGCAACCTCCTTACGCACCCAACGCAAATGCGTGGGTCATTACTTCGCAGTACGCTGGCGAATCAACGGATGGGAGACCTGACCGTCCTCAGCCCAGACTGCGAACTTACCGGACTCAGATGGCGGTCCTGTGAAGCTGGCGTATCATATCGGATCGCACCGGGTCACAGGTCACAGGTGGCAGGTCACGATCACAAGTCGAAGGTCACAGGGCTCACAGCGCCAGCGCAGCTCGGTCGGCACTCCCGGCGCCCATCCACCGCCAATCTCAGGTCAACTGCCGCCCGGCCGCCCGGCCGACATCCGTATTTTTACATCTTTCTGCGTCACCTGGCCGTACCACGTGACCGGCATTGGCAGCGTGCGGCACGGTGTCGTCGGAGGGCCACTGGTGACCTTTGACCGGCGGGCGCCGCCGGCGGCGGTTGGCGGCCTGCCAGCGGCGTCCGCGGCCCGCCCGGCGCCCGCGGGCAAGGTCACGGCGGCAGCCACCGCGAGGAATGCAAGGCCTCCACGAAGGCGGGCGGATCAAACGCTCTTGGTGGACGGGTGGACCGGATGCTAGCCGGAGAGTGAAGGCCTGGCCTGAGTAGTGCGTCGGCGGACCTTGGGCGTCAGTTTCAAACGTTTGGTAGCGGTGGGATCTGATTGTTTGGCAGCGAGCATGACTGCTCACCAATAGTTTTTGGCACAGGTAGCTGAATGGGCCTCTCGTAACCAAGACAGCCAGCTCAGTTACTGACTGATTTTAAAATGTGTGCATACATCTCGGCATTTTGTTTCATTGTTTTCTTTTAAAGAGTACTCGTTTGCACTGGCGGCATCACTGCAGGGGACGTGGGGAGTACGAATTCCACGACTTCAGAACGTGTCTACCCACACCCACAGACAGGCCGAGATTTTCGAATGCATATGCAGGAATTCTAGTGAGGCGATCAAAATCCTGAAATCTTACGCAGAATGCTAAACGTACTTGCCGTGGTACTAAACGCACTTAACGTGGTAAACGTAACAAACGAACCAAACGATATTGATGCGACCAAACAATGCCGTGGAAATCGCAGACCGAAACATAACGTGAACATTGTATTGAGAGACAGCTACTCGCATTCTAAACGCCAGAGGTCGTGCTCGCGACTTCGGTTGCTCGATGCCTTCCCTTTGTTTCGGTAATTTTTGTTGTTTATTAATGTTTTCGGGCGCGTCGACTGCAATGATCATTTTGCGTCCAATGTGTTTCGGTAATTGTTACGCAGGGGTGGAATTTTGTGCACCATTGCAGGGACATGGCTCCTACTGCTGAGCTGGGTCCACCCAATGTTGGGCTGTGCCACTGCAACAGGGAACTTGACCCAAATGCTCTATCGACTCTTTGGCGCAATTGAGTCAAAACTCTGGTCATTACGTAAACTCTCAAAAGGACGACATCTTGCAAACACGTTTTAAGATGAATGCGTCGCTAAGATATGATACAGGGGAGTTTTCTTAACACCTTCCCACACTCACCCTTCTCATTCCTCCTATCCCCTCTAGCATTCCCGTGGTTCGGTAGCAGGGATTCCGACCCGCCAGTACAGTGTCACCTGGCCTATGAACTAAAAACGGCATTAACGCGGTAGCTCACACGGTCAGAGGCATTTTCTGAAAGCAGCTAGCAGTTATCAAAAAGCTATATGATTTATAATATGATCTGCACCACTAAATTAGCCAAGTCAGTGATTGGGACGAAGTCAGACTTTTAGCTTCGATGCAGAGCCCGAAACCAAGACAGCGATATGAAACCGAAGTTGAAGCCGAAGTCGATGGGTCTTGAGGTTGGATCTACGAAGCCGAATCCATGGATGTAGAAACGGGGGGCAGGGGGCCATGACTAAAACTTTTCAAGGTGATGGCATGGGGGGGGGGGGGCTCGAAGTCGATGGCTCTTATGGTCGGATCTACGAAGCCGAATCCATGGGTGTAGGAACAAAGGGCAGAGCGCCATGGCCCACATCTTTCAAAATGATGGGGGGGGGGGGGGGGCAGCAATGACAACTGGCCCACACTTTTCAGGCTGTATTTGCATTTGGCTTACTTTTGTTCTACCTTAAACATGCATGCCGCTTTACCTCGCTCACCAGCCATCTTCCTCAAACCGCACTGGACGCAATTGCTTCATGTCGTAAATGGCAGCATCTTGTCCTGATATGTACGTCGAATGGAGGTGTTGAGGGCCATACCTGAGGTTTCTCTAGGCACAAAGGCTCCATTCTATCTCTTTACATAGCCTCGGTTCTCCTGCATGGCTAATTACAGCCCGCTCAGCACATCCTCATGGGTGGAGTGCGAGATGACGTGACGTATACCAAAGGGACTTCGGATCGACCAGGGGATCCCCGTATCGCCAGAATGACAGCCGGAGCGCATCCCGCGCTGGGATAGAATGATCCTTCAGCCCTGGACACGTGCTGATAATGTACCTCATAGTGTTCTACTCACAAAGCCCTTATACGGAAAACATAAGGAGTTTCAGAAGTGTTGAGTGAAGTGGATGGAAATGATAAAAATGAAAAATTCAAAGTCGTGTTCGCTTGAAAACGTAATTATTTCGCAGAAAGTGAAAAAATAGCATAACACAGTTTAAGACCCTACACGCTCACAATCACAGGAGCAAGGACAGCGATGATCCGGGTTGCAATTTTTGTAAAACTAAAACAGCGTTGGTCGCTGCAGGCAACACGAGATGGTGGGCGCCATGCGCGCGATAATGACCCCCGTTAAATAATGTTTCCAAAGCCTTTCAAAATCATTTTGAACAATTCAGAGATCCGATTGGTGCTTATATTTTACAATGCCGAGGATTTCTTTCGCTTAAATTGGCAGTGGCAGCAACACGAAACATAGAGATGCTTCCTTTAATCTTTCAGTTTCCCCACCAGATTCCAGCACCACTTCGCGGTGTTGCAAACGCCAATCCGCCCTTATTATCAATCTAGAAATAGCACAGGCGAAAGACACAACTAGACCGTTTTTTGAACGCACAAATTGATGTTCTAAAGCGGTCAAACTTACTTCTTTCAGATTCGTCATCTTTTTTATTGACGCGCGGGGCTCACGCCGCGCGGCCCACGAAGACTGCAACGCCGGGGTCGAGGTTGTTGCTAAGATTTGCGAGCACACGTGTTCAAAACCACGTTGCATCATTTTTCTCAGCAGTCGATTTCGACCGAATAATGAACATTTCAAGACGAATATTGGTTGGCCATGCCAATACGAATTTTAAATCTTATTGCGATCTACAATCTACGTTCGGGAGGTCCTCGCTGATCAATCGGGTCGTGTTGTCGCACGTGACTTCGGTGGTATAACGAGCCAACTTTTATGCGTTTTACGATACCCTCCCCGAAATACTTGCTCAGAAAGGAAGCATTAATCAGCCTCTGGAAAAAAGAGCGCATCATGTACATACCTAGTCCCGTCTACGTTTAGCCCTGCACGACGCACAGAGGAAAAAAAGTTGGCTGGAAAAATCCAAATCCGAAAATAAAGTGGCCGGAATCCCGGGAAGCTTTTGTGAGGGGTGAGTTGGGGGATACAAGAGCACCACTAGGGGGCATCGCCAGGAACACTGCTAGAGCCTGAGTAAGGTGGGGCACAGGGTTGGAAAAGGCGTCCCTGGTAGCGAAAGGCCCCCAGAAAAATCCCCGGATATGGTCTATTCGTGAATGGGGGCATGCTTTCCAGTGATGTTTTTCTTTTTTCCCCCATAGATGAAACAGAAGTCAGAAGCAACCGCGATATGAATTCTGTTTGAACGTTATCGCCAGTGGACTGAAGCCACCATGCCTTAAACAATTGTTTGAAATAAACCGCCGGCGCTCTGCCTTTTACAACGCTTTAGTGGACTCATTCTAAACCCACAGAACTCATAGGCACAGCTATAATTTTACCTGGTTTCTACAGATGTATTAGGGACCCGCGAATGTAAATTGTAGTTCGAAATAGGTAAACAATTTGCGTTGGTCACGGACCATGGTCAACATGGTCAAGGCAGTTTGTCTGGAAATGTTCAACGTTTCTTCAGAATCGATTAGTGATGCAATTCATGTGACGCAATTTTAAACATGCGCGCTCGCGCTTTTAGTAACAAAAACCTCGACGCCAAGCGTTGCGGTCTCCACGTGCCGCGCGGCGTCGATCCCGTGATTAACACTAAGCCGTGGTCAACGGCTGCACGAAAGTTATAACGTACCTAAAAGAAGTGCCTTTGGACGCTTTAGGGTATCAAACCGCACATTTAGAAGGTAGTCTGGGTGCGCATTTCGCCGGTGTGACTGTTAGATTGGTGATAAGAACGGACTGACCTTTACAACACTGCGAAGTGGTGCTGCAATCTGGTGGTGGAACTGGAGGAGTGAATATAGGATCTCTATCTCGTGTTGCTGCAACTGTTAATCTGGCCAGAGGACAACCTAAAAGTTGTAAAATAGATAGGTCCAGTCTAATCTTTGAACGCACAAATTAATTTTGAACGACAATCGGAACAACTAAATCACGACGATCGCTCTCGCGCGCACGGCACCCGCCACCTGGCATTATATGCAGTGGCCAACGCTCTTCAGTTTTACGGAAACTGCAACCTGGACCATCGCTGTCCTTGTTCCCAAGGTTTTAGACGCGCGGGCCCAGACATCTTGATATAATTTGTCTCACTAATCGATTCCGCAAAAGGATGAATTTTCTCGGGCAAACACGGGACGGCCTTCCTCGTTTTTAAACTCATTTCGACCCACGTATTCAACACTTTTGAGAGTATTTATTTATTTCCGGGCAGAGGACTACCCTGAGTAGAACACTAGGGAGGACACATTGTTCCCGGTCAAGGGCCAAGGGGCCATTCCGCTCTACCGTGGGGTGTCTCTCGGCTGCCATTCTGGTGACACGGGACGGTATTCCCTGATCAATCCGGAGGCCCTTGGGGAGATACGTCATACCACATTGATCAAATCAGCACATCAAATATTCCAATGTTCAGTCACGAATTTGACTTATTTGCATTTGACATCTGATATTTAGCACAGAGACTCCAGTTCAGCATAACGGGCCCCTGGCTTGGATTTGGTTGGCGGACCCACCGTTCGGTGTTGGAAGCCCTGACTGGAGCAGCATCATTCTATCGTCTCAATGCGAACGCTCATCATTAGCTCTCATGATTCCCTCCATTATCAAAGGGCCCCGACCAGCGTAAGAGGCTTTCTGCCATTTGGGGTCCCGTCCCCGTTCCCGTTGAGCAAATGGTCCCCTGACTGACTCGAGACCCCTTGTTGACACAGAACACCATGCTCCGCACTGGGCTCCTGAACCGGCACAAGAACCCCCGCATCGTTGCAGGGTCCCGAACAACGCAAATCGTGGCCCCGGCGTCGTTCCTGCTTGAGGAATGGCGCCAAGAGCTCGGACCGACAGGGAGCCGACTGTTCGGTGTTGGTAATCTCGGGCTGAAATAGAGAAACGCTCTATCTCAGGAGTCTCCAATCGGTACAACAGGCCCTCTAACTGACATTTGACATCACAATCCTACGGGCGGGGTCCTCATTGTTACTTACAGTCAGCCGTTCGGACCTTTCAGCCTTCCAATCAGGCTCTTGATCTTTGGTCCTAAAAGACCCTTCGCCTCCTCTTCGGGCTCCCTCACCGGAATAACCTCTTGGAACCTAGAGAGGGGGTGGGGGCACGTGCCTCCTGTGCCCCCCTGCCTGCGCTGCTGGGTACCGCAGTGAATAGTGGCCCCCTCCTTGACGAAATTCTGGATCCTCCCTTGACCAGGTTCCATAGCTCTCTTGGCTAGAATCCTAGTTTTTTCACATTTCGACAAATCGGAATTAAAAATATGATTGACGCCACACAGTACTTGACGTTGGTAAATTTTTCTTTCAGTGTACGTGAACAATTACTTCAGACAATAGATGGAAACCGATTTTTTGCTTTGCTATCAAAATATACACCCAGAGCGGGTTTTGTGATTATTATTGTGCTGGACTCCGGGTGGAGTCAGAATCCACTTCGTATTCTTCTAAAGTTGTATTGTATTTTATGACTAAAAACTAAGTTGACCAAGTTAAGTTGACCAAAGTTAAGTTGACCAAAGTTAAGTTGACCAAGACCAACTTACTCGAATAGAGCCCTCGTTAAGTGTACGATTTTCATACAGAAAGTAAAACAATGTGTTGGGGAAAAATCCTAATCAAATAATGTGAGGTTTACTTTAAATTCAGGAGATAACTTAAAGGTATCTCGGATACACATCAATAATGTTTATGAATACGCCCAAAAATCTCTATTTAGCTGTCGTGTACTACTGCAACTTTAGCAGTTAAAGCGCATTTGTTACATTTGTGGAGCAAAGTGCAATATTACGCATCACACAACTATGCGCCCTAAACCAACGATAACAACACATCACACAACAGACAAAACACAACACACAACATACAACACGCGCAACACACGACGGTTTTAACGAACCCACACGCAACACAACTTAGAATCATTTGTACCAGCAATTAGAGCAATGCACTTAGTATGCTATTAGGGCCGTTCTGGTACACGGCCCTGAGTGCAATTTTGTGAGTGGTAGAGTCGCAGCTAGTAGGTGCGGATTATGCCAGTTACGATGACTTCGACTTACGTGGGTGCCGACCAATGCAAGGTAATAGGAGCGTTTTTTAGGTGCAGTTTCCAGACAGGGTAGAGGAACTATGCTTGTGAAAGTAATACTTAGTATTGTTTATTTACTACTATTTATTACTAGTAAGTATTGTCTCTCTGTGTGCTGAAAATGGTGCTGTTCTGTGCTGAAAGTGGTCCTGTTCTGCACTGAACTTGGAGCACCCAGATGTAAATCCTATATGGGCTGCCTTTTCCCCTCCAGATGTGATGTATTTTCTTGCAGTCTGGAATGGGCTTGGGACCAAAGGGCTGTCCATATATTTTACTATGCATATGAGTGTTTTGGTAGAGCAGAACAGAGAGATGGAGATAGCTGGCATTTGATAGAGCAAATAGGTGTCCAAATATGCAAAGTGTTGCCACCCTTACCAATAATAACTTATTGGGGCCCAGGCAGGAGTTTCATTTTTAGTGTTATGACTTAAAGTTAAGTTGACCAAGTTCACTGTAAACTTACTTGAATGAAGCCCCTGTCAAGCATAGGATTTTCATACAGAAAATGATATGTTAAAGAAAAACACTATGTGAAATAATGTAACACAAACACACTTAACACACTAAATGCAGCATAATCTTGGGAGAGAAGTTTTTTGTGCCAGCATAACCATTTGATTTTCCTGTGCGGAGAGGGTTCAAAATGTCCAAAATGTAGAACACAACCTGCGGAAGTCTCTTATTGGCTGTGCGTGGTTGTGTGGTCAACCCTTGTTAACAGGGGGTTTATTTTACACTATGATGCAAGTCTTGCTGTCCTTTGATCTGTTAAGCTTTTTGCATGAAACTTTCAAAGCATTGGAAGGTTTTTGCCCAGCTCAATGTGTCTGGATGTGGCATGTGGTTGACATTAGGTAAAGATAAGCTGAGTTGTATATATAATGTATGTGTTATATATATATATATATATATATATATATATATATATATATATATATATATATATATATAGAATCCTTCAGGGACATATGCATCATGATGTCATGCATATGACATCTTCCCTTTTCATTTCAGTGGGGCAGCACGGGGATGGGCGGCGCCTGGGGCATGGCCTGACGATGTGGCGCTGGGCGCGGCTGCTGCTGGTGCTGCTGACCTGGCCGTCGCTACTGGCCGCCGAGCATAGCTGCGCGCCGCGCTTACAAGTGGAGCGCGAGCCGGCGGCCGGCGGCCGGCTGGCCACCGTGCGCAACGCGGTCGGCTGCCACTGCCGCAGTCTGCGGTTGACCCTGCTGCAGCGCCGTGGCCGCCCATGCGCAGCACTCAACCGGACTGGGTGCGCGTGGCACGTGCTACCCACGCACGGACCACGTCAGCTGAACCTCACGCTAGTGCTGGCCGGCTGGTACCGTCCCAGCGCGTTCGACTGCTCGTGCGACGGCGATGACGCTTGCGCCGGACCCCGGCTGCGCAAGGGCACGCGTCGCTGGGTGCCCGGGCTGCGCCTGGACGCCTGGAACGTGTCCCTTTCCGCCGTGCCGCAGCCGGACGGCCACCTGGTTGTGTCGGTGTCGCGCCAGTTCGGCGCCGCCGGCGGCGCGCAGCTCTACTTCCCGCGGCTGGAGGTGCGCCTGCTGCGCCGCTGCGCCGACGGCCGGCTGCTGCTGACGCCCTGCGGCCGGCGCATCGTCCCGTTCGCGCCGCACCCGGGCGCCGGTGCCGTGGCGCGCTTCGGCGGCAGCGCCGGCCTCGAGACCGGCGTGTATGACGTGCGCGTGCTGCCGGCCGGCCACTCCGGCTGCCCTACTGGCTGCGAGCAGCGCCACCTTCGCGTGGTGCTGGCGGCCGTGGCCGGTGGCGTGCCGCCCGTCAGGCTGATCGGCCGTGGCCGCGACGCGCGCGCCTACGCGTGGCTGGCGGTGCTGCCGGCGCTGCTGGCCACGGTGCTGCTGGCCGTCTTCTGCATGCTGCGCAGCTACTCTGCGGCCGGTGCTCGGCCGGCGGCGACCGGCGCGACCGTGCTGATGGTTTCGTCGACCCGACCGGCCTGCCAGCTCGACCAGCTGAAGGCGTACCTGTGCGTGCACGGCATCCGCGTGCACGACTTCCAGGAGGGCGCTGTGCTCAACGCTTTCCAGCGACAGGCGTCTGTGCCGGCGGCGCTAGCCGTGCCGCCGCTGCGCGGGATGCAGCTGATGTTCGTGACGGCCGAGCGGGGCGCGCGTCCCCTGCGACCGGCAGCCGCGCAGGTGCGCGACAGCGTGCTGCGACACGTGCGCAACGCGGCGCCGGACGATGCGCTGCTCGTGCTGCTGGACGGGATCGAGGGGCCGGCCGGGCTGACGGCGGTGCACCAGTTCCGCGCGCCGGCGGAGCTGGCCCGCCTGGTGCGACATCTGCAGGAGACGGCCTGCTGCCCGGCAGGCGTCGCTGTGGGCGGTTCGCCTCGATAGGCGGCCGTCGTCCAAAGTGCATTATTTGGCTGTGAGTCGATCTGAGAATGAGGTACGTTGGGAAGAAACCCGAAGCATTGCAAGAGGCTGTAGCTACGTAATATTTTTCACCTGGTGGCGGGTACAAAGCTGCCACATGGCTCGTGAAATGCCATCTGTAGATGGAATTGGTCAGCTAAACATCGGGTTGATCTCGTTTATTTACAAGTGTTTCACATTTACAGGTGGTGGTTTTAAGACAAGTCCGCGTGGAAATGCATGCTCGCATAATGTTCGTCAGCAATTGTTCGTATGGCATTAAGTGTGCACGCAAAAATGTCGTGCGGATCGGAAAATTTTCACAAGAAAAATATACCATTATCGTTAGCCGACGGGTGACAATCGCAGAGCACGTGACTTTGTGGTCACGTGACGTGACGCAGAGAAAATACTGGGCCATGATTGGTGCAGACAAACATGCTGGCGGCACATCAAACGCGGCCAGGACAAGAGACCGTGCGGGTAAGTTTCGTACGCATAAAGGTCCCTCTATGAAATCGTTTGTAACCGACGCGCACATGCAAATTTGCGCACCGGATATTTTTTTAACTACAGCACGTACGTAAAACTTTGTGTGCATTGTTCACGCGGTATTATCTTTTACATTCATCTTTTGGATTTCCCCGCAAATTTGCATGCCGCGCGGTAATCTGGGGCTTGGATACATTTTAGAATTTAATCACAGCCTCGTGCAATGGCATATCGGTTGCGAACAATGCTGTAATTAGACGCCCTAAAATGTGAGTGTGAAAGTGATACCTGGCTGGATACATCGTACCTGGCTAGATACCTAAACGGTGAATTATTGTCGCATGTCAGCCGTTAAGGGTATCTGCATCGCGATTTGAAGGTTGGTGGTTCGACTCCACCCACTGCGGAAATCGCCGCAGTCTCACCAGCAAAGTTTTGCGTCGTGTAGGCACCAGTGACGTTAACATTTACACGCGTAATCTCAATGATATGCAGAATGTGATTACCTCTACATTAAAAGGCCCGCCACTAAACCGTACGAGTTAACTTGCTCCTTCAGGTCACATATTGTCACGCGACCCTTTCGGACCTGAATTTATTTGAGGGGTAATTAAACCCTGCTGAGATGTCGATGAACTCTGTACAGATGTTCTCGTAAGTGAGCTCAAATGCATCAATATAAAAGCTCTATCCCCCCCCCCCCTCAATTGTACGTTAACACCAACCTGGTATGACCCCTGACCCCCTCATCGTCTGGATGTGCACATGAATGTATTAAGAAGCACACAGTGATTTCATAATGGGCGTAAGCGAAAGATAGGAACTTCCAACAAGTTTCGAAACTGTGCTTAACAGATCGCAAACGGCATGCCAATGGGAGGTCCGCGATATCCCCTGAGGGCATCAACAATATTTGACACGGGAAGGACACACGGAAACTGAAAAGTACAAAACTGTGGTGTTTAACGTACGCACCCAGAGAAAGGAAACCACACGGTCGACGAGATGCGGTGGTGTTACGCAGGGATTTTCTGGTGCATCGTTAGTTAGGCTTCTTGATTTTTCTCGCCTCACTCTTAGGCGGCATCTGCCCATACCGGCCAACATTATGGCACGTGCGGTTTTTCCAAATTGTATCGGTTACGTACTTGCACGTGACGTTGTGCAATGCATATTGTTATGAATACCTTTCTAGAGATAGTGGCTGTACTCATCGTTAATCAACCTCATAAAAGGAAAACAGCTCCTTGGGTAATACGTATAACGGCAATAATAATATTTGTTTATATCAATTATGCGCGTCATTGTTAATGACGGCTGTTGGCTGTATGGCCCACTGCATTGATCGGCAGGTCAATATCATCTAGGTAATTCTCTGCTATAAAACGGCTAACAGGGGCGACTACAAATGGTGGCAAAAACGTTGGCGCACCGACATTACAATGGTCTTTATGGGACAGATTAGACCTAACATGGGCAACAAACGTCATTTTACTGCGATTCCGCAACTAGCATTCATACATTTACACAGTCTCATGCATGCTTGTCACCGGTCATATTAAAGGAAGGCGTACAGCGTGGCCACTACACACTGTCTGCAGCTTATGTGCAGCGACAATACCCCCTCAATTATGAGCGGAACCGTACGGTCATGCACCAGGCATGCCTTGGAATCTATTCTATTCGAGATCACGTGTCGGTTGGACCGCCCCACACACAAGCGGCGAACTGCCGCACCCAACGACGGCAGAGAGACCCTCACCCCACGCGCCCGAGCAGCACCTCTTATACTTCTTCCAAGGCTCATACCCGCAACACGATCTGCGCGCGACAGGCCGGCGCCACCGTGACGCACCGCCCCGAGCCGTGATTGTTCTCACTCAGACATGAGTCATCGCCCCACTCGCCTTACATGCTGACACACGGTCCCCGGGCATGGTCCACCACTACATCTATCCCTAGTAAACAGAAGCTTTCTAGTACAAGGCTCACCGTGGCATCACCACTTAGCCCCACCCGCTATCGTCACTGAATAATGCCGGAATTACTCATCGACACGCCCGAATCCCTCATCGACTCACATAAGCGCACCTCGCCTTCTAGAGTCGCTGGAATAATCCTAACAACGGTATCCTCAGCGACCTAATTCACCGCCGCTAATCAGGGTCAGTTTCTTATGGCCATCTTAGCAAAGTCCTTTCTGTGCCCGCATGTCAGTCCAACTACGGTGACACAACCATTTTTTTCCGACAGCCCAACGCCCTTTTCCGTCTTCCACCTTCTGAAAGGCGCAGGAAGGCAACTGAAAAGCGAGTCTCACCTTCTGCGAGTCGCGAATCCATTAACGGTACCATGCACGTGCTACTGCCATTCTCACTAGCAGCCAGAAACGTCCAAAAATCCGTCCCACCTCATCTGTGAATCGCGGAGAGATCGACCAACAGCCAACTTACTAATTTCTAAAGGGAATGGGATCTCTCAACCCTCGGCTAGAGAACTGCCCACGTACCGCATAGGACTTTCTCCAGCGCTTCCCGGCGAGGAGTCACTACGTAAAGCACCTGTGACGCATTTAGGCTGTCGTCACAAGACCCTTCAGTTGCAGTCGTGAAAAATTCACGATCACCCTAAGCTGCGCGCGATATCTGAGCCATGCGAGAAAATTAATTTATGTATAAACATGGACCTGACCGCGGCGCATCATATCTCATGGCGCCAAATTCAGGCCGCATATTATTTCATTGATCTACTAATTTCCTACAAACTTGTCACTGAAACACATGAAGCAATACCAGACAGGAGTCAGCAAGCCATTGAATAACACACAAAAACGGAATATTTTTATATCAGATATGTGATACGATATAGGCACAGAGTGTATGACATGCGTCAGATCAGAATTTATATGCGAGCACGTAATCCCAAAAGACTCACAGAAACGCGTATTCTGGATTATCTTAAAAAGGCCCGGGGATCGCAGAATCGCCGAGGGGTAGGCGATTCCTTCAACGGGCTTGCATTTTCTGAGATGTAAGGGCCGAGCGCCCGGCCGTCGGGGCGCCAGGCCGGTAGGGCTCCAACACCCTGGCCGTCTCACTGTCTGAACGGTACCCACGGGCTGGTTGAACCTCCGTACTCCGACGGGGTCGGCGTTTTTAATGGACCGCGCCCCCTATTGATCGCCCTAGCATATGTCCGGAACGAGCACCTAAGCCAACCGTAACAAAAAGCCGTACTCATAGATAAGACAGTAGTGTTAGCCTTATTCCTCGGAGAAAAGCCAGGAATGACTTCTGCTATTGTTTCGTTAAAGGCATTGTTACGTTAAAGGCATGTTGCCGACATATCAACCCAACTATATCTCAATTTTCCTGGTTTCTCTCCGGGGAATGAGGCTAATACTACTGTCTTATCTATGTGAATAATGCTCCTCGCTAATGCACCGAACAACACGTAAAAACCGTACTCACACATTGAAAAACAGCACGTGGCCCGCGGCGGATAGACACGCCACGCGCCACGGTGGCCCCTGCAGCGACCATTCATCATAGGCCCGGCGCCAAGGACAGGGATTTCCATCGGGCTGATCTTACATATCTGCACATGAACTTCTGAATTTTGTCAAAGAAACTTTACCTCTGACGAACATTTGCTCGCGAACTTTGGGTGCGCACATGGGCCCCGTTTGATTTACCGTCGGCACGATTGTCAGCTGGAATGCTTGCTGACTGGGATTTCGATGTGTAGGCTGACAGGAAAGTTTTTTAACTGCATTTTCCTTTTTCCCTTTATCTTTTAACTACTTCAGACCACACTAACTCTAGCGTACCACCAACTATGAAGCACTGCCTACAAAGCGGTGTTTGGAAGTGTGGATCCTGCCCTGATATTTCCATGATCTATCTCACTCTTAAGTTGAGTGCTTCTTCAAATTCCTATTCCGTTTCAGTTTCTACCATTCTCATTTTTAGCGTTCGCTCCTTTTAGTGTCGAAAAGTTCATCGATCCTTCACTGCTTCTCATGCTGGCATGAAGCCCATCCTTTCTTTAAACTCCCACATGTACTGACAAAGCCCCTTTTCGAGATCCGTGGCGATTCTTTCCTGTTCTCCATCTTTTACGAGTACTCTAATGCTATTAATTTACTGGGGAACGGAATCACACACCATACCAATTACTGTCACTCACCTTTTCATGGTTCCCTTGACAGTTCAGTTCCCTTCTTATCTATCCTAAGTTGCATTCGCTCAAAATGAGAGGCAAATGCCTCCCCCCACGCAACGTTCTCGCCAACTCAGGGGCTACCCAATCAAACTCCTGCTTCTTTGTCAGAGTGATTTTGTGATATGACAGCGCTTTCTCTCCATGCCGGCGGGCCGACAAAAAATCCTGACATCGTCGTCAGCCGGCACGTGACGTCACAGATTACATGACTTCGTGACGACGTGGCGTGATGTAGCGCGAATACTGGACCGTGATTGGTAGTAACAGACGTGCTAACGACAGATCGAACGCAGCCATGATGCAGCAACTTACAGACTTTCGCGTACACACCTGTGTCCTACGAGCTTTTAACGACTCTTTCCTTTACGAGCTTCTCTAACGTGCGTTTGCTCGCAACGCGTGTACTGTATCTGATGCTGCCGGCTGAACTGGGGCAATTGTTTTGGGGTTTGAAAAGAAGCGAAACCATTACATATAATTCTGCGTCAGCGTATCCCGAGTTAGCGTGATGCTATCACGAAGCGTAAGCGAAATCGAGGGTTGTAAGATATCTCTCTAAATCTCTCCTTGGTACCAGCTCCTGTCAATCTCAAACCATCCATGATGGTATGAGGATTCAAATCGCCACGCACCCGCTCGGAAGAGGAAAGACAGGATAACCAAACTAAGGAGGGGGGGGGGGGGGGGGGCACAGCCCAGCGAAGACTTTTCGCGTGGGGGTGGTTGTGGTGGGGGCCCTGCGTTCTCGATCTTGGTTGTATCTATGTGCGCTCGCTATTTTACTTCTGACATGGGTGGTCTGCGGGCGGTGGTTGCGGCTGTTCAATGTCAGGGAGGTCAAAAGGCAGCGGAAGGTGGAGTCAGAGCACACACAACAATTCTGCTCTGCGTGAGTTCGTGAACCTTGACTTTCATAAATCATTTCATTGCCGCTTCTCGTGTTTCTATTCCACGTCAGGCAAGAGGACCTCAACCAGCGCAAGAGACTCTCTGACATTCAGGGTCCCATCTCGTTGCTCTTCAGCAAGACATGTGCCCCTGGTCGACCAGGAGCCCCTTGCCCACGCAGCCTCCCGTGTTTAGCACTCCTTGCCACGAAAGACACACCTGTTTTAGCAACCCGGCCAACGCAGGGGGGCCTTCAGTAACAATCGTAGGCCCCGGCTTGTCCCTGCTTCGTAAATGGTCCCTTAGGTTCGTAGCCGATTCAGAGCCAACGGCTCAGTATTGGTGGTCTCGGACCTACGTAGCGACCTTTGTCGTCCCGGAGACCCCCGATAGGCGCAACGAGCCCCTTTGGCTGACCTTTGGGTGTCAGGCTTGCGGCCCAGGGTCGTACCCCGGCCAGCCCTTCGAGCCCTCCACTCGGGCCCTCGATAGTCTGTACCGAGGGTCCCGAAGACCCCTAATGATGTTACATTAATTTCATACATTCTGGTATAAATTCTCCATTTCCTGGTATATTTTGGCCATTTGCTTCATTGACATAGTGGAACCTGAGCCAAGCTGGTACAAAACGTTCTTTCTGGACATGTCCTTCGTGTATTTGGTAACTTACGTATGCCTTACGATTAATGGCCTCGTTAAACCTGTGGAGAAGATGGTCATGCTGATGGAAATAACCTAATCTGTGCTAAAATATCCACTGTGGTTGTGATGCATTCCAATTGATAGTGAATGCTCATTCTGATCACTTCGAGCTCATTTCATTGACTGGTTTATGGGGAGCCATTTACTTCCAAGCTTTGTCAGCTGATCAAGCTCATCCAAGGTTCTCTAATCAAGTTTCAAGCTGATCGCGGCGAATGCGGCATCGGGGCTGCCCAGTGAGCAGGCGCAGTTGGGATCGCTGGGGCGATGGTCACGGAGTGCGCTGGTTGTCGGATGTAACCGGATGATAGAGTCCCGCTGGCGCTTACAATATGTTTCTCGCAGGCTTGCTGGGGCCGTTGTAGCCGCGAAGACCTTGAAAGCTGATCGAGCAGCATAAGTGAAAGTAATCGGGTGCGCGCCGGAAGTGTATTGTGCGACTGGAGAGCGTAGTGGTGCCACACATTGCTACTGGCCCAAGAACCAAATTCGGCGAGAAGAAGCTGTGTGTGTGCGGAGTCCTGTGATTTTCTGGAAGGACAGGGTCATGGGTCTTCTGTTTGCCAAATTTTGGAGCTTTTTCAACACTGATGGTAAGCATGAGGGAACAGTTCCCATGTCATATTTGGGTTACGTTCTGGATCACATGGTTGGGTTTGTGAAGAGAACATTTTTTGTTGATTTTTTCTGAGGACTAGTAAAAAATCTTCATTGCATGCAGTTTTCATACTTCAGTGGCAGGGTTATGTCAGTTTTGATTATGTCATGAAGTGTCAACAGGGTGTAAACAAAAAGCAGGCCATGCTGTGAACACATCTGGGGAAGATTCTGCATGATGTTGCACAGATAAGAACAACTTAAGTGTGCTGCAAATATATCCTTGGTCTTTGTTTGGTCACTGAGGTACAACAAAATCTCTGAACATAAGGTTCCTCACCCATCCTCAAACTAACCTATCCACCTGACCTGCTCAAAGTTAGTTAGAAATGGGATCCTTAGACCTATACAACCTGTGCAAATGATTTTTAAATGTTGATAGGGAGGGATTTCCTACAACTTTGTTTGGTGGTTCATTCCAACAATTCACTACTCTGACTAAGTGACGTCTGCCTCGTCATAGTTCTACTCTTACCTTTTGCTAATTGAAAGTGTTGCTCTCTAAGTCTCTGCCTAATGTCCAGTGCTGCTTGCAGACCTACCTTGTCTATCCCTTTCATAATCATATATTTGTGTTAACTTCATACTGTTAGCATAATCTTATCTTATATTGATATTAACTTACGGTAATTTTTTACTTGGGTACCTGTATGGCCGACGGAGGGAAGAGCTACGCCAGCTGCAGGGTTTCGAGTATTGTCGTGCGGGGCAAAAGCTGTGAGGCATCAGCTAACATTGTGACGTCACTGAAAATGGTTTTGCATCGATCGGGTTCGGGGTTCTTTCGGGCCGACTGAAGGCCATAAGGCTTTTGCTTGTGACATGGTGTCACTGGTATTCGGCTGGGTATGTGACGTCACTGGCCGTGAGTGTGTAAGGCTCTTTTGGGTCCACTGAATGCCGTAATGCATCAGCTGGCCATGTGTCGTCACTGGTATTCGATTGAACATCAGGCGCGGCCGGCCTCGTTCCATCTTTACTTTTCGTACCTGTCTGCTGCAAGCATTTGCGTGCCGCATAAAGGTTTGACCGAATTACCCCAATGTGTGACGTCCCTAATCATCACTTCATACGAGTGCACTTAGGCCTCACGACCACGGTGTGTCGTGGTCCGCAAAGTATCACCGGATAGCGTGACGTCACTGGTATTCGAATAAAAACTGGGCGCAACAGGCCGTGCTTCATTTTTACCTTTGTACTTGTCTACTGCAAGCATTGGCGTGCTGGATGAAAGCTGCCGAACCACCTGAGTGTGCGACATCACTGGCCATGAGTTCCAACGGTGCTTTTCGGCCAACTGAAGACCACAAGGAGTCAGCTAACGACGTCCCTGCTATACGACTGTAAGACGTCAATGGCCGTGGGTTTCCACGGGCCCTATAGGACCGACGAAATGCCGTTAGGCATCAGCTGGCGACATGACGTCACTGGTATTTGGCTGAACATCAGGCAACAGGTCATGCTCCATTTATACCTTTCGTACATGTCTGCTGCAAGTATTGGCGGATTTTTTGTGCGGCCAACTGAAGACCATAAAGCATCAGCTAACGATGTGACGTCGCTGGCACTCGACTGTGCGTGTCGCTGGTCATGAGGTTTTACGGCCTCTTTTGGGGCGACGAAAGGTCATACGGCAATGACTGAAGATGTGACGTCACTGGTATTCGAATGAACTTCGGGCGCGATAGACCATGTTCCACCTTTATCTTTGGTACCTGTCCATTGCAAGCATTGCCGTGGAGGGCTCTGCCAAATTACCTGAGTGTGTACGTCACTGACCATTAATTTGCACACTCTTTTGAGCCTACTATAGGCCACAAGGCATCAGCTGACGATATGATGTCACTGGGTTTCGACTAGACATCATGCGCAACAGGCCATGCTCCATCTAAGCCATGTTTCGTCTGTACCTTTCGCACCTATCTACTGCAAGTATTCGCGCGACACAGGGGCTCTGCCGAATTACCTGAGCGTGTGGTGTAACTAGTTATGAGTTAACGCGGGTTTACTCTGGCTGACTGAAGGACATCAAGCATCAGCTGACGATATGACGTCACTGGTATTCGACTAAACTTCAGGCGCGACAGGCCATGTTCCATCTTTACCTTTCGTACCTGTCTCTTGGAAGTATGGGCGTGCTGAATGAAGGCTCTGTCGAGTCTCCTGAGTAAGTAACGTCACTGGTCAACAGCTTTTTACGGGACCTTTTGTACCCCCAAACGGTATAATGCATCAGCTGATGATATGACGTCACTGGTGTCCGACTTAACATCAGGCGCGACAGGCCATGTTCTATCTTTACCTTTCGTACCCGTCTATTACAAGTATTGACGTGCTGAATGAAGGCTCTGTCGAGTCTCCTGGGTGTGTAACGTTACTGGTCATGAGTTTTTTCTGGCTCCTTGGAACCCTCTATAGGGAAAAATGCATCAGTTGACGACATGATGTCAATGGTGTTCGACTTAACATGAGGCGTAACAGGTCATGTTCCATCTTTGCCTTTCGTACCTGTAAAGTATTGGTGCGTTAAATGATGGCTCTGCCGAGTCACCTGAGTGTGCGACGTCACTGGTCATGAATTTTTACCAACTATTTTTGGCTGAGCGAAAGCCATAAGGCATCAGCTAACGAAATGACGTCACTGGTAATCCACTGAGTGTGTGACGTCACTGGTCATGAGCTTTTACGGGCCTTTTTTGGCCGAGTTCAGGTCATTAGGCATCAGATAACGTTATGGCGTCACTTGTATTCGAATTAACATCAGTTGCAATAAGCCATGTTTCATCTTTACCTTTCACACCTGCCTACTGCAAGTATTCGTGCGCTACAAAAAGACTCTGTCGATTCGCCTGAGCGTGTGGCGTAACTGGCCATGAGTTTGTGCAGGTTTACTCGGGCTGACTGACGGACATCAAGCATCAGCTGACGATATGACGTCACTGGTAATCGACTAAACTCCAGACGAATCATCTGAGTGGGTGACGTCGCTGGTCATGAGTTCATACGGATTCACTTGGGCCGCCCAAGGCCACAAAGCAACACCTCCCGTGAAGCATCACAGGATGATATGTCGTCACTGTTATTCGACTTAACATCAGGTCCAAAATGCCACGTACTTTCTTTACCTTTTGTACTTGTTTATTAAAGGTATTGACGTGCTGAATGAAGGCTCCGTCGAATCTCCTGAATGTGTGACGTCACTGGTCACGAGTTTTTTAAGGGCTCCTTTGAACCCATTTTAGGTTATAATGCATCAGCTGATGACATGACGTTACTGGTGCTCGACTAAACATCAGGCGCAACAGGTCATGCTCCATATTTGCCTTTCGTACCTGGCTGCTGCAAATATTCGCGTGCTATATGAAGGCTCCGCCGAATCACCTGAGTATGTGACGTCACTGATCATCAGTTGGTAGGAGGTCACCTGGCCACCTACGGCTACGGAGTTCCGCAGCAGAGGTGGGAGATGCACCATAGTTAAGCACACCAATTTTATTGTGCGCACCATTAAGTAACAACTTCAAACGCAACGGGCTGTTTCAACGACTAAAATTTTGAACAAACGTAAACACAAAACAAAGGTGATCCCAGCCCACAAACCGACGTATATGCAAAGCTATTCCGCCCGACATCACAGGATGCGCCCCTGAGCAGCTACGGTCCGGAATGCCCTGATGGCTAAATAATAATCAAGGGCGCCGCCTAGCGGCCATAAGTCTGGGCCACAGCCCGAATATCAGTGACGTCATATGGTCAGGTGATGCTTGATGTCCTTCAGTCAGCCCGAGTAAGCCCGCGTAAACTCATGACCAGTTACACCACATGCTCAGGTGATTCGGCAGAGCCTTTATGTAGCGCGCGAATACTTGCAGTATAGAGGTGCGAAAGGCAAAGATGGAACATGACCTGTTGCGCCTGAGATTAAGTCAAATACCAGTGATGTCATATCGTCAACTGATGTCTTGTACCCTATAGGTACAAAAAAGCAGCCCGTAAAGAACTCATGATCAGTGACATTACACACTCAGGAGATTTCACAGAGCTTTCCTTAAGCATGTCAATGCTTACAATAGACAGGTACGAAAGGTAAAGACGAACATGGCCTGTCGCGCCTGGTGTTAAGTTGAATACCAGTGACGTCACATCGCCAGATGATGCTTGATGTCCTTCAGTCAGCCCGGGTAAACCCGCGTAAACTCATAACCAGTCACACCACACGCTCAGGTGATTGGGCAGAGCCTTTATGTGGCGCGCGAATACTTGCAGTAGATAGGTGCGGAAGGTAAAGATGAAACACGACATATTGTATCTGATGCTTAATTGAATGCCAGTGACGTCATATCGTTACCAGATGCCTAATGGCCTTAAGTCGGCCCAAAAAGGCGCGGGAAAACTCATGACCAATGGCGTCACACACTTAGTGGATTACCAGTGACGACATATCGCTAGATGATGCCTAATGGCTTTCCCGGCCAACAATAGCCTGTAAAAACTCATGATGACGCACTCAGGTGATTCGGCAGAGCCATCATTAGGCTCGCCAATACTTTAACAGGTGCGAAAGGCAAAGATGGAACATGACATGTTGTGCCTGATGCTAAGTCGAACACCAGTGACATCATATCGTCAACTGAAGCATTATACCATATAGGGGGTTGAAAAGAGCTCGTAAGAACTCTTAACCAATGACGTGATATAACACGCGAATGCTTGCAGTAGACAGGTACGAAAGGTAAAGATGGAACATGGCCTGTTGCGCCTGATGTTGAGTCGAATACCAGTGACGTCATATCATCCCGCGATGCTTTACAGGATATGATGCTTTGTTGCATTGGGCTGCCCAAGTAAACCTGTATAAACTCATGACCAGTGACGTCACGCACTCAGATGGTTCAGCATCACCTTGATATAGCACGCGAAAGCTTGCAGTAAACAGGTACGAAAGGCAAAGATAGAGCATGGCCTGTTGCGCATGACACCTAGACGAAAACCGGTGACGTCATATGGTCAGCTGATGTGGTATGGCTTACAGTGGGTTCAAAACAGTCTATACAAATTAATGGTTAGTGACGTTACACACTCAGGTAATTCGGCAGACCCTTCCTTCAGCATTCAAATACTTGCAATGGACAGGTACCAAAGGCAAAGATGGAGCATGGCCATGGCCGCCTGAATTGTATTCGGATACCAGTGACGGCACATCTTCAGTTAATGTAGTATGACCTTTCGTCGGCCCAAAAGAGGCCGTAAAATCTGATCACAAGTGACATCACACACAGTCGAATGCCAGTGACGTCACATCATTAGGCTATGCTTTACGGCCCTCAGTTGGCCCCCAAAGATCCATAAAAATGCATGACCAGTGACGTCACACACTCACGTGATTTGGTAGCTTTTATTCATCACGCCTGTGCTTGCAGTAGACAGGTACGAAGCTAAAAATGAACCTTGACCTGTTGCGACCAATATTTAGTCGAATATCACTGACGTCACGATACCCAGTGATATTTCACGGAACATGATACACCGCGGCCGTGGGGCCTAAGTGCACTCGTATCAAGTGGTGATTGGTGACGTCACACATTCAGGTGATTCGGTCAAGCTTTTATTCGGCACGCAAATGCTTGCAGCAGACAGGTACGAAAGGTAAAGATGGAATAAGGCCCGTTGCGCCTGATGTTTCATTGAATACCAGCGACGACATATCGTCAGGTGATGCTTTACGGCATTCATTGCACCCAAAAGAGCCCTAAAGCCTCACAACCAGTGACGTCACATATCCAGTCGAATACCAGTGACATCATATCGCTAGCAAATGCCTTGTAGCCTTCAGTCGGCCCAAAAGAACCCAGATCGATGCAAACCCATTTTCAGTGACGTCACTACGTCGGCTGATACCTAACAGCATTTCTCCATCATGGCAGTACAGGAACCCTGCAGCCAGCGTAGCTCTCTCCCCACCGTCGGCAATACAGGTACCCAAGTAAAAAAAAGCCTAACTTACATCTGGTATGCTCTGATGTATTAGTTGATGCATATCAGATGACTTTTCATTAAAGTCTCATGACCATAGGTTCTTAACCATCAGCAATCTAGGAGAAGCATAATATTGTTGCTTTTATGCATTGAGTTTGAATGTAAGGTGACACAAAAACAATGCTGCAGCTGTAAGTGCCATTGTTAACTGTCATCCTCCCATGGAGATTATGGTAAGCCCAAACTCCAGAATATTGTATAATTGTCATTGTACAAAGAGTAAAGTGCTCACAACAAGGATGCCAGAAAATCTGGGAACTTGTTGCAACTTTGCTTGCTTATATAAAGTTAAGCACATCAGCTAATGTCTGTTGACTTCATGCAAATCCCACAGTGTTTGCCATCTCTAAATTTTGTTATGCATCAAATTTGAATAATCAGCTGGTTCCTGTTAACCTGAAGAAGGTTGCATGGTGCTCATCTTTGAAGTTGGTGTCAAGTTGGTGTCACTTGGTGTCTGATATCATCTGTATTGATAAACTTATGGCAGCAAGGGGACCAAGTGAACCAGGGAACTATGGGAACTTGCATGTATGTGTGAATTATGAAACTTCTGCTACTGCCATCTGACATAAAGCAGATATCATCATTTTCGTGCTCTTTCGAGCATGTTTCATTGGTGCTCAGTACCTGCATTGACCAATTAATGTTAAATGCTGTGTTAATGGTTTCCTAGAGATTTCAAGAAATCTAATGGCTTGGTCATTATTTTCTATCTATCATTTTGGTTGTAAGCTAAGTCTGCTGCCTATTGGTGAAACTTGAGAACAACTGAGGACAAATGGAGTTAACACATCTTTTTGGTAAGATATTTTGGCCAGACTACTGTTGTTTTTTGTGAAAATTTCCTGCACACTGGAGAACAAATATAGTTAGAAGACCTTTTTTGGTGAGAACAAGCCCATGGAGCAGCTTGTTCCAATGTTAGATATGTGCACAAGAGCAGGATGAGTATGCATTCCAATTCAGCTGGCATATGTATTCATTTTAAAGGATCATGTTTGCCCAAAAGTGTTATTCAATCAATTAGCATGACAAGCTTTTGCACTTTTTACAGAGCACAAGATAGTGATTGTTGGACTGGACAATGCTGGAAAAACAACAATAATGTACCAGTATCTGCTGGGTGACACTGTCCATACATCACCAACGATTGGATCCAATGTGGAAGAAATAACCTACAAAAACACCCAGTTTGTGATGTGGGATCTGGGTGGCCAAGAAAGTCTCCGGGCATCGTGGAACACATATTATGCCAACACACAGGTGAGTCAAACTGGCAGTGTATGACACTTCTAGATCTGGTATTGGATTCGGCCCTTGCCACTGTCAGGACAGGTCGGTGCAGGGGCGGTGCCGTCTTTCAAGGAGTCTTCTGAATCATTATCTGACCTAGAAAAACGCCACTAGGTTCTTTAGGCTCATCGTGCATCTGGCCTTAGTGTCAACTACCTGCCATGGCAGATGGCCAGGCTGTGACCTCAGTGGGAGTAGATGAAAACGTCTGTAGAAAATATGGCGAAGCGGTAGTGTGTGACATAAACTTGGTGCTGTGTAGGCTAGACCTATGTTCCCAGCAGTTCAGATGGTGTTAAATGGTTATAAAATGAGCTCACCGGTTTTGACAGCCTTGGCGCGGCAGTTTAGGCAAGTTCATGGTTACATCCGGTCGGATTTTGAAGGTGTTGCCAGGTTATTCCACGAGACTGTCGGATCATGGATCAAAGTGGATGGCGGGTGTCAGTGATGCCATGCAGAAGAGAAATGACCGGGTAAAGCTGCAAAATCGCCCAGAGCTCTGATATCACTTCTACTGTGTATAAATGTCACAGCGGTACTTGAGGCTGTTAACTGCAGGGTCGTGTAAGATCATATCGAGCCATGTTAAGATCATGGCAGGTCTCGTGAGGGCTTGGGATTCCCTCAAATACGACGTGCGGAGAGCGAAGTAGCTCGGTCGGGAACGTGTTCAGGGTCGGCGCTGGAGGCTTGGTTTACATCCTCGGCGGGCGCTATGGCTTCTGGGCGCTGATGGGACAAATGCAGTCGCTGATGCTCCATAGGAGTCGCGCAACAACGTACGCCACACAATATTTTATAGAAAAAATACGCCCTGAAACTATGTAACGCAAATTTTCAGCTCCAACGTATGGTGTCATGTTCTTTGCCTTCATTGACTTCAACGAGCCTTGCCGGTACGAGGCTAGCCATCTCGTACTTGAATGGCTTTGCCCTTTGGTTCGGCGAACTTCGACCACGTGCAAGCGGTTTTTTTCTTCTTTCGTTTCACGGATTTCTTTCCTTTCATGAAAGGAAAGGAATGCGTGAAAGGAAAGGAAGGAGACTGCTTTTGAAGATGGCGAGGGCCCTGTTCTAAATATTCATGCAATCTTGAAAAATACGTAGGTCTGTACCGTATTTTCAATGCGTTATCCGCGAATAGCGCTCATAACCAATTAAAATTTGTATTTGGTCATGGTTTTTCGTGATTCTGCACTGGCTTACCATCCCGAAATGTGACTGGTAGCTGCGAAAGATCAGCTAAGTTCACCCAAGAAAAATTGGCTATATCAGAGAGTAAAGTGAGCTACTGAGACACCGCAACGGTGTCATAAGTGGTGCAAAAGCGTTCCCACGGAGATACTGAGGGAGCAGCATAGTGTTCCTTCGAGCGGCCCGGGCTCCAGCTTTGTTACGTTATGCAATGGATTCACGTGCCGTGGCGAAAAGCATGCGATTGTCAGGAAATTACCCATAAAGCTGGCATGAGACAAGGCAAGTACGGACTGCGTCCTGGAGGGTGGAGCATACCTGAACAGGGCCTTGTTTTACATGAAGACAGAGGGTGGTTTTACGGAAAGATAGCTGGGTAAACAGTAGAGACCTTCGCATTGTTTTCGTGAAGCTGGGGAAACCAGTTTTTCTGCTACGTTGCGTGCGCATAACGAATTCTTTGGCGTGGCGCACCCTGATGTCCCGCATTAGCAGTGTGTGCGTGTGTGTGCGTGTGTGTGCGTGTGTGTGCGTGTGTGTGCGTGTGTGTGCGTGTGTGTGCGTGTGTGTGCGTGTGTGTGTGTGTGTGTGTGTGTGTGTGTGTGTGGTGTGTGTGTGTGTGTGTGTGTGTGGTGTGTGTGTGTGTGTGTGTGTGTGTGTGTGTGTGTGTGTGTGTGTCTCTCTCTTCTCTCTCTCTCTCTCTCTCTCTTCTCTCTCTCTCTCTCTCTCTCTCTCTCTCTCCTCTCTCTCTCCTCTCCTCTCTCTCTCTCTCTCTCTCTCTCTCTCTCTCTGCCTCTGCCTCTGCCTCTGCCTCTGCCTCTGCCTCTGGCCTCTGCCTCTGCCTCTGCATCTGCCCTATGCCCTCTGCCTCTGCCTCTGCCTCTGCCTCTGCACTCTGCCTCTGCCTCTGCCTCTGCCTCTGCCTCTGCCTCTGCCTCGCCTCTGCCTCTGCCTCTGCCTCTGCCCTCTGCCTCTGCCTCTGCCTCTGCCTCTGCCTCTGCCTCTGCCTCTGCCTCTGCCTCTGCCTCTGCCTCTGTCTCTGTCTCTGTCTCTGTCTCTGTCTCTGTCTCTGTCTCTGTCTCTGTCTCTGTCTCTGTCTCTGTCTCTGTCTCTGTCTCTCTCTGTCTGACCCTCGGTCGCGGTCGCGGTCACTGTCTCCTTCCCTCTCTCCCTCTTTTCCCTACCTCTCTCTCTCTCTCTCTCTCCTCTGTCGTGCCCTTGTGCTCGCTCTCGTTCCATATGCCAGTAGGGAGACCGCACAACGCCGTGTCGTGAACGCGCCGTGTCGATCTGCACCGGTGTGGGGTCGTTGATATCGCGACATCTGCCCGCCAGCCGAGACAATGACAGCGTGGTGCCTGACTACCCCTCCCCCCACGGTGGCACGCCGAGCGGCGAGACTTTGGCCGCGCCTTTGTGTGGGCTTCTGTTGCTGCCGGCGCCGGCGGTACCTTGGACCTGTTCGTGACCGGGCCGACTTTCCCGGCCCTCGTTAGCGGCCTGGCCACCAGTCCACGCCACCCGGCCGCAGCCGGGGCGGCGCTGTCGAAAGGAAGGGTCGCACGGGGCCACGCCTTTTCGCGCTCCCTCGGCACAACTGGGCCGCCGCCCTCAGCCGCGGCCGTTTGTAGGCGATACGTCAAGCCGACGCACCGGCGACACGTGCCTCCGCGTGTCAGGAGTTCGGGCCGGTCAGGACCTGGTCTATCGCCGCCCCCGCCCCCGCCCCCGCCCCCGCCCCGACTGGCCCGCCGCGCCCCGCCAATCGCGTCGTTATGTCTGAGGGTGTGGTGTGGCGCGGCCCGTCGCTGGTCCAAATTGGCTGTTGAAGGTCACCTGGCCGGCATCTTGTCGCACGCCGCCTACCACACCGGAGAAAACGCGGTCAAGGTCAACCTACACGGTCGGTCCGGAAGATCCCGTATGGTGGCGCCTCGATTGGGTGGCCGTGTTCGGTGGCACGGAGCATCGATCAGGAGATAAACGTATCTTACAAATGACAAATAACAGATGCGTACGCTATCATGTTTGAGTTTCTTGGTCAGTAATGGACGCGAATTTGTCAGGTCAAAGACAACTTTTTCCTAAAAATCGAACGATTTCAACTGTACCTGTCAATTGTTACGAAACCATGAAGC
Source organism: Pollicipes pollicipes (assembly GCF_011947565.3). Lineage (NCBI taxonomy): Eukaryota > Metazoa > Arthropoda > Thecostraca > Pollicipedomorpha > Pollicipedidae > Pollicipes > Pollicipes pollicipes. Next base: position 32,745,556 of record NW_023596545.1, read on the forward strand.
CACAACACGAAGCCTAAACACGCGTGTTTAATTATGAGCACATTGATATATAGTTGGTGTGTTTTGAGCATATGTTTCTGATATAGAGGTCCGTTTGAGAATAGCATGCCACACAGTTTGTAGTTTCACTTACTGCTAGATCGTATACGTCCGATGGATCGGAAATACCAGTTTTCTCCATTTTTGTTCTGGATAGGTCAGAATGTCTTTTGAGTAGTCGCTCCTGTGGGAGAAATCTTATTAGTCTCCCCGCTCATCGCTAAGCAAGTGATACTTAATGTCGGCTTCGCTCTTGCTAACGTATGTATTCTTTAATGTTTGCGATACACATTGTCGTCAAAAGACTGGTGCAATATAGGCCACAAAGTCTGGGAACACTTTTAGGTAAAATGAGGTAGGGACGCAAGGCCATTATCGCGCGAGTTCGACTTAACGTCACCCTTTGGATTGGATTTCTCCGCTATGGCGTTTAGCACAGAGGGTCTGTACAAAGTGCACTTAGGCTTTCGGAAACAGACTGTACATTTGTCTTAAGTGGCGTACTGTCTGAAACTTCAACCAATGTGCTTCTTGGTAATTGGCCTTCGCTGCCCGCTGTGCCAATCGCAAAGGTACACTTTTACTAACGTCATTCATACCAACGGAGTTGCCACTTTTAAGCTCACAGGCCCGCAATGTGTGGATTAAAGCAGCTCAGAAGTGGCACCTCTAGCCCATAACAGCTGACGACGGTTCTCAGCAGATTCTACCGTTGTCAATTATCGCGGTCAAGGGCTGCAATGAGAGGAAGAAGTCTAGTGCTGTCACGAAACATTGGGAGAGCAATTTGGACCCGAAAGTAATTGTAACCAATCTCCTCATTACATGCTGGTTGTATGAGCGCAAAATGTTATCCGCAACCGGGTTAGACGACAGCGACATTGCCACTGCTGTTTTTTTTTTTTAATTAGCACTGACGTCGCCCGAAACCTGACAGAACACGACCTTCATCTCGTCTCGGGCATCAAATGGAGATGCATCACGGCCAGAGCGGCTCCGAACACGGGCTTATGCACGGTGCGGTGGTTCAGCAGGCGCTGGTGCGACTCCAGGTCATTCCTAGGGGCATCAGCGGACACCGATGCAGGCAGCAACGCGCGGTCATTGTCCGCTGATCCCCGTAAGAGACCCGAGGCTGTACCAGAACCTGCCACTCTGCCGGACGGCGAACCAGCCGGTGGTCGGGGCGGCGTCGACCGTCGCGTGTCACCACGTGGCCTGTTTGAGACCCGAGACGGCCACGTCCTGTCTGGTTTCGGGTGGTGCTGGAGATAATGAGGAGCAGCCATGGCTTTGGCGCTGCTGTTTATATCAGCGGCAAATGATTTCGAGGATGTTGCACTGTTCGTCAGCTGGATTACAGACCGTCAGGTATGGATATACATAACCGTCAGGTGCACAAAATATTACAAAATGGTTACAGAACGACACTAAAAACTCTAAAAATGGTTGGTTGAAACGCTTCCCTGCTTGGATGCTATGATTCGTGCTAATATCATGAGTTCTTTCAATGAAGTGTTCTACGTTTGTATAAGGTTTTGAAGGTTTTGAGGATCGTTCGGTGTAATTCGTAGTCCCATCGTTATTAAGATCCGAACCCACTAGTTTCTGAGCTACACGCCTGCGAAAATGTGCAAACTATTTCAAGGTCACCCAGGCATCCATGTCATCATAACGTTATTCAAATCCTGACATTTCGATGGCCGTGTGGCTATCAAGGCCTAGCAAATAGTGGTTGTATAGTCGTTTATATCTGGTGTTCGTGAGCCCGATGTCCAGATGTAACGAGCCCCAATTGGCTCTCAGTTGGCTGTGATGCTTGCTTTAGTATTCTCATGTCGAGCATTCCTTTTAAATACATGCGGTATGTGTAGAAGATTGATGGATTGCCGGTAGGTACTGTGCACATCAGTGCATTAGTGCTTTGGGGTTTCCGAACTGGCCGTTGTTTCACTTCAGATCCCAGTAGGCAGTGCTGGTGATGTATTCGCTGATGACGTTTAATGGGCTCCGCCGACTGAGTGAGCTCTATTGCGTCTGGATCACGTCATACCTTGGCAGTTTCGTCCGTCGCATGACATCGTCTAACGCTTCCACCGTGTCATGTTGCCAGTTCATCATTCTGGTGGTGGACTCGACCGACCACGAGCGCCTGCCGGTGGCCAAGGAGGAGCTGTACAAGATGCTGGCACACGAGGAGCTGGCCAAGGCTTCGCTGCTGGTGCTGGCTAATAAACAGGCGAGTTTACTGAGTGGCGTCAGCTGGCCTCGTGGTGGGGTCACGTGACCAGGTCCTGGGGATGCGGGCTGATAAGGTGGGATGAGGTGAGGTGAGCTGTGCTGAGCTGAGCTGAGCTGAGCTGAGCTGAGCTGAGCTGAGCTGAGCTGAGCTGAGCTGAGCTGAGATGAGCTGAGCTGAGCTGAGCTAGGCTGAGATGAGGTGAAGTGAGGTGAAGTGAAGTGAAGTGAAGTTTGAGATGAGGTGAGGTGACCGGTGTTCCGTCTCAGGGAGAGCACCGGATGGAGAGTATTCGAAACGGTCCAATGTGTGAGTGTTGCGTGAGTTCGCGCTGCCACTCGCAGGTATATGGCAGCGCATAACAATGCGCGTCGTGGTCGTCTTCGGATAAAAGAACGGACCACCGTGGAAACTGACGACGGGCTGCTCGAAAGGCAGATTATAGGTGAACCCGTGTATTTTCGGCTCGTCGGAAGGGCTGACCGGTGACTCAGGTGCCGCACGACTGAGCTGTGGCTCACCGACACAGGAGATGAAGCGGTGGCCCGTTGACATGGAAGCTGAAGCTGATATCCGCTAACTCGGAAGCTGAAGGTGTGACCCGCTGACGCAGAAGCTTAAGATGCGGCCTGTATATACGGAAGCTGAAGCTGTGAGCCGTCTACACGGAAGATGAAGGCGTGACAAGCTGACACGTAAGCTGAAGGTATTGCCCGTCGATACAGAAGCTGAAGCTGTGGCCCGCTGACACGAAAGCTGAAGGCATGGCCCGCTGACACGGAAGCTAAAGCTGTGACCCGCTGACACGGAAGCTGAAGGCATGGCCCGCTGACACGGAAGCTAAAGCTGTGACCCGCTGACACGGAAGCTGAAGGCATGGCCCGCTGACACGGAAGCTAAAGCTGTGACCCGCTGACACGGAAGCTGAAGCTGTGGACGCTGACACGGAAGCTGAAGGCATGGCTCGCTGACACGGGAGCTGACGCTGCTATCCGCTAACTCGGAAGCTGAAGCTGTGACCCGCTAACACGGAGGTCCTTGTGGCGTTGTGACTGCGGCCTGTCAGGCAGTCCCCGGCCGCTCACACGGCGTGACCCCGGTCAGAGCCGGCGCCGTCTGTCCCGGCGGCGGCTGCTGCGCGGCCGACCGCAGACGCCGCGACGCCATCTGCGGTGTCGCCGTAGCGGGGCTGGCCACGGCGGCGGGTGCTGGTGGTGGGCGCCGTCGGTGGCGCTCTCCCACGGCTGCATCTCTAAAAACCGCCTCGTGCCGCTGCGGTGCTATGGCGTGTTCGCCTACCTGTGACACCGTGTGGTACCGAGTGCCGTTGGTGCAGGGTGGCACCAACTGCGGTTGGTACCGGGTGATACCGACTGCCATGTGGTACCGCGTGGTACCGGGTGCCGGTGGTGCGGGTGGCACCGACTGCGGTTGATGCCGGGTGGTACCGACTGCGGTTGATGCCGGGTGGTACCGACTACCGTGTGGTACCGTGTGGTACTGCCTACCGTGCGGTATCGTGCTGTCTTCCGGGGCGTATAGATGCAGATGATAACCTGGACCCGGGGCGGACCACTTGCACCCCGCGCATTCCGCACACTCATGCCTTTGTCAGCTGATAAGTCGCCGTGTAGCGCCAGCTGATAGGCCTTGTCAGGTTGAAATTCACATTCTTGAGTTTGTTGCTTCGCGGGGCATGTTCATATTTACTGCAGCTTCAGATGCATCCGGGGTGCCCACGGGATGTTATCACACCTGTTGCGTGACTGGCCCGCCGGCCGACGGCTAATGACACCACCTGTGCGAGGGCCAGCGGAGGGTGTGCCGGCCGGTCTCTGCGCGCGATGGAACGTGATAGGCGGGGCTTAAACCAGCCACAGCGAGGCTTTCTCGGCCGCTGTCGCCTGACCGGCGGCTTGTTGCAGGACGTCAAGGCGGCAATGTCGTCGGCGGAGATCAGCAAGGTGCTGAACCTGACGTCGCTGAAGCGGCACCACTGGAGGATACAGGCGTGCTGTGCGCTCACCGGCGAGGGGTGAGAACGCTCGGTCGGCCAACAGCCGCCACCGGTCGTGCCCCCCCCCCCCTGTCTCTCGTTCACCGGCGAGGGGTGAGACCACTCGGTCGGCCAATAGCCGCCGTCGGTCGTGCCCCCTCCCCCCAAGACGCTGACCCTGGTCGGGGTGGGCGAGAATCTGGAGAGGATGCTGCGTTGTCATGGGATCAGTGACGTGCTTTAACACGCCTTCGTTCATGGCTAAGCTGAAAACGCTTGTTAAATATGCATTCATTGTCCTTGTGATCTTAATTTGGAAGACGGGGAAACAGGACAGGCTCCAAATGGGCTTTAAGGCGTAGCGATGCCTTCTTCATGAAGATTGTCGTTCATGCACAGCAAAAGCATACAGGCTCCACTTGTCGAAGCATCTTGTACACCACTCCGCAAGCCGCCCGTTAGTCAGCCCATGTCACACTGATGCGGGCGTTTATGTTTCAGCTTGAACCAGGGCATGGAGTGGGTGTGCGACCGAGTGCGTAACAAATGACCAGCGTTGACTTAGCTGCAGTGCGGACCAGTCGCCCTGCTTTCCGTTGCCCACCGCCGGCTCTGCTCGTCACGTCACGTCACGGCGGACCCGGCCGCCGCGTCACGGCCGGCCTCGTCACGCCGCCACTGTCATGCCCCGTCATCGCCGGGTCTCGGTATGACGTCATCGCCACGCCTCGAGCCGCCGCGCTCTTCATCGCGTCACCGCCGGAGTCGCTCCGACGTCACCGCGAGGACTCGGTGTCGCCACCTGACGATATTGGCAGGACGCCGCCAGGGTCAGAGCGAGTGTCCGCCGTGCCCCAGCGCCTCCCCCTCTCCCTCTCCGAGGGGCTGATTCCTCTGTGAGCCATGTGCTGCGGCCTTGCTGATGCAGCCCTGTTCCTTAGCGCGGTCTGATGCTTAACCAACTGTGTCTGCGTCGCCTCTGTTGGCACCTATATATCACCCGCCTTTCAAGCTTAGTGTCTTCCGCCTGTTCAGTCCGCTTGCTGTATGGGAGCCAGCCCGCTGTGTCGCCTCTGCACCCAACTCTGGCGCGGGGAGGGCCCAGTGCCGACTAGTGCCACACGTCCGTCCGCGTCTGCCGGCGATGCCCGACTGCCGGCCGCCGCCGGCTGCAGACCGCTCGCGCCAGGCGCGGCCGGTCGCCGTGCCTGGGCCCTGCGCCGCCGCCGACTCCAGCGTCGGTCCGCCCGCTCCGGGCAGAGACGGCGGCCGGGCTCACGCCGCTGCCGAGTCGGGCTCCGCGGAGCGTCCAGTGGACGGGTGTTGGAGGCGTGGGGGGGGGAGGGGGCGACAGGACTCGGGCTCCGACGCAGTCTGACTCGATCCCGCGGCGCGACGTGTTGGGGCAGAGTCGGGCGGACCGGCGCGCCGCTCTGACTCCGACTCCGACTCCGAGTCCGACTCCGACTCCGTGTCTAGTCGAACCGGCGCCCGGCCGGTCCCCAGTCGTCTTCGAATGTGATAGAGTTAAGAGGACGCGTCAACGACAAGACGGTGTAAGATGGTCTCGTTGTATATACATCCATCCATACGGCATCCTTGCTGGCTGCGAACAGTCCCTTCCACAGCACCAGCGCATCTGGAACTAGTCTGGTCTTGTCTGTCTAGGAAATGCCCTTGTCAGGTTTCTTTCAACACCGATTGCTGGCGCTTACCAGGTTGTTTTTGTGTCACAGGAAGTAGGTGGGTTTTACCCATTTGCGTGTGATTATTTATCATGGCCTGCGACTGTTTTAACGTTGGTTTTATCCGGATATGGCAGTGATGAGTGTCTCCAATGACGTCGGTGAAATAGGCTTATTTTTCCATACATGCCGACAATGACTGATAAATACACGGTCGTAAAAAAATTACATGCCGTTTTCTCGAGAGTCCTTGACACAAAATGTAAGCAGTGGTTACCAAGCCTTCTTGACTCTTCTTGATCCCTTGCGTCACATCATAGTCTAGTCTCAATAAGACGAATGGTTTTGAAACACAAGTCGTGAGGTGGACGAAAAGCGCGGGGTAAAGAGTCAATTTTGATGAGATATGAAATGAGCGCTAATCTTCCTCGATTGGAAACTCACAGTAGCAACACGCGCAGAACTATGTCGTTTGTCGTTATGATCGATGTCGCTATAACGATGTCGTTTCTGGCTAAATGGGACTCAGACGGGATTATTTACCAGCGAAGTATGACAAATATCTGTAGCCCTTGACTCAAGTACATTGCCCTGGATCAGTAACGCGCTCGCGAGGGGCATGTGTCTCCCTCCCCTTGGATCTATAGGGTCCCCTGGGACCAACGTTCAAGGGGACGGTTGGAGCCCGAGAGGCGTAAAGGGCTGGGCTTAGTTCATTTAAGCTAGATGCTGAGGGCAAGGCGATCCCTCGTCTTTTTCCCTTCAACGCCAACACCGGAAGGGCGACATGCCTTTTTCGTACGCTGGCGCAGGGATAGAGGTGAGGCTCTGGGAGGATGGGTAAATTAAACAAATACTTGATACAAACGAGTTCGTCTGCGGAATGTGAGGACACGAAGAGCTGCGGGTGCCTGTTTCTGAGCATCCCCATCCCTCAAAGAACTATAAGGGTGCCAACTTGTCGAGGTGTCGAGTGTGCGTGTGTGTGTGTGTGTGTGTGTGTGTGTGTGTGTGTGTGGTGTGTGTGTGTGTGTGTGTGTGTGTGTGTGTGTGTGTGTGGGGTGTGTGTGTGGTGTGTGTGTGTGTGTGTGGTGTGTGGTGTGTGTGTGTGTGTGTGTGTGTGTGTGTGTGTGTGTGTGTGTGTGTGTGTGTGGTGTGTGTGTGTGGTGTGTGTGTGTGTGTGTGTGTGTGTGTGTGTGTGTGTGGTGTGTGTGTGTGTGTGTGTGTTGTGTGTGTGTGTGTGTGGTGTGTGTGTGTGTGTGTGTGTGTGTGTGTGTGTGTGTGTGTGGGAATGACGTCACGGCGGCGAGGCGCATCAGAAGGCGGGAGAGGGGGCTCTCGTTAGTTGTGACGCTGTTGTCGTAACTTTTCCCTCAGCGGAAAGACACGCATTCACATACAAGACTCGACCAGGTGTTACAGATGCCAGACTTTTGGGCACGTCACTGGCAAGTGCTAGAAGCCTACGCAGCGTGGGAGATACGAGAAAACTGGACATCAGTATGCGGATTACGGAGTCGACCAAGCATGCTGTGTTAACTGTGGTCAAGGGCACGAATCGTCGTTCAGAGACTCCGGTGTTCCTGACCCAGACAGAGATCATGGACAATGAGACGAGTTGGGGTATGTCATTCTGAGAGGCCCAGCGCCGACGTGAGGCCCGAGCACGGCACGGCCTTATAGAGTCGCTTTGGCTGAACCGGCGCGGAGTCTTCCCGAGCTGTCACCGGCACGTTTTAACGCCCTGCAATTGTGCGATCTGGGCGGTTTCAAAACTATGACAGTTGGCGAGTTTGTACAGGTCATTGAAGGCACGTTCGCTTCATTTAACGTCGTTACTTAGTCGTGTAAAGCACAGGGCCCAGCGACGGAAACGCGTTCTGCGGCAACACCAGTCCCACTGCAACCCACTCCGAGGTGGCCGAACCTTCGCATGAGTCTGTAAGCAAATTTGGTTGTGAAGCGGGTCCTGGGGACGCGGGATGGCCCGTGGTTCAGCGGGACCGTGGCTCCCGCGCTCCTCCAACGCCCGCTAGCTCGTCCGGTGCTGGAGGTTTGCGTGCCCGCACACCGACTCCCTCCCCACCATCCCGACGAGCTGGGTCTGGAGGTCAGCGAGAAACGAATCCGGTTGTATCTCCGCCCGCGAGCGGGCCATGGCGTGTCCCGCCCCGCCGCGGTGTTGGCTCGCGCCTCGCAGCGTACATCAGAGCCGGATGTCCGCCCAGCGGCGCTGGGCCCCTCTGCCGCGGGGAGTTAATTAGTTAGATCAGGCGTTAGGCCCGATCTGCGCTTGGGACGGCGGCTCCGGGTGCGGTGAGAGTGGGCGGTCGCAAGCGACCCTACCGCCCTCCCCGGGTGCCGCGGGCTGGACCCCGTCTAGTGCCTGTTTCCCTTCTGTCCGTCGCGCCACCAAGTGCACCCTGCCTTGGCCGGTGTCGCCGACTGAGGGTGGAAGCCCGGAGGCCCGACCGAAGAGTAGGTCGGGCGCTTTCGCGAAGGCAGAAACGTACCTTGAGCTCTCCACGAGGATCAGGACCTCGAGCTCTCCACGTGGATCAGGAACTCGAGATCTACCCGCGGATCAGGACCATGAACTCTCCACGCGGATCAGGATCTCGAGCTCTCCACGCGGATCGGGACCTCGAGCTCTACACGTGGATCAGGAGCTGATGATCTTGTGCAAGTTGCTTAGTGTTAGTAGTGTCAGTTCATGTTTTAGTTCTATGGTTTGGTTCCACGACACTAATTCTAATCGCTGCCGAATATTTTGTTGCCTGAAAATAATCAATCGATAAGTTGTCGGTGATATTGAGTTCCTCGTCCTTCGAGTCTGTATTTGACCTTGAAGCACGAACTTGAGAGGTCAGCATTTCGTAACAGGCGCTCGTTCATGCGCTTGACGATTCTGGTGCTTAAAATTCAGATAGGGTCGTAGCGTTTGGATTATATGGCTTTACGCTACATGGGCGCAAAATTATCTTCGACGTTGGTGCGCCGCAACACTCCAGTCATATTTTGTGCCATTCGAGCCTGAAGGGCGGCCTTGATGTTCAGGCCTTTTGACGGACGATAGTTGATGCTCTAATAATTATTGTGATACTCAAAAATCCTGAATCGGCTGTTAATTTTTACGTGGTATGGAGTTACCCGTCCTTTGAGCCTGACTTTGATCTAGAAGGGTAACCTAGAGAGGTCAGGACTTCTTACTGAAGCTAGCTAGGTCCTGCACTGATGAATATTGTGATGCTTGAAGATTTTTAATCGGTCGGTAACTTCTGGGTGAGCTTCCCGTACGTTGACCATAGATTGACCTTGTAGTTCAGATGATATTGTGAACATAGACGTCACATTCGGTGTACTCGTGCCTTAATGACAGCGTAGCGCGTTTTCAGCGAAATCGGAACTTTTTGCTAAATACATTGTCAACTTTACGGGCATATGTTACCGTATTTTGATAGTGTATTACTTCTTCGCCGTCGTAAATGCATAGCTAGATGTAATCGTAACATGCATATGACAGTGATATCATACAATTCATGTGAAAAAACTACACATAAGTGGAAACAGCTTCTTCCATGTTTGATATCTTACCAGGCCCGTGTTGATGCCAATGATATATTTCAATAAAACAAAACAACTTTTTCTGAAAATTTGAACTTAAGTCGCCGGAACCTGTTGAGGTAAACGGGAAATAAGCTTGGCAAGTCACTTTTTGGTTTCCCCAGCGTTAAGCTAGTTCCCACGCCCCCAGCCATTCGTTCCGTGTTATTCAGTGCCTACAGCCCGGTGCAACTCTCGAAGCTTTCAACAATACCCGGCCAGATTTTCAGTGACCGGGGCGATCCGTCCCGAATGACAATTATAGCGTCAAGCTTCTTATCATGGTGCCTGCAACCCGCGTCCGAAGGCTTTTGCCACTGTCGGCACCTCTTCGGGTCGAAGAAATTAAAAAAAGAAAAGTGAGAGGAAAAATTAATAGTGGCGAATAAACGACGTCACGTGAACGACGTGTTCCGCATTTACCTTGCGAAAGTCGTCATCGATTATTATTAAAAGCCAAGTGGAGCATGCCGGGCGACGGGCGGGGAGAGCGCTCGCTGCGCCGAGCCTATCTGGGCCAGTGCTCTCCCGGATCGATGGCCTGCTCCCTACTAACCCAGTTACTCGCGGAAAGGTCAACTGGGGCTTCCCGGCCGGTGGCGGTGACCGCTACTGGAGACGAGGGTCAACGGCAGGCGGTGGCCTCCGTAGGTGGCACCGCTGCTGCCGGGGTTCAGGACCGGAACACAGCACGGCTGCCGGGCTTCAGGACTGGATATAGCACGACTGCCGGGAACCAGGACCGGACACAGTGCGGCTGCCGGGAATCAGGACCGGACACAGCACGGCTGCTAGTCATCAGGACCGGACACAGCGCGGCTGCTGATCATCAGGATCGGACACAGCACGGCCGCCGGGAATCAGGACCGAACGCAGCACGGCTGCTAGTTATCAGGACCGGACACAGCGCGGCTGCTGGTCATCAGGATCGGACACAGAATGGCTGCTGGTCATCAGGATCGGACACAGCACGGCTGCCGGGCTTCAGGACTGGATATAGCACGACTGCCGGGAACCAGGACCGGACACAGTGCGGCCGCTGGTCATCAGGACCGGACACAGCACGGCTGCCGGTAATCAGGACCGGACACAGAGCGGCTGCCGGGAATCAGGACCGGACACAGCACGGCTGCCGGGAATCAAGACCGGACACAGCACGGCTGCTGGTCATCAGGACCGGACACAGAGCGGCTGCCGGGAATCAGGACCGGACACAGCGCCGTTGTCGGAGATCAGGACCGGACACAGCGCCGCTGTCGGGGATCAGGACCGGCCACAGTACTGCTGACGGCTGCATGTGTCCGTAGTACAATCTCATCCGACCGACCGGACACCGTCCACTAGGACCGTCTGCACCAGACAGTGTTTTCGTCTGCCAGATGCACGGCTACCCCGTGGTCCATCCGTCCCTCTGGCGCGGACTCGTCCAGCCCGCCGTCGAGCCCGTCTGGGTGGCTGAAGCCCACAGATTCCACGCCCTTATGTCTGCCTAGCTGCAAACATCTCCTCTTTATAGTCCCTACAGCGACGGGTCAGTATAATGCTCCACCCCCCCTCCCCCCCCCCCCCCCACCCACGGCCCTATGCAAGAGACCTGCCAAATGCATAGCACATCTACCTTCCTTAACCCGTGAGTGGATTGTGACAGCCGAGTTGTGGGTGAAATAATTCCACCGAACAACTCAGACGCAAAAAGAAACAAAATGATGAACCTGATGGCACCATAACCGGCTTTTTGGGGTGCATTCCTGCCTTTTGCCATCTTCAGTTTTTTCCAGCAATTTTTCTTGCCGGCATCGTGGCATATCTCAGGCCAAATCGACGATTTGCTGCGAACAAAACAACTCACTGCTTGTCGGCAGCGGACCTGTTCGACAAGACCGACCGGCCTGATGAAGGCCGTCAGGCTGCCGTCCGTTGACAGGTCTGCGGGACTGAAGCTCAAACCAAGGACAGCGGGATGAGTGACATCTGATAGAAGATGAGTGCCAAGGTGCATCGGGATGGCCTGCGCGATGCGGTGCTTGGGCAGCGACCTCCTTTCTAAAGCGGCTGGGCCTTTCGCCTGGCGCTGACTTCCAAGACGGGTTGCCAGTACAGATGTCGCCAGGTCTGGACTCCTGGGGCGCCAACGGTTGCAAAGCGATCCGAACTGCTGTCCTGGGAGTCAGACTGATGATTTGGAGGGTTGAGCCTTCGGAGCAGGTGAAGCGCCTCTGCCACCAAGGGAACGGGCACGCAAAGCCCTGGAAAAGGCGATGTGGAGATATCTTCCAGCTGGTCGCTCTGTCCGGTCTGTCGAAACCTGTGCGTGTAGGAAGATGTCCTCATAAACGAATGCTAACATCTGCGACGATCGGTGGACGTGATTCCAGGCTTTTGAAGCGTCGACGAGTCATTATTGTGGCCCGGGGCAGCCGAAACACCGCCGATGCACGCCACGAGCGAGCAGCGACCCCCTTAATTTCGCCGGCGCTGCCGTGTATCAGCTCCGAGTGGCTGGCGAATTGCGATAAAATGTAAGAACTAAGTTACGGCTTTTATCTGAGCGAGTTTGTCAGCGATCATGGACGAACAGTGGCATCGCACGGTAGGCAGCCAGGCTTGGGCTGCTTCTGAAACACGTGCTTTAGGTGCACTTGGTGCGCTAGGGATACAAACAGCACGCAATGAGGCGTGATCCTTCTGTCGAGTTTGTTGATGCCAGCATCTTTATTCATAAATAACGCATTCTCGGTTCGCAAATTTGAAAAAAAAAACGCTGCCGAACCGCCAGCCACCATCGACTGCATGCCTGTTGGTAACACCAACTTCGGGACGCGGTGAACCCGACCGACCAACTCACTAAACACCCACATCCTGAACCCACCCAGCACCGGCAGCTGCAAACTTCGCCGGGAGCGCGGGCACAGCGCGAGAGGGCCTCCCTCCTCCCCATCGGGGAAGGATTGGAGGGGGGGGGGGGGCAGCGGGGCCGGCAGGCGGCCGGCTGCCCAGGCCCGGGCGATTGATTCGGCGCGGGCCCGCGGTGTGTTGTCTGGTTGTCAAGGCGACGCTGACACACGGCGCAGCTCGTACTGCCCGCGGCGGTGGGTCAGTGTCGCCCCAGCTGTCGGCGGGATGTCGCTGTGGCCGCGGCCGGCCCCACCACTACTCATGACACGTAAGCACCGTGCTCCAGCACTTGCCGCAGAGGCGAATCGTGCGGGCGTGTCTGTAGCGGCCATTTGACTGTGGAACACACGCTGGGTTCCACGCCTGAGTCAGGCGTGCTGTAGAGGCATCCGTACCGAAGGAGTCCTAGAAAAAAATAGTAGAAGAAGAAGAAGCTGTCCGATTCGGGCTCCCGCGGCTGAATTGTCAATCTTAGCACTGAATATTCGGCCAAAAAGTGACGCTATCATCAGTACAATGCCAATTTCCCACGAGGTCGTTCAAAGGCTGCCCGCAGCATGACGTCATTAGCGTCATCAGCAAGCGCTGCCTCGTATGTGGGTACAGATCAACGGCACAGTCCCATTGTGAATTTCAGTGAATATAAAACACGACCGCTTTAAACGATGCGCATGGCCTCAAACAAGGCCGTCCGGCCATACGTGTGCACTGTGTGTGTCTTCTGGCTTAGGCATGCGTGATCCGCGATTGGTTCTGCGACTCGCCGTCTCGCGTCACTCTGACGGTGGCTTTCAGGGTTACCCCTGCTGTTCATATGGTCCGCCATCGCCATCGCACACGCTGAGGAGGCAGTGCCCTGCCCGCCGCACACGGTAGGTGACCTGAGTCCCGCCCGTCGCGGGGTGAGTGACCCGAGTCATGCCTGTCGTGGGGTCGGTGACCCGAGTCCCGCCCGAGCAAAATGACCCCAGAAGTCGGCGCCCCCCAAAACCCCCCGAGTCCTGCCCGGCGTGTGATGGGTGACCCGAGCCCTGCCCGTCGTGTGGTGAGTGACCCTATCCCCGCCGTCGTGTGGTGAGTGACCCGAGTCCTGCCCGTCGTGTGGTCGGTGACCCGAGTCCCGCCAGTCGTGTGGTGGGTGACCCGAGCCCTGTCTGTCTTATGGTGGGTGACCCGAGTCCTGCCCGTCGTGAGGTGAGCGACGCTATCCCCGCCGTCGTGTGGTGGGTGACCCGAGTCCTGCCCGTCGTGTGGTGGGTGACCCGAGTCCTGCCCGTCTTGTGGTGAGTGGCCGGAGTCCTGTGTATCGCCCTCTCTGCCGTCTATGGTATGTGGACTGCATCCACATGTGCTACTTTTCCGTTGGAAGCGCAAGCTAGGGAAAATAAACCACGGATCGATGAGAAGAAACGAGATGTGCCTGCAACGACGACTTGCTAAAATATATAACAATAAAAATAAATTTAGACGACTAAATGAGCCGTCAATTCCCAGCCGTTTTCCGGACTTGTCGCGCAGTTTGGAGAGCATGGTAAGTTAGTTTCTTACAAATCGAGTCGTTAGAAGACTACAAAGAACGGCACTGACAAAGTATGACGCGGTTATTTAAAAGTAATTCCCACGCACATGACCATGAATAAACGGGCTGCCTATTCTGCATATTAGTGCACGCAGCGCAACGCGCCATTATTTGTGCTTCCGCGTACACTCGCAAATGTTGCCGCAGCGGTCTCGTCTCGGCAGAAGCCGCATGCTTGCTCAACTCGATCGTGCCGCGGACCCCGGGGTCACTCGACGCGTGCACAAATAATTTCCGTCGTTTGCCTCAAGGGCGGACAGCTAACGTGCCGGTTAAGCTGGATCACTTCATGTATGCATGCTCGTGCCGCTGGTCGTGCACCTCGCGCGAGACATGGGCTTAACATGTTACCTGTCAAACGCCACGGTTTCTCCAGATTGCCCCTGCACGACGAACGCAGCTCAATGAGGAAACAGCTGATGCGCCCGTTCTCGCGCGAAGGTTGCACGTTGCGCCAAGCACCACAGCGGGTCTGGACTGGTCCGATGTCACGCTCAGCCCCCTGTTGTATACGTCCGCAAAGAGGTATTCAGGCGGCTGCTGGCTTGGCGCTAGCTCAGAATTCGCACTCAGACCATGGATTATTGGGAATGCCTCAAAACATTGTTTGTGTTTCAGAATTCTTCGAAGCGCGGCGGGCACTTTCCAGAAATGATTGGTGGGGCTGTGACGACAAATATCTTTTTTTCTGTCCCTTGTTCCATGCATCGCTGCAGGCCCTTTGACAAAAAGATGTCATAATCATGTACCCTCTCAAGGTATACAGAATGGTTAGACCCGTCTCCACATGCGCAGCTGTGTCATCACTCACACACTGTCACGTTAGGCAACGTGGCACGTCTCGAAAGCGGTATCACAGACGATGCGTTGGTAATTTCAAAGTGGAGGAACATGTCCTTGTATCCCCACGTGCACAGCCACGTTCCTGATCATGATGGGACATTTTCAGGACGAGTGCCTTCACTTACTTGCGTCAAGAAATGTCTGCGGAAGTGAGCGCTGGGTTTTGGAAAACTCGGACAAATTTATTCTCACCCGACGGATAGTGCTGCGACGCACACTTGTTGGTTGCAACTTAGCCAGGTCAACAGAAATTGGTGTGGCAGGCCACAACGTCCCCCGGGCCCATTTCAGTGCATTGATCGATTGATGCTGCCCGCCGACTGCGAGCCCCTCCCCACGAGCGTGCGGTCAGCGCACTGGGCGGGGAGACAGCTCCACGTCACGCCGGGCGTCAGCGGAGCACGATCGATTGCCCACGTGCAAAGACCGCTTTCTGGTCCAGACCGCCCACTGGCCATTGCCATACAAAGCGCAACTGCATAAGGTGCGGGGATGCCGGAGTTGTTATTTTAATCGACTGACATCAAAGAGGCCGCAAACAATGCTATCGGTTCTAGATCTTGGCTGTTGCCGGTGATTAGTAAGGGATGGTAGCTACCTTTCGACGAGGCCTTAACGCCACCCTCCATTTACTAGCTCACGCTGCTTTCCTTGTGACCACCTGTAACGAAATGAGTGGCTACTCACAGATGTGTATGTGCCTGTTAAATGCACACATAACGGTTGGTGTAGGAGCGGGCTGGGGGAACGGCACAGTGGTCCACCAAATTTGGAACGTGGGGGGGGGACGCAATGGTAGTACGGCCTTCATCTATTTCGACACCATGTCATTGCATCGGAGAAAATGGACAACACACCCGGCGCCCAACGCCGCGAAAACTCTTCCGTCTCGCTAATTGTGCTCCACAGTGAAGCACGCACACATCCATAACGGCGCGGCCGTTCCCCTCGGCGGGCGCGCACAAATGTTTGCGCAATCGTCAGTCGATCAGTGTGCGAGGAATAACCGACAGTGCGGTGCAGACGAAGCGGCCGCCATGCTGACGGCAGTGACGCTATGGCAGCGGTGTACGCACAGCGCTATGGCGGCGTAAATAGGTCGTGGCATTATGGATATACTTAATCCGCCGTACAAACAGCACCAGCAGTGCGACGGACCGATAACATCTGACTGCTGTGGTGATGCAGTCAACTTTACTGCAGTAACGCCGCTACTACTGGCCGGTGGCGTATGTGCTGGAAGGAATTCTTCGGTTTGGATTCTGTTTAATTGCGAAGTCCTGATGCTGCATTTCTCTATGGAAGGACATTTACAAAGTCCAAAATAGCAGCGCAGAGAACTTATAAAACGATGCCGATACAGCACTGGGTGGCCTGACAGTGTTCAGCGCAATTCAACGCCTGTGATTGAATGACCATCGATAGATACAGTGCGCACGGTGAGTCTATGAAGCACTGTCCATGCCTTTCCCTGTTCTGAACTCTCGTCGGAGTGGTCTGACCGTCTGCTGGACGTTGTCAGGTGTTCTGCGCCGGCCTGCTGGCGTGCGTGGCGCAGGAGGCGTGCCCCTCCGGCCAGCCACCTGGAGGCAGTCAGCCGACATGCCCTGAGTCGTGAGTAGCGGGCGATCTTCCCAGCAGCATGAGAGATGAATCCTGTCGGCGCACGTTTCCACCGCTTCTTTTATCGTTCCAATTGAGAGCAGACCCACGGACAGGCACCTCTTGTGGAGAACCATTAGTGGGTTCGATGATACACCGTCTCCGCCAGATATTTGTAGAGGCAGCGAGAAAAGGACAGTTCGAAGGATGAACCATGCTTTTACACTAACACAAATTCTGAGTTTCGTACACTGCCTCCTAACATCGACTGCCCCCTCCCTTTCCATGGGTGCACAATTGTTTCCCCTCCTGGCGGGCAAGCGTAACCCCTGCTCTGAGTTTCGTACATTGCCTCCCACCGTCGACTGCCCCCTCCCTTTCCATGGGTACACAATTGTTTCCCCTCTTGGCGGACAAGCGTAACCCCTGCCCCCGCGCGGGGTCCCTACCCGCAGGCAGACGTACTGTGTGGGGCAGCAGCGATGCCTGGGCGCTGGCGAGCTGTGCGACGCGACCATCGCCGACCGCATCTGCACCGAGCCCGACCACGTGTTCTGCATGACCGAGATGCGCTGCAAGCGGTCCGGCAGCTGCGGCAGCGGAGAGCTGCTGCCGCCCGCGGGCAGCTGGTGAGTGAGGTCATCGCCTGAGGGGACTGGTCAGAACGGTCATCGCCTTAGGGGGCTGGTCAGTACGGCCATCGCCTGAAATCGGCTGCTCACCACGGTCATCGCCTGAGGGGGCTGGTCATGACGGTCATCACCCGAGCTTGGCTGGTCAGCACGGTCATCGCCCGAGCTGGGCTGGTCAGCACGGTCACCGCCCGGGCTCGGCTGGTCATCGCCCGAGCTCGGTTGGTCAGCACGGTCATCGCCCGAGCTCGGCTGATCACCACGGTCATCGCCTGAGGGGGCTGGTCATCACGGTCATTGCCCGAGCTCGGCTGGTCACCACGGTCATCACCTGAGGGGGCTGGTCAGCACGGTCACCGCCCAAGCTCGGCTGGTCACCACGGTCATTACCCGAGCTCGGCTGGTCACCACGGTCATCACCTGAGGGGGCTGGTCACCACGGTCACCGCCTGAAGGGGCTAGTCACCACGCCGCTCAGCCCGGCCATGATCACATTCTCGCAGCGCGAGTGTTTTGCGAGTCGCCACTTTTCTGTTGATAATTGCCGATGTAAAGTTGAACTACAATCCAAAACATTGGGAAACATACAAAACACTGGGAAAATTGAGTTTTGGTATTCAAAATGCATATCCAATAATGATGTCAATAATTCATTTTGTCTGTATATTGCCAATTAGGGAAATCTATCGCATACGTAATAACGTTTTCTGATAGCAA
This sequence comes from Pollicipes pollicipes, assembly GCF_011947565.3. Lineage (NCBI taxonomy): Eukaryota > Metazoa > Arthropoda > Thecostraca > Pollicipedomorpha > Pollicipedidae > Pollicipes > Pollicipes pollicipes. The sequence goes on from NW_023596545.1 coordinate 32,763,386, forward strand.
ATGTCTTTGGCTGCGAAGCCATCATCGTATTATTAAGCAACTTAAGTTAATGCCTTGTTTTCTGAAATCACCAACGAAAAAAGCCTGTGCGCAGAGGTCTAAGTATTTGAATCGTGATCAGGGTACAACATAACCCCACATACTCGGTTTGGTCAAGACCTGAGATGGTGGTCGGTAAAACTGCGCTTTAAGTGGTTGAGTTGACGTGGAATGTCCAAGCTACCACTTCCCGCAGCTAGTGTTCAAGGGCTGTCAGGTTCCTTGCCATTATTTCACAACTCACAGTCTTTTCTGAACTCAACGTGACCAACGCAAGGGTTGGTATTTCGCTCAGCGATGCCCTGCCATCAGATGGCATGTCCTCCGACTCTGGACAGTGGTAATCCACGAGCTGCCGCCGCGCTGGGCGGGTCACTCTTGGCGGCTGCGGACATGTTCTGTCAGGCACGCGCTGGTCGAGTCGCAACCCCATGCACCCGAACGTCGCTGGCTTGAACAGCGCTAAACCACTGCCGGCTCCACAGCCCCAACGCGACGCTGGGGCGGGACATGTGACGTTCATGTCGACCGGGTTATCCCGGTCCTGGCGTGATGCGTCCGCGGCACGGTCAGAGGCGCAGGGGCTCTGCCGGCTGACCGGGCGCAGAGCCCGGGACCGGCCGGTGTCCGCTGTCGAGCCCGGGACCGGCCGGTGTCCGCTGCCGTGTCCGGGACCGGCCGGTGTCCGCTGTCGAGCCTGGAACCGGCCGGTGTCCGTTGTCGAGCCCGGGACCGGCCGGTGTCCGCTGCCGTGCCGAGCAGGCGTTTCAGGCTCGGTGCTGTGCTGGGGCATGAGCTCATGACGTCATTGCCGAGTATCGACGTGGTTCGTATCCGTGTAATTGTTGCTGCGTTGCTACGGAGACGTGCTGTCGGTCTGCCTTGCCACCACTCAACGCGTCAGGTGTTCTGTTGCGACTGTGTCCGCTTCCGACCATCGGTGCAACGCCGCAAGTCAGTACGCATCGATCCTATTGTGTGAGCACACCTACACACGTCTCGTCAGGAATGAGTCCCACAGCGGTCATTGAAGGGAGGCAAATACACAACGCCGTGGCATAAAGGTCGTGGGCAGCCTGTAAGGAGAAGCAGCGACAGCAGTTCGTCCATCATTTTCATAATGGACTTGTACCACGCGTATGCATGCAATGTAAGACACCTTGTTGAACAGTTTGTCTCTCTTTTGAGAGCCATGTAGATCGGAACAATGTTCGTCACGCGTAGTCCTTATTGGAAGGCACCGACACCACTTTAGTTAAATCCTTTGCTCCCGTTGTTGTGTGTGCGTCTGTGTGTCAGCCCACGACATCTTAGCTTAGGACATCGACATCTTTGTTCCATCGTCATGCATCCCATGCGGCGAGCTCGGCGCGGCGAGTCACTGCCGTGCTCGCGGCCGGGCGCCTCTCCTGCCGCGCTGGCCGTGACACCGTCTCCCCGCCTGCCCGTTGCAGGACCCGGTGCCCGGCCGGCACCGTCTTCTGCCTGGGGTCGGAGCGCTGCGAGCCGGCGGCGCGCGGCTGCCCGCGGCCCGGCCGCGCCGCCTGCCCGCTCGGCTCCGTCTACTGCGTGGCTGAGGGAGGCTGCGTGCCGGGTGCCTGCCGGCCCGAGGTGGGTGGCCCGGCCGTGGCCGCCAGCTCCGGCCCCGCGTGCCGTGCGTGCTGCACATCGGGCCTGTTAGCCCTCCGAGTGCCTTTTTCTCCGCAGGAAGGCGTGCTCCTTGCAGTCAGTGTGTGGCCTGCTGGAACGGAGATGATCATAAGTGGTTTTGACACTCATCATACATTGGTTCCTACGTATTTTGTCTCCCTTGTATTCGGCTTGTTGGACGTAGAGAGCGTTTGGATTTGTCTTCATTTAGCTGAATATGCTGCCCATGTCATGGATCCCTTTTACTGATTGCAACATTACTCGTATTGATGAGCGTTTAGCCACGAAGTGCTGCGCAATATGCAATAGAACTGCTTATTACCTCTTACATTAGCATGAGCCGGCCATAATCATGCAGTCTTGCGTCAAATGCACTTGCAATTAATAATTTTACTTGCATCGCTCCATTTGCATAATTCGTGTCTTTACAAGTTCATGGTAGTTTCGAGTAAACGAAGTACGCTACTTGTATCAAAGATAGTTTTGATGGGGCTTGAAGGGAATGTTCCGCATTTGAAGATATCGAAGCAAACATGAGATGTAATGAACTCAATTTGGAATACTTTTTAGTACGAAACGCTGCTCTAGACAATGCCATTTCTCTACTTCGTAACCATGCTTCTTAATACGTCATTGTTTGGTTGCGTCATGCAACATTTGTATGACGTTCAGGTGCTGCCGAACCAGCCGGGTTAAATTACCACCCTAGCGCACACTTGTAGTACTTTAATCTCCCGAAAGGTGGCCGTGGCGGTGCTATGGGCGTTTGCTATACGAAATATCGTTGTTTGCTCGCGTTTTGGCTTTTTCTCGTACTACTCTTGCATGTTTATCGTGAGTTCAAGGTTTTTACTTGTATTCATACACTCGGGGTTATGACGCCCTTCTTATATTATTCGATTTTATGTCTTATTCCATCAATAACTATCAACCATGTCCAACTTCATATATCATGTAAAACAAAGCGCAATCTGTGATGTTAAGTTGAGTGGTCTGGCAAATACTAATTGGCGTCCGATCGACGTCCATTGCACTTGGCAACCGTGATCTTTGACGCTAGATAGAAAAAGATCGACGGCTATCTCCTTTTCGGGCTTAAATGCCGATGGCCAATGGGATGGTAGGGTTTAAATCACGTTTCTGTGGTATCATGTATGCCTAGTGACCTTGAAATGGTCTGCACGAAATAATCTGCACATATCCGCAGGCATGTAGCTAAAAAACTAGAAGGCTTTAGGTCTTGAGAACATCGGGTTGTCAAGGGCTTGACCCGCACCAAGTGATCTTTAAATGGCTATTTCAGTTCAAAACCCCATGCAAATGTGGAGCACTCCCGCACCATTAACGCCCTAAGAAAAGTTTATATGTTTATTTTCTCGCTGCTTAGGACTGTAAGTCAAAGTCACATGAACAACTGCCTTATGCACTTAGTTACCTACTACCAGCGACACAGTCGGGATTTCATCTCGACAGGTGTCAAATTGGGTCAACAGGGGCCCTTCCAGCCAAGGGTATTCGCCGCTCGAAGGCCTTTTTGCGGGAGGGAAGGGATTCGGGGCACCTTTTAAGGTTCCAGACCCCATTGAGATGCATGATGCATCGGAGCCCGTTTTTTTTTTTTGATGTTTTATAAACCTTACAGGCCTCTTACACCGTCAGAAAGAACTCATACCCTCACCCCACGGTGACCCTTGCCACCAGAGGGCGGGGAGTGGGCATGGCTCCAAAGAATCTCTTGGCTTCTCCACTACGTGCTACTTTGTACATACCGTGTGTATTTCACAACTAGTTTTAGCCACGCCGCATCCATGCTTGCCGAGTCGTGTTCTGCGCATCCCGCCTGCGTTGCAGACAGTCGGCCTGCTGCAGGCGTCACGGGCGGGCCCACCCCCCGTCCTGCTGAGCCGGTCCGTGCGCTGCCGTCCCCCGGCGCGCCGCGCGCTCACGCCGGCTCCTGTGTGTCCTCTAGGAGCAGCTGGAGGGCGGCCGCCGCTGCCCGGCCCCGCTGACCTATTGCCTGGCTGCCGACCGGTGCCAGCTCCCGTCGCTGACCTGTCCCGCCGCTGCCTGTGCCGTCCCCCTCTCCCTCTGCCCGCACACCGGCACCTGTCTGTCGGCGCCGCTCTGCGCCGCCGCCGGCGACGGTCCCTGTCGCCGCGGCGAGATCTACTGCATGCAGACCGGCGGCTGCACGGCGCCCGGACGCTGCGCCGACACGACCGCGTGCCCCCCTGGCCAGATGTTCTGCGTCTCCACCGGCCGCTGCACGCCACGCGCCGCGTGTGCTGAGCCCGGCGGCGGCGAGGAGCCCTGCCCGCCGGGGGAGATGTTCTGCGCCTCCACCGGCCGCTGCACGCCACGCGCCGCGTGTGCTGAGCCCGGCAGCGGCGAGGGGCCCTGCCCTCCGGGGGAGATGTTCTGCGCCTCCACCGGCCGCTGCACGCCACGCGCCGCGTGTGCTGAGCCCGGCAGTGGCGAGGGGCCCTGCCCTCCGGGGGAGATGTTCTGCGCCTCCACCGGCCGCTGCGCGTCACACGCCGCTTGCGCCGGCCCCAGCGGCAGCGGGAGGGTCTGCCCACTGGGGGAGACATACTGCATCTCCGCCGGCCACTGCACGCCGCACGCCGAGTGTGCCGAGCCCGGCGGAGGCGAACGGCCCTGCCCGCCGGGGGAGGTGTACTGCCCGCGGCTGCGGCGCTGCCAGCCGGCCGGGCAGTGCCGGCGGCCGGGGCGCGGTCCGGCCTGCCCGGCCGGTCTGCGGGCTTGCGGACCGGCCGGCGCCTGCCTGCCCGAGGACCGCTGTCGCCTGCCGCTCGTCTGCGCTCCGGGCGAGGTGTACTGCGCGGCGGCGGGAGAGTGCCGGCGCCACGACCAGTGCGGCTCTCCGGCGCCTACCACCGGCTCGCCAGCGCCATCCGCCTGCCCGCCCGGCCTCGTCTACTGCATGAGCACGGGCGAGTGCCAGCCACACGCCGCCTGCCGAGCCAAGCGCGAGATCGTCTGCGGTCTCGGGCTCGTGTTCTGTCTGGCCAACGACAGCTGCGTTCTCGAGGGTACTTGCCTGATCGCTGTAAGTGGGAACGCCGCGGGGAGCGGCGTCACAACAGAGGACGTTACGCACACGACGGTGGAAGGATCAGCTGCGTCCACTGACGGCGCGACGGAAATGCCCAGCACGACGCTGGAAACGACAGGATCGGCGTCAAATTTATCACAGGGAACGACCGATCCGTCCAGCGCGGCCACTGAAGAGGTAACGGGACTGACGGCGATCTTACCACAAATGACAACCGATGGATCACCAACCTCAAAACAAAGTACATCCGATGGATTATCAACATCACCACAGACCACAACTGATGGATTGCCGCTCTCACCACAAACCACAATCGGTGGATCGCAAACCTTGCTTGAAAACACGACAGATGGATCACCGACATCGCCTCAAACCACGACCGATGGGTCACTGACCTCACAGCAAAACACAACCGATGGATCACTGACTTCGCCTCAAACCACGACCGATGAATCACCGACCTCACCACAAATGACAACAGATGGATCACTGACCTCACCTCAAAACACAACCAATGGACAACCGACCTCGCTTCAAAACACAACCGATGGTTCACCGACATTGCCACAGACCACAACCGATGGGGTAATGACCCCACAACAAAACACAACCGATGGGTCACCGACATTGCCACAGACTACAACCGACGGGCTAATGACCCCACAACAAAACACAACCGATGAATCACCGACCTCACCACAGATGACAACCGATGGACAACCGACCTCGCTTCAAAACACAACCGATGGCTCACCGATGGTGCCACAAACCACAACCGACGGGTTAATGACCCCACAACAAAACACAACCGATGAATCACCGACCTCACAACAAAATACAAGCGATGAATCACCGACCTCACCGCAGATGACAACCGATGGATCACTGACTTCGCCTCAAAACACAACCGATGGTTCACCGACATTGCCACAGACCACAACCGATGCGTCAATGACCCCACAACAAAACACAACTGATGAATCACCGACCTCGCAACAAAACGTTACCGATGAATCACCGACCTCACCACAGATGACAGCTGAAGAATCACTGAGCTCCCAGCAGACCACAACAGATGGATTACCGATGTTATCACAGATGACAACTGAAGAATCGCTGCCCTCCCAGCAGACCACAACCGATGGATCACCGACCTTACCACAGATGACAACTGAAGAATATATGACCTCCCAGCAGACCACAACCGATGGGTCATCGACCTTACCGCAGATGACAACTGAAGAATCTATGACCTCCCAGCAGACCACAACCGATGGGTCACCAGCCTTGTCATCACAGACCACAACCGATGGATTACCGACTTCAAGTTCCACCGACAGCTTTTCGAGCTCAGTTGGAGCCAATAGTCTGGTTCCGGGCGATGAAGAAACAACGACCACCGATCTGACCTCAGCTGCCGTGACTGCCACCACTGACCGAGACGCCGCAACAGCAACATCCGGCGCAGGGACCTCAACGTGGCACAGCCAAGTAACGACCTCGACACCCACAGCAGTAACATCTGACGTCACCCAAGTGAGCACGGACGAGACCTGGGCATCGCAGGAAACCACTTCCGGCACGGACGAGACCAGGACATCGCAGGAAACCACTTCCGGCACGGACGAGACCAGGACATCGCAGGAAACCACTGCCAGCACGGACGAGACCTGGGCATCGCAGGAAACCACTTCCGGCACGGACGAGACCTGGGCATCGCAGGAAACCACTTCCGGCACGGACGAGACCTGGACATCGCAGGAAACCACTTCCGGCACAGACGAGACCGTGACATCGCAGGAAACCACTTCCGGCACGGAAGAGACCAGGACATCGCAGGAAACCACTGCCAGCACGGACGAGACCTGGACATCGCAGGAAACCACTTCCGGCACGGACGAGACCAGGACATCGCAGGAAACCACTGCCAGCACGGACGAGACCTGGACATCGCATGAAACCACTGCCAGCACGGACGAGACCTGGACATCGCAGGAAACCACTGCCAGCACAGACGAGACCTGGATATCGCAGGAAACCACTTCCGGCACGGACGAGACCTGGGCATCGCAGGAGACCACTGCCAGCACAGACGAGACCTGGACATGGCAGGAAACCACTTCCGGCACTGACGAGACCTGGACATCGCAGGAAACCACTGCCAGCACGAACACTTCGCTTGGCACCGAAGTGAGCCCTTGGTCCTCCTCACCCGAGCTGACCTCCGCCGAGACCCCCATAACCCTGAACGCCTCCGGCTCCGAGCCTTCCACCACGGCGCAGGTAACGTACCAGCAGGGCGCGGCCGTCGACCCGTGCGCGCCTCCTCCGCCTCCGGAGCGCCACCCGCCACCAGACCTGCCGACACCGTCTGAATTTTTGCGCGCGCGCGCTTGCGGGGCCCGTTTTGGGACGGCGGTCGCTGAGGCACACCGTGCACAGCCGGTCCTGGTGCGACCGCCGGCCACGCTGCCAGCGGTGGCGGCGCCGCGCGACGCAGCCGCCGCGCGCCGCCGACGCTGACGCCCGCTGCATGCGGCCCGGAGCGCGGCCACGACAGCCGGCGACGTTTTGGCCGGACAATTTTTACTCGTTGCCATTTTTCAGAAGGCGTGTGCTTGTTTTTCTGTCTCGGAGCGATGATGGCAGAGCACAGCGGAATTTGCCTGCGAGCCGTGCACACAGTGTCACAATGCGAGCGCGTGGTCACTTTTTGATCGGTGTTCTTCTGTTAATGGTGGTGGTTGGGGCACTCGGGTGATGACACCCGAGAGCATGTCACGTGCGAGGGCACTGGCACGAGGTGGTTGTCGAGCACTGTGTGCCGGCTAGTGTGCGACTGTTGCGGTGCCCACTCTCGGCCGGTCCGGTTCGTGGGCGGTCCATGTTGAGGTGCTATGCAACCGGCCGCACGGTAACAAAATACGCTTGCTGGCTAGGTGTTGGCTTGCATACGAGGACCACACTCACCTCATCACGGCAGACTATGATCCTGTGTCTATAAGGAAATGGTCTAGTATGTTATGCGTCCATGGTCAGGTTCGGCGTTTGTGACTCATGACTCATAGCGCATTGAGTCGCGATTACACGGTTTCAGGTCGGCGAAAATTTACCACATGACTTGTTTTCCAGACCTCAACGGTACCAGGGCCTCTAGATAGCTGTGAAATCGACCAAGTGTAAGTGCTTTATTTGAAATACCGCAACCACCTTGCGACAAAATGTTTTAAGGCATTCAACGTGATCTGACGCCTAACGTTGACAGTTCTGCAGTTGCAACTCACAAGTCGTCCTAAATTTTTGGTCTTACTATCGTCAGGCGGCCATTGTCCTTTCACTTCAATTAATTTAATTTTGAAATCATGACGGCAGGCGTGTGGGCGGCAACGTAGTAAAGTTTATTTACAGTCCACGGCCTTAAACAGCCTGCTTTTGTCGCGCTGGCGGGAGCGTCCGTTGGTCCAATTCTTCCCCGCTGACGAAAACCAATAGCACGAGCCTCATAATCCCCTCCCCCCCCCCCCCCGACCGATCCACTTCTTCCACGTCCCGGACCAAAACCACTAGCACGAGCTTCAAAGTCCCCCTACCAATCCACTTCTTTCTGACCCCGGACCAATATTCCTAGCACGCCCCCCCCCCCCCCTGCACCGATTGTCGCTGCCGACTGACGGTCCGCGGTGGCTGTGCTTCAGCTTCTGCGTCATCACCGACCGCTGCCAGTCGCCCGCCGACGCCTGCGGCGTCGTCTGCCCGCCCAGTCACGTGGTCTGCTCCGGCCAGGAGACGTGCGTGACCTACCGTGCCTGTCAGGGTGAGCATCACACGGCCCCGTGGTCACGTGGGTCAGCCGTCTCGTGCCGGGGCTGTTCGAAGGAATGCCGCCCAGTCACGTGCTATATTGCTGTTTGAGGACGTGTCGTTTCGGGGGCACTATACGAGCACAAAGCTGTCGGTGATTGCTTCCACGTTAGATCTTGGTACAGCACCAACGTCGAAAGAACACCCGAAGCGCAGGTAGTTTTCGAAAATTCATGCCGTTCAGCATGAGATGATTGCGTGCAAAGGAAAATGTTTTTATCCGCGACATCGAATCCATACTGCCATCGGGCCTATCGGCCTCTTCGCCCAGTTGTATGAACGGTTGTCGATTTCTCACAATGGGCAGAGTTGTGAGTCGCCATAAGGAAACGGGTCCAAAAAATTATCGGATTTCGTCCGTTGATGTTCTGGTTATCTATCTATATATATATTATGTATATGCATATATGGGTCATATACATATATTTATGAATACATGCATATATACTCACACACACACACACACACACACACACACACACACCCACACACACACACACACACACACACACACACACACACACACACACACACACACACACACACACCACACACACACACACACACACACCACACACACACACACACACACACACACACACACACACACACACACACACACACACACACACACACACACACACACACACACACACACACACACACCACACACACACACACACACACCACACACACCACCACACACACACACACACACACACACACACACACACACACCACACACACACACACACACACACACACACACACACACACACACACACATACTTGTGTGCCGTGCTTTACGGGACACCTGACTCAGCCGTCACTACCGAGAACCACCCGAACGAATGGCGGCATCGCAGCCAAATTGGAAGGCCATGCAGCCATTTGGCCATTTAAGAACAGGATGGGTCGCTCGAGGGGTAAAGCTGCCATCTTTAGCTTACACTGGCAATTGAAAATACCGAGGACATAGTGATAACAGAGGACCGTGTGTGACTTTTCTGTCATATTCAGCTGTGTATTGAGGACCAGGAAATTATGAATGCACCTAGAAATTAAGGACAAAGGGACAAAGGCTTTCAGGTCGGGGGCCTCGAACATCATTCAGAAGGACTCCTTGGGGGTTGCTGGGAAACTGAGGGCCCCTTTACCGGTGAGAGACGATGTCGAACAGTCTGTTTTGGATATTTGTCGACAAATGTTTCGCTTGAAACCAACATGTTAATTAATCAGCGAGGCAACGACCATCTCATAAACCAGTGTCGCGGCCACCTTTGAAAGATGACGGCGACAAACCAAACACGGCCAGATATCAATATGCTACCTTGTGCACAAGCGCGCAGCCAGAGCCTTGGCAATGGGCCAGGGGCACGCACAAGGTTGATAAAGGGCTCCCCAATGGTGAAAGCCCCCCCCCCCCAAACAAAAATATCGCTGGCATTGGAGTGCCCCATTGTGCCGGCCGGGGCTCTGAACAGTCTTCCAGCCGACCTTTCTGGCCTTTGGGCCCTCAAATCAGGCCCTTAATCGTAAATCCCGAGGCCCTTCGGGTCCCCTGAAACCTTAGGCAGGGGGAACGTGCCCCCTGTGGCCTTCCCTCCCTGCGCTCCTGCTTGCGCGTCAGGCTGTTGGTTTGCGTTCAGATATAGGCAAATAACGGCGGATTGTAGGCTTTCTGCTGCTTAAATCATTCATCTATAATATAAAAATCGTTTTACTCTATTTTATCATGGTGCACTTTCCGGCCGTCCCGTTAAAGTCTAAATCAAGTCGGATAAATAGTAGCATACGCCATGTTAATACCTGCTGAACACTCTTCATGAAAAAGCCCTCCCCAGGCGGGTTGATATCACCAACGGATTTTGGCTCCATCGACCTCCATACGACATTGGCTCCATGCTGTGGAATCGCCTCGGACCGCATAACAAATGACTGCAGTTCATTAAACTACCCGATGAGTGTTTGCCCCGACGGCTGGACACCCGGGACACTAAATGTTTTCCGTCCCCAACGGCCCGGTAAGAGTAGGAGAAAGGGCAACCAACGCCTTTTGGGTTTCCATGACCCTTTAGCACTAATAGTGCTAATAGTGCTAAAGCATCATCAATGACCCGGTCGGCGGCACACTACTCGACGGCGGTTTTTCCCGAAGCTTCTGCTGTTGCAACGGTTGCAGCAGAGGGCGGCCGGGGCTGAGGAGCGGGCAACGGAGGCGACGCGCCAGACAGCGGTGGAAAAATTGACTCGAGGTGCTGCTGGAACTGTTTATCTGCTGACCGAGCTACTGCAGTTTCAGGTGCTTCGGTGGGCAGCCGCCGTTCATCTCATTCGCAGGTGACTCCGACAGTCTCCTCTACACTGTCGGCGTTCCAGTCAGTATACAAAGCCCATGTTGCTCGACCCTGCTCGCGAACCCCGGTGTCTTAGGGCGACAGTACACAGCCTCTAATGCTGTGGATGTGACTGGCGGCGCGAGTGCGCGGCGGCCTCGATTGGTGGGGTACACAGTTTGTAGCCCGCTCTTGGGATACGGCTTGTGCCGGCGTCAATGCAGCGGTCTACTTAATGATGGCCTCTTATGCGACTGAGTGTGGGTTAATGGTTCGCTGTTGGTGTAACTGTGAGTCACGTGCTCACGCTACCTGTTAAATGTGCCTTTCCCACGGCTTGCGTGTGTTGGGTTTTTTATATACGTGTCAATTACGCATATGCACGTTCTTCATACAAGTGGAATCTATGGTGCGGCGGGATGTAGCTATCAGCTGCTGACCGAGGAAGGAGGACCGTGCAACACTAAAATCAATGAGTCAGTCGTTACAGTCATTGCAGTCAGTCACTGAAGCCAAACGAGCTGCCTCATAAACATGTCGGCTGTTTGGCTGATGCGAGATTTCGTGCTCGACGCCCACGCGCCCATTCCAGTCTTCAAAAACTAGTCAAAGGCCCCTGTGGCCCACCACTTCCCAATGTAACAAGTGTGCTTTGGTTAAGTGTAGTGGTGTCAGATTTGCCAACGGATCTCAAAAATGACGTAGAGAAAGAAGCATTTGCATTGAATCCTGTATTGGAAAGATGCGACAGGAGAATGACACACCTAATTTGCTTCCAAACTGACATTCAGGTATAACGCATTTTTACCAATGGGGTGGGTCTATTTCCGTGCTTAGGTGTCATCTCCCGCCCAGAATTGCAAATCTCGCCATACTGCCCTTGGTGAGCACTGCTTTTTCACCGTTCATCAGCTCCACCTACACAGATTGCTACTATAAACGGGAGCAACAACAAGGAGATCGTTTTTGTCGTTGCGAAATTTACTAGCGAGCATCATCCAAACGTGAACGAAGTCGACATCTAATGTGTAAGTCACTGAGACTCATTTCGCCTTACGACGTGCTCTAACAATCACGTTATGGACATGGATTTAACATCTCTCCATGAGCGCTAGGACGGAGCATTTTCTGCTGACAGGGCACGTAAGCATGCAGCTTGGCCAGAAACCTCCATGTGGCTAACAAACATGCCAAGCTGCCTCATCACAGCTGCCTTTTCCGCATTGCACCAGGCAATACGTCTTTTTTGCCAGTGGTGTTTTTTTTCCTGAGCGTCATTGTTAGTCTCTCGATGTGAAGATGTCTCCTCCGGAAACAAGTCTCCCTTCCCCTCTTGGCTTTTTGTCCAGGTAGGACATTTGCGACCTCCACCACACAATCGTCTTCACCCATGTCCTCCGGATCGTCCTCTTCTGCCATTGGTGCGCTGTTGAGGTAGTCGACCTCGTCCAGATTTTTCCCTTTGCAGACAGAGATGCCATATTTGGTTTATTGGTTTTATACAACACGCATCACATCGCAGCCTACCCCTGTACATTTTGCTTCGATCCTGAGCATAAAGCACAGCGACTTTAAAACATGGAAAAAGGAAAACAAAATAACTGACCCAAAACGGAACGCCAACTGTATTCTCGCTCCGTTGTTTCGTAATCTACCAACTACACACTGCACAACTACATCTTTAGAATACCGCTCCGTATTTAAGATCATCTAGAAAATGTATACAGTTTGGCTCCAATGGTAATTTGCAGGCCGTCCAATGCTTGAAAGCGGAACTTCAAATACTCGCATCCTTAACGAGTGTCGCTCTCGGGGAGTAATCTGGAAAGCCGAAAAAGGGGTGAGATATGAGAAATTTCAGTTCAGAACAGGATTGTGACCCCCACGTGAAAGAAAGTTGTGCTTGTGTTCAGAAGCGTGGGCATGCACCACGCTGATGGCTCACGGGTGGTGGAATTAAAATAGCTGTGCAATAGTCGTGTCCCGAAAGATAGCTTTCCAGTTCGCGGCAAATCCGTGAATGAATATCGGAGGCCACAGGCCTCCCGTCCGCGTACATATTACCCATCTTGTTAGAGCTCATGCACTGCCGTCAAGAAGAAGGAAGTGATGGGGCGGCGATGGGGGCGGAGAGAGGGGGACAACAATAAATCGTACTAAGCTCTAGCCACGCAGCCGAACTTAACCTGAAATTAGGCCAACAACAGCAGAGTCGCCAACATTCATCGTCAACGCGATCAGCAGCTACCGTGATTCGGACGGCCCTCATGCATGGTACGCGCGCCCGTTGGCAAACTATGGCGTGCCTGTCTTCATTCCTGTAGCCATGCACGCACAGCTGCGATGGGAATCGATTTAGAGAAGAGCAACAGTTCCAGTATCATCGCTGACCGCATGCGGCAGATGCGAGTCCATGCCCTGATGTCCTAGGCTTACTACGCCCTGTCAATGCCATGCTGTTCGTGCACGCCATACGGTTAACAGTCGTAAGACAGCGAGGCATAACCGAAACGAGTTGTGGTAAAAAGCTTATTGCCTCTAAGCTCAAACAATGCATCAATAAGAAATGACGAAACTACGACAGACAGGCGGCGGTGGCCCACAGACCGTCATCCCAGCCCCCGGGCGAGTACGCCCCCCTAGCCCAAGTGTATGTCTACTGGCTGGTTGGTAAGAGTGGACAGTTTTCTGACCACTGCCATATCGCGGGTAGTGCAGGATGAAGGTAGTGTGCGCCATGATGCAAACATTATGATATATTTGATAGATGATTTTGGATCGAGCGCGTATTGTGAGTGTGATTGCACGCTATATGTGAATGCATCAACAAAAATTACAAAAAGACCAGACAACCAAACCGCTGACCTGACCATCGCATTTGAAACTATCCGACGTCACACCGTGATACTGGCCGCGAAACAGATGGGAGGCAGCCCCAATGCACACGAACGCCGCAACTGTTTTTGACAACGTGACACGCTGGAAGACCGACACCCCTCCTTGCTGCGGATGGGCTTCTCCACGCCATTGCGAGACACTCGTCTGTCTAGGCCCCGCAGACGAGGTCTCTTCGCAGGCATTTTGGTCTGCCCGGAGTGCGCAGACCAGAACCATGCTTAGTGTCCCTTCGATGGATTTTTGGCAACACCGTTATGGCCCGGAGCCGGATGTGGCAGCCAAACCCGCTACCACAAGCTATGTTCAGTGAGCGGCCGGACCCCACGCTCATGAAAGCGTCGGTGATTCCCGCGCAAACAAACCGGCGTTGGTGATGTATATTATATATATATATATATATATATATATATATATATATCATTGATCCCGTCGTAAAATGCGTAAAACAACATATAGTAATGATCCAAGGCTTGGTTCAATCGTCCCATTCATGGGAAATAATTAAAGAAACTATGTTGCAGCAAGCATCCTAAGCCATACACATTTCACATACAATGAAAAAACCGAGACTGCCAGTGACTAAAAACTTTTTAAAGCAACTTCTGCACCCCACCTGTTCGAATTTGGCAGGGAAACTGCTTACGAGGCCTATTTCCACCATCGCCAATGCTTCTCATTGTTCTTCGGGTAGCCGTGCCCGCGGTAAATATTCTCGAGGACCCATGAGCCCGAACTCTTGACCCGAACGCCCCAAAATCTGTCCTTCCCGAAGAATATCATGCTCCATATTGCAAATAGCATATGAAAATGCTGTTGCGCGTAAGTCCTTAAGCATCCCAAATATAGCCCGAGTTACCTTTGTTGCAGTAAACTTTCCGGAGGACTTCTTTTAGAGGACTAAACTTCTTTAACTCTCCCAATGGTATACATATAGGCCACCTAAGAACAGAAATGTTTTTGCATGTTTCATTAAAGAATGACGCCATGCACCGGTGGTGCCACAGAGAAGGAGCACTAAATGTTGACAAGACCATTCAATAACGCGGATGCGGGTGTACCTACATAATTGCAGGCCGCGATATGTTAGTGGTGTTGGTGCAGGCGGTGGTGGCGTTGGTTGCAGAATAAAGTGGGGCTGGTACAGTCGACACGTGCTTGCGTAGACCAGCGATGAGGATGGTGGAATGAGATACCAAAACGGCGTTACACTGAGGTCACGCACCATGCAGGAGCTGTTATGGTCACACAATGGTAGGGGGGGGGGGGAGGCAGACATTGGTGGTGTTGGCGGGATCAGACACTGGTGAAACTGGCAGGGCAATGGGGTCAGCTGCATGGAGCCGACACTCGCATGGAGCTGGAGGGGTCAGACACCATGGTGGGATGGGTAGACCCAGACATTGTGGTGGGGTGCATGGTGTCATGCACTGTAATGACATCCTACTGCTTAAGGCACTGATAGGGATGGTGGAGCCAGGCAGTGTAGTGGCATATTTGTGGGGGTCGGACGATGCAGTGGTGTTGGCGGTGTTGGACAATGTGATGGGGTAGATAGAGAAAGAAAAGCATGCATGAAATGCTAGGTTAGAGCTGATGACAACATATTCTACATATCACAAATGATTCACACCCTCTTCAGAGTAGTCATTTCCTAAATAATTTGACTTTCCTGACATCAACTGACCTGAATCAAGCCGGTCGCACTAAGGCTTTCTGGTCTTCAATCGCTTCAATGTCCAGTAGCTATAACATCACCTGAAACAGCGACAATGCTAAAAATTATTCAGTGGGTGGAGATTAACTAAGGACTAAGTAAGTATTTTTTTGTTTTTAGCGCCCCGGAGGTGTTCATTGTATCTTAAACGTGAGGGACGTATGGACTTCCCGACATAGACTCAAACAAAACAGGGAATACCCCTTTCGGTGACCATTTTTTGGCAAAACATGCTCAGGCTGAAATCGAGGGAGGTATGGACCCTATGCCCCTTTTAGAGCCCAAAGTCGTCCACAGAGCAGAGGACCACCCAGGTAGGGAAAAATTGAATCTATTCTTGCAAAAAATCAGCGACCAAATTTTAACATACAAAGCTCATCCTGGCCGATTTTGCGAACATGATATGTGCCTTTATATGCGATGTGTGCTAGCTTAAAATAGTTAACATGTGAAGTGACGCCTGACGCGTGATGTGCGATGTCTGTTCAGTTGAAATCGCTTGCATGTATAATTGATGCGCGACTGTGATACCTGTTAACCTCAACTCGTTTGTATGTTTGAATGAAGCGTAATGCATGACGCCTACTTGCTTGAATTAGTTTGCATGTACACGTATTGTCGCCTATTCTAATTATTAGATAAGCACCGTATCGTGGTAACGGCTAGCAATAACTTTTTGTTTAATCCTCTAAGAGTTGGTGTCCTGTAAAAACTGGCTTTCTATTTCCAAAAAAGCTGAAAAATCGGGTAGGGCCACCAGCAGGCAATTTTGAATTTATTTCTGCTACTTTTTCGACATAGGCATGTTGCCGAAATATCAATTCAACTATATCTTTATTCTCCCGGTTTTTCTTCGACGAATAAGGCTATTAATATTGTCTTAGCTATGTGAAAAATACTCCTCTGCTAATGCTAATGCACTGAACAACTTACGTAATCTTGTACAACATTGATTTGAGCCAACCGACGGTGGTTACGTCTGAAAATGTATTCACAAAGCCGGATATGAACGACGCAACGGTCATATGATGGCTTGCCTTAATCGCCTCATGGGCCAATGAAATGGCAGCATTTGAAGACATTTACGCGTTTGTGGGTGCCTGGGTGACCTTGAAAATAGTCACCACGAATAATATTCGCACCTTTGCAGGTGTGTAGATCAGAAACTAGAAAGGTTTACAAAATTAGAAGGGTTGCTTAAGGATGGCAGGACTGTGTAACATACTGAATGATCTTCAGGATGGCTAATTTCAATTGAAACCCATACAAATGTGGCACACACCCTTTTATGCTCTGGTATCTACCACACACTAAGGTTCCGATGTATGGAAAACCTTATGTTTGAAATGATTTCCCCTTCAAGGCTAAATTGATGCCCAAAGCCTCTGAAAACGTGTTGTTCTAGGGGGTTGGGGAACATGTCTGTAGGTACCTAACGGCAACATTTTTTAAATGTCATACAACACCCACTGCAAATGCATGAGAAAAACTGCAAGCATCCCCCTTACA